>NC_060244.1:28864759-29171834 GCF_021155785.1 Neodiprion fabricii | reverse complement strand
TAGACTGCAGATATTATCAATTTCTACTGTATCGGCTACGCGCAATTACGATCGCGTTCGATTTATCGATCGACAGGCGGATACACCCGCGATCCAAATCCGAATCCCGTCCGACTACCTCCCGTCACGTAGAGCCTCGACGAAACCTTAATCCCGACTCACGCAGCCCGCGTCGCTTTAATCCTCGAACTAAACCGAACACGAGGATACACCTAACATGATACAGTGGCGTACACACGACCCACCCTTCCACCTGCATTATGCATTTGCATTCTGAACGATTCGGATTTTGCATACCAAGTCCAGCGCACAAGGTATACATATGAATATGATTTTCATAAGCCCTGAGGAAGACCTGCAGAGAATTATGGGTAATTTGTAAATCGAGTTGCCGAAATGATCTTTGAGTCGAGAACAAATAGACAAAGAAAAAATTTGAAAGGTAATGCATGCCGCAAATGATAATACGTGATATCCCCGTAATTTATACGGGTATAGGACGTAATTTTTTCCTTCACCAAAAGAGAGAAAAGAGAGAGGTGAAAAATAAGGATAATAAAGAGGGAGGAGAAAAAGGGTATGCGATGATTAATTCGAAGCCGCGCAACGCGGTTACGGCCTAACTTTTCGTCAGTATGAGCTTATTACACGTACGCGCAGCGAGAAAACCGCGACCGAAATAAAAAAAAAAAATCACGTTAAACAGAAAAAGGACCTTAATAAATCTCAAATTAGACCGTCGTCAAGCCGGCGAGCGTCAGACGGTGACGTGAATATCATTGTCAAAGGTGAGGAAAATGTAAAACCCACGCAAATAAGTCCGACGAATTTTCATCGTACGTGTGTAAAAGTGGAAAGGACGAGATATAGATATAGATGGATGTTTAACGAGAGAGAGAGAGAGAGAGAGAGAGAGAGAGAGAGAGAGAGAGAGAGAGAGAGAGAGAGAGAGAGAGAGAGAGAGAGAGAGAGAGAGAGAGAAAGGGAAAGAAAAGTACAAAAACGAACGCGCACCGAGAGATGAAACAAGATTTTAAAAATTCGTCGACGCTTAATTTTCCCCGCGTAGAAAATCCCCAAACTCGTCAACGACGTCCGCTCTGATCGTTCTAAATTTACAAAGGGGATTACAATTTTTTCTCGTCATAAACCGAGGTAAGACGGTGCGAAATTATTTTAGATAAAAACGAAAGTGAGAACGTAGTCTTCCCCATTTAAATCTACATCCATCACATAGTGAGCAGAATCAAATTTCCGTTCTGAAACAGTTTAATATCAATCAATCTAAAACATTACACACGGCTGACAGACCGAAAAAAAGATACATTTATTTACAATAAAATTACTGTTTAATCTTGACCCTGATTTTGAAAATGAGAAAAAAAAAAAAAAAAACACTTTCTTGTTATTTAAAAAGCAATTTCTAGAAAGCACGAGTCTCGTCACAAATACCTGATACTTTACAGCTATGTATATTAAACACATACTCGAAGAGTCTCCCTTGAAGCATCTCGCGTTTAAAATTTTCTACTATTCACCGCAACACGCGACCCGGAAGACGACCGTCTTTGAAATAAGAAAGAGAAACAATTCATACATATTTCAAGAATGCAAAAGTGAAATCGTAGAAAATGCGAGGATCAATCTTGAGATGGTCGCGAAAACGACGGTTTAGAAATTCCCCGGTGTGACTGCAGTGCCGGAGTTTGCACACTACGGACATTTGTTGAACCGTTAAAACTTTTGCGACGGTGAACCTGCATGTTCTATTCCGCATACTCTGTATAACCCGCCTCTTTTCCTCCTTTCGCGCTCCGTACGGATCTACTGGCCGGCGTTACCGGAACGTTATAACAGTTTGTGAATAGTTTAACCGTCGGTTGAATGTGAATGTGCCATGTAGCTGCGCAGCTATATGAAAACAGCAGAGAGTGAACCGGAGCCCATTTTCAAGTTCACGACCGCGTTTCGTTTCGCTTTTTATTTTTCGATTCCTCCCCGACTTTTCGATCGCTTCGCTATTCTTCAAAAAAGAGAAAAAAAATAAAAAAATGGAAAAAGAAGCTTGACTCGTGTCTTCAACGAGCTTTGATTTCCCCGCCTAGCATAAATTAGCGACACAATAAACTAATCGTCATCTCGTAACGAGGCGTAATTTACGTTGCGTATATTATTATAAACCGTTTACACATGGACGAATATTCAACATAAGCCATTAGTTACATAGTGGATGAATTTGAAAGGTCTTTACCCAGGTGCAAATCTTTCGACCGAATTGTGAAAGAAAAAAATCAAAAAATAAACTTAAAGATCTTCTGAGAGCTTGATTGGTAATTGGCAAAATTTTTTCTCAATATTTCGTTACGTTAACGTGACTAACTTGAACTTGTTCGTGGTTACAATTGTAGAACGTGACTAGGTACTGTAAAGTTCGCATTTACAGATTCATGGGAAAGAAAAACGATGTGCCCGTAAAAACGAACAATTTTCTAGCGTAAACATGCAAGATTACAGCTGAGTGAAAAAGGGAAGTTGAGACTCAGCTGTAGGTAAAACATTGTAAAATCTTGAAGTGCGTAGAAACGCGCCGGTTTTCTCAACCCCCGTAGATTCTGCAACCACCTTTGCCTTCCCTCGTGAAACCCTAACGTTCAGCCTGGGTATATTTGCATATGCCCTAGGAGGTTGTTGGGTCCCTCAACTAGGTTTCATCGACAAACGGCTCGGAAAGCCGCAAGACACGTGAAGAGAGTGTGCAGGTATCGGTGTTATTAAAACTTTTGACAGCCGAGGAGTGCTTTTCTCTTTCCCTCCGAACTTGCGAAAACAAGGAGAATATCGGATGCGCTGTATAAAAAAAAAAAAAAGAAAGATTCACTTCAGCCGAAGCCATGAGTTTCTTTTATAGAGAAGAAACCGAATTCGTGAATTCATGATTTTCCGTTAAAACGCATGATTCACAATCGAACGATGTCAGGCATCCCTAAAAAAATTAAATTCAACAGCGTATTGTAACAAAGAAGAGAGAGTGAAATATCACTGGAATCCTTAGGATATCGAATTTTTTCGATAGCACTTTTTTCGTCGTCTGCGTCGTTTTCACAGACGATATGTGGGAGAATTCTGAAACAGACTAGGCAGACTCTATTTTACGTGCGACTTTGACGAGAGGATAAATGAAAAACATCGTTCAAAAAAAAAAGAAAAAAAGGTAAGGATAACAGGGCAAAAATGGAAAGCCGAGTCGCTGCAGAAGACATCGAAGAAAATAACCTGGCGGCTTATTTTTTCTATTTTTATTTTATAGAGCAAAAACCGGAGGCGAAATTCTCTGTACTTGCCCATTAAGCTACCTGTACTTTCCGACGTTGAGAGATTGGTGATCAATCTTTTCATGCCTGTCGATTATACATATATATGGTATATATAAGGAGGGGCGCCATATTCGTAATAATTGCAGAACTTAATTATACGCATACCACCGATTTTTTCCTAGTTTTGTTTTTTGGTTTGCCCAGCTTAATTCTTGAAAATTAAGCTCGTTGCATGTGGGTACGTTATACGTTATTTATACACCGTGCCTGTCTCAATGCTGATTACTTGCTAGTTGATGCGAGATTCGGTTCACGGTGTTATCTATATTTCTATCAAATGGGAATTTCTGCCGACCCGACGGGATTTACACAGATGATTAATGGCGCAAGACGCAATTCGGTTTTGATTGAGAAAACGGTTCGAGATCAAGATAGGAGACAACGATGTTCTTGACTTTTTGCAAACTTAACGCAAAGTGTCACGTACCGTATCGTTATATACCGGCGTGAATAAATTGACGAGGAGATTTAAGAATGACCGATGAGCAAGAGGCATAGCCCCATAATGTTGTGATCCGAAAAAAATTGGAAGGTATTTCCGCAGAGCCGTTGTCGAGTCGCAATTCCCTTTTATACAGCTTCGTAGAATAAATTATCGAACGTGCGCCGCTGTACGCTACGATCATCGTGACGTTTGACGTATATTAAAAACGAAATTAATCGTACACGCGTGAAAATACGTTCGTTTCCAGGCGTTTAATATACGAACGTATATTCGGTCGTATCGTCGTCATTTTTCACCAGACGTCGATAAACATCGCGTAATATATTTGCAGATGACTGACTGCATGTCCGCGAATAACGGAACCGAAATTCAATACCCGCTGCTTGATATCACCGATCACCGTATTTCGCAGGAACAATTTCATCCCAGAGCATGGCGGAACAAAAATTTCGCGCTTACCAATGTATTGATGAAAAATGAAAATTTAATAGACAAGAAAGAAAAAACCCTTCATCACGTGTATCTTCACTTACCAAAATGACTTGCTGCGTTATTCGCTGCCGGGATTTCGTAAGTATTTGTATAAAATATCTCTCCTGATAATCAAGATGACGGTATGTATAGGTATACACGCTGTCGAACTTTTGAAAGACTTCCTTGATTTTCTCTTTAGCAAAAGCAAAGAAATCGATGAAACGATCAAAAAACGAAAGCAATATACGGAGGAAAGGGGAGAGAAACAAGTAAAAGAAAAGAAAAGGAAAAAAAAAAAACTACTCGCTCGGAGCCGCGGTTTTCGTGGTGGTGTATAATTTTCTTCGTATATAAAAGGCATGCACGCGATTTAGAAATATTGCCGGTGCCACGAGGTATAGAGAGAGGGCTGGTTTACTTCCCGGGTTCAGTTGAGTTGGGTTAGGTTGACAAATTAACGCGTGATACGACGCTTTCGGAAAAGTGTTTCACGATAATAGCGAAGAGCTGGCAAAAAGCAAGGCAAAATCCCCACCGACTAGAGAATATCGCTGCCGGTGTACAAAATGTGTGTAAAATAAATTACGGCAACGCGCGTTAATAACTTTATTAAAACTCGCGTGCCGCTCGAGGAGTCGACCGGGTCTTGACAGTAAAACCAGAGAGGAAGTGATTCCGGGGGTGTTGCGGCACTCGCGCCTCGACTTCCGGGTTCGAATATTCAACCCGACATGCGAATTCTCCTCCTCGCTCAATGACGCAATTTCGCGTGACCGATTTTTCACCGTCTCTTCGCCGTCCCTTCGCATGATTTCATTCCCGGTAATGCGAACGTGTTTCGCGATGTGTAAAAGCGAGGGAATAAAAGGCATCCTCGAAACATGTGTATACAACGAGACGCGGAATACAATACGTTACCGTCTACAAACATGAGAACATACCCTGCGCGATGTAATTTTATCACGATGAACGAAACGAATGAAAAAGGTTTACGGAACGTATAAACGTGACAGCTGTAGACAAGCGGGTAAAACTAAAGTTTGAACTCACCTGAATATCATCGCACTAATTTTCGGCAAAGATGTTAAGAGAAAAAAAATCATCGCGAAATTTTATTTCGCTATGTGTTAAAATCGTCGCATTCATTGCTGTAGAATAAACTCTACCGTTGTGTATCTGGAAATACGTAGAATACCAGTGAAAATTACCACTACCAATAATAAACATAACAATCTTTGTTTATCACAATTACGTTTGCAAAAGTTAAGGAGGAAGGAAGAAATTAGGTAAATCGTTGAACGTCGTATACAAGTATGCAGATTTACATTGAATTAATAACCTGGCGTGAGAAGGGATTAATCGTGATTTATTCGTATATGATTATTCATGCCTTACTCAGAATTGTGAAGACAAAAAAAAAAAAAAAATGCAAAGAAAGAAAAGGGCGCAGTTGAAACTGTTTTACTGGAGCTTCCCTTTATTTCCCGCGATAACGCTGCGAAAGTTTTAAATTTATAAAAAAGCTATTTACAACGATAGCGTAACAAGTAATAAGAATAAGTGAAAAATATTTAGATAAAGAATAGTAATAAATGTTCGTGTATTACCGTTATCTTGATACAAAGTACGACGTATCTGCAACAACGACTTTTACGGTGTTAATGAAAGTGAAAAAAAAAAACAAACAACACAAGCTGATCGTGCCTCGAGATTGCGTTTAATGTATTAAGAACGCGTCTTTCATTTATAATATACGTTCGCGCTACTGCGTGGAGTAAAAGTCGTACAAGGCAGGTAAGATAAGCTTCATTCATCCTGATTTATTATCATCGAATTATAATGAACGAGTAATTAAAACGGAGAAGTAAAAGGAACGCGAGAAAAGGAGCGTGTTAAAAGAAAAAAGGCGAGGAATAGAGAGAACGATTCATCATTTTCCGAGAAAATTTAAAGCCCTCAAGGTGTGGGAGAAAGGCAGAGATGGAAGAGAAAGAGAGAGAAAAGTTTGGTGGGGGGGGGGGGGGGGGCATCCAATCCACTTTCATCTTGAAATTTATTTAAACCAAGGCTTTGAGAATGGCGTAATCAAATAATCTGTGTCTGAAAGTCAGTTATTCTCAGTCAATATGATCTGAGAATTCGTTTATCCAATATACGTGAAAGTAGGTTAAGCTCGTTTCTTTTCCCGAAATACAAAAGGAATACCTACTCATTTTTATCAACTGCAGTTAAGAAAAAAAAAGTTGCGTGAAAGAAGAAAAAGAAATTAAAAATAAATCTCTCGGCTAAATAACACAGTGGCTAAGATAAAATTAGCTCCGGAGAATTCGGCGCTTTTCCTAAACTAGAACGGTGAGGAAAACAAAAAAAGAATCAATGAAAATACGAGAGGAAAAACATGTATAATGTATACAGGTATATACAATGTACTTTGTTTCAAGTTCCTTCTAATCGAACAAGAAGTTGGACAAATTTTGAATTGCTCTATCCTGAAGAAGAAGAGAAGAGAAGTACGTACATAATTAGCCGTTGATTCGCTTTGTGAGTATTTTTCATCCCGATTTAGACGATACACGATTTAATTTTTCGTTACTTTTCTCTACGAACAAGGTCGAGAGCCTTCTTACCGTGAGACGAGCGGCGCTAATTCCCCATGAATCGTTATGGTTTGTGTAAAATCGAAAACCGTATTTGTTGTATCGATTACGGGGTTGAGTGAAAACAGAACTCGGATTGAAATCCCCTCGTTTGCTCGCCCCCGTTTCTCCGTTTTCATTGTTATTTTCGTTGTTGTTGTCGTTGCTATTACCGTTTCATTCGACATTCTTGTTGTTATTAATGTAAAAGGCGTAGCCTAGCTTGTAACTCCTTCCCGTGTACCACCAGCTACGTTGGTCTCGAATTCATTCAACTGAAATACAATAGGATTTCGACGAAAGCTTTCACAGTCTTGCTTGCGGCGGGAGGAACGGCGAGAGGAGGGCTCAAGGCGCGGGACTACATAGTTTACTTGGATATATACATACATATATATATATATAATATATATATATTCGGGGGTGTTAGCATTTGAGATAGGTCTGACGTAGACGATACATAAGATCGTGGCGTGGATTTTCACGTCGTGTGTCCCGTGCAACGTATACAACGTTCAACGTAACAACAACAACAACAACAACAACAACAGCCGTGATAAACAACCAGAGAAAGCGATTATACCGCACGCAGACGAGTAGAGTGCGTGCAGACGAATGATCAAACAAAGGATAGCCAGCTGAGGTTACATTACACTAATTCACTCCTGGAGGAAACCCGAGGGAATACATTCTACATATGTAGGTATCCATGCCGGCTTCAACGATTACGTAACTGTCACGGAAATTTCGGACATAGCTATAATATGGTATATTCCCCGATACTCGGGGGATTCGCCGCTTGTACAAGGCCTCTCGTTACAACACCGCTCCTAGTATATCCGCGCTATTTTCTCGTCGCCGTCGAATTTCAGAGTCTCAAGTTTTACACCGAAAGAAGCTTACCGTATAATTTGAGAATTTTGGCTTTTATCGAAAAATAAAATGTTGATCGATTGTACGAGAAGACAGTGAAGAAACATTTCGCTTCAACGATCAACCTGAAATTGAAAATCCACACGTGTTTTCATATTTCACTTTTCAACACATCAAGCGACGATATGACGATTTTGTTCTTTTTTACTTTACAATAAAGGTACAAGTCAAGAGTGAAAAGTTTGTCAAAAGCCACCAAGAATTTTCATATTGTACGTCGTGAAACCACCGCGAGGTGTATTATGGATATTTTACGAAGGCGCTGCGCGGACAGGGTAGATTTCACTACGCGGTGCTTCAATCTGGGGTGGGGGGGGAGAATTGACGGAGCATCAGGTGTCTGTCCCACAGTGCGCAATAAATCATAGAATCGCGAACAGGGATGACGATGCCTGGCCTTTTTCCAGAACGCGACGGGAACCTAGGGAGGAGATAGAACTCACAGTCGATACTCGATAACTGATCGGAGCTTTCGCTGCCCTCGTTTTCCATCCACGATCTCGATCCTGCCCCCCCGCAGTGAAACGCTCTTCGCGCTCTTCGCTCCGACGAGCTGATCACTATAAACGAGATACAACGGACGGTGGTCAAATTTTAAAAGCATCGAGGGGCTGCAGCTGCGTCTATAACGAGCGGGCAGAGGGTAAAATTCTACGTACGTATCAGCGATGTGAAAGCTGATTCACGTCGGAACTACGGATATAAAAATCTTATACGACCGTACAGCCAGGTGCCGATATTATTCAGCATCCCTTTTTTTTTATTTTTATTTTATTTTTAATGAACCGTTCAACATTTTTCATTTCAATTTTTATGCTCCTCCGATCCTGAGATGACGTTAATGGTCTGATTAAATATCCCGCAAACATTTTACAGAATAAAGATAGGTCGAAGTACTTGATTCTTGTTTCACCCGATGCCTGTATTCACGGGTATATTTACATGTGGAAGAAAAATCACATTGTAAACGGTTAATACGTGTATTATTATTATACCTTACAGAGGGATAACGGAATGAGAAGTAATTAACGAATAATAAAAGAAATCGTCGAATTAAATATGGATAAAACAATTGGTTACGTGAGAAAATTAAATCGAGAATACCTAATTCTATTCGAGACTTTGCAGGAATGCAAGAAAAATTGTAAATCTTCTCAACTTAGTGAAAGAATTTTATTTGATTTACAATCCAACTTGAAGTAGTACAAGTGGGAAGGAAGAAAAAAGAATATCTTGTCAAAAAATTCACACACACACTGCAGGTATAAAGTTAAGAATTAAGCGTGCTTAGCGATTACGGCTGACCATAGCAAGCGACTACTACTTGCGCTTGAACGACGCGATGGCAACCGAGTCTGACTAAACGTTGCGCTTACTACTTACGGTAGAAAGTAAGAATGGTGAAAAATAATCGATTAATCGTCCGACTCGATTATTTTTCCTCACAATCGGTTTTTGTTTCATTACTCTCATGATCGGCGCGATACAATATCAATTTATAATATATACCTAAAAATTCGTCTAAAACTAATTTGTTGTATCTGTTTGTTAAAAACAGCATATAATTAACGATGAATTCTTAAACGAGTTTCAGGTTTTCGGATGTTTTTCCAAAATTCGTCACACATCACGTGAAAATAACTAAAGTTTGACAAGAACATTTTACACAAACAACCATTCACATTGATTATACTTGTGAATACTAAATTTTACGATTCTTGCAACAATAAACAGTTCGCTTGATTCAACAATTTTTTTCAACGCAATAAGCTCAAATAATCACATCATTCTAGCGCCAACATCAAACCTCAAGTAACTTAACACGTAATAATAATAGCTTTCACGTCACAGCCATAGAACCGACACTCGCGACTTTTTGCTCGCAATAAGAAATGCAAGCGTTTATAATCGTCCCATCTACGAATATCCTTCGGCACAATGCAAACTCACGTATACCCGAAGGTGATTCCAACGCTTTGTTTCCTTCCGATCTACCAGCTGCAATTTCACAACCGTATTCCAGGGTAAATAGACACGTATTACACACGCGGAGTAATGCAAATTCGAGGAGTGTATACGTATACGTATACACGTACATAAACACCCGCACGCATCGCTGCTCTACGCGAGTTGCTGCATCGGGGAGCTTTTGACGTTATCTCTGTGCGCATTTGTAGGCTGCAGTTTGCTAATACAGGCAGACGTGTGTACGTACAGGTATGTTTATTAGATGCAAGAGGGTGAGTAACCAACCCTGAATTCCGAAAGTCCATTACATCGTGATACGTACACGCGTAGACTATCAACGTATCTACGCGTATACGCACACAGAGGCATGCGGACTACACCTTCGGAGGTTCGCCTTCCACCGTTGCAAGCTTCTCCGCCCTTCTCGACTACATTGGCAGTCGTATTCTCCGGGGGCCCGGCGTCATGATAATTCGTTTCAATGAACCTACCTACCTACCCTGCACCTACTTCCACCTTCACCTCCAGCACCACCTATTCCGCCCTGCTCCCTCGGCGTAGCTTTATGCAAATGTATTCCCTGAATGAATCCCACTTAATTACAAAATTACACTTCCACGCAGTTTCACCCCCTTTCACATCTCTATTTCTCCCCCACTCGCCATCGGCTCTCTGAATTCAAGTGAAAATCGCACGAGTTTTTTTTTTTTTTTTCATTTCAATCCATAAAAGGAATATATATATAATATATATGTATGTATACATATCGTTTGGTGTTTGTGAAAAATAGAACAGAAAAGCTCCAAGAACCAAAGATAAAGAGGTTCAAGTACGAGAGTTACGACCGTACAATGACTTCAAATATTGTTAAAGAGTTGTTAATTTTTTTCTTCAATCTGATTTAATTTCGTATCACTTTTTGTTATCGCCTCTTCGAATTATCATGAATTATAAAGTGACGGAGGAAAATTTTCAACTCCTTTTAACGCACGCGCTTCGCGGCAGCTCGTTGCTCGGGTGCTTGTGTCAAGGTCGAGCGGAGCTGGCGTCTAATTCTGAAGTTGATTTTATCCTTGTTCCCTTATGAAAACACAAAAACTTTTTTTCACCACAGCTAATATACGTGTGTATATACGTACAGTGTACATATTACATTAAGTTTGTTGAAAAACTTCTGAATTATTCAGTTAACATGCGAGGAATATTGAAACAAATGTTTTAAAATCGGATCATCTAGCAGCACAATTCAGCGAAGCACTAATTTCAATCAAATATTAACACACAATAATCCCGCCATATTATATGTGTGACGTAAATCCTGCTGGCACAGAATATTATCTTTTAATGATAATTTATTCACACTTCAATCATCGCACGAAATAAACGGTTCGTTAAAAAATATCCACGCAGCTTAAGAATGGACGATGCGTATATATTGTACGAAATATACGTACCTACGTGTGTAGAAACAAATGGAGACCTGCAAAAGATCGATTGGAGTAGAAGGAAAGGGAGCAGCAATCCCTCGCGAGCAGGGTGCTAATTAAGTAAGCGCAATGAAAGAGAGAGAGAGAGAGAGAGAGAGAATTAGAGGAAGAGAGAGTAAGGGAGAGGCTTTAGGCTCGTTTGTTAAACGCAAAGGAATTATTGCGGTTCGACTACAAAGGGCCGAGGCTGCAAACCCGTGGAGAATCGTTGGCTTTCCGAGTATGTACAAGAAAGAGGAAAGATCTACAGTCACGCGCTCGGGAGATCTAAAATCCAAACTGTAATGCGTGAAAATGTTCGTAGAAATTAAATCGACGTTTGTTTAAGAATAAACATAATTTTATGTTGTTTTTATTGAAATTTTTTTATTTTTTTGTTTTTGCAGTAAAAAAAAAATATATTCAGGTATAGAGTTAGTATTTTGAATAAACGGACGTCGAATTTAGGGGAGGAATTAATATACGAACAATCAAAACCAGGAATAGCTGAAATTTTATGTTGAAGTTTGGCAAGTGATGGCTGCGTGGTCGATTTTATTGGTTGGTAGATTTGAGCGTATTTCATTTTTTTTTTTTTTTTTACGTCAATGATAGGTAACAGAGAAGAAAAAACAACTTTCAAACTTTCTGCACTCAACGATCTTAACGGATGTATTGTACGTGTAGGTGTGCGTTTTATCAAAAAGTTTCGAAAGTATGAGGTGTAAAAATGTTTCAATTCAATTGTCGAGTCAATTTGACCGATAGAAAAAGATAAAAAATGTGAAATCGACCAACTTTTTCAATTACAATTTTTATATTTCAAAGTAGCATTTATACACCCACGTACGTACGTACGAGTATATATACCTATACATGCATGTACCTAATATGTACAATACATGTGTATCCAATCGATGAATTGTACGCAAAACAAATTTGCATCGTTTGAGAATAAAACAGTTTTCGTATGATTTTTTTCAAAGAAAAGAAAAGGAAAGTGAAATTTATCTTACGATATACAAGTGATTGAAAAATTTGTGAAAAATCTTCTTTGAGAAGAAAAAAGAGAAAAGAACAGTATATTATGTGTATGTATGGATACTTCGGTTCATCTTTTAGATATAAATTAATTCAACTTCCTGCAGCCGATGGGAATATATATACATAGGTATATATATATGTGTGTGTATATATATATATATATATATATATATATATACCCGTCTCCGTCCCAACAGCTGCAGGAAGTTGAATTAAAAAGGAATCTAAAGAATAAAATAAGTGGCGGCGGGAAGGGTGGGCGGGAGGGAGGGAGGAAGGGTGAAAAAGCACCCAGAGACCTGTGAAATTTCAAGCCATTGCGAATTACTTCCGTAGTGAAAAGTTCCGGTTTAAATAAAGCGAAATTTTTCCCTCCGATTCACGCCATCGGCTATACATACATACATAGATACGCGAGTATATGTATATATATATACATGTATACATACATGCGCACACATATACCTTTATATACAGCGACCCAATTTTCCTTAACACAACCCACCTTTCGATAACTTTATCGGCCTGCAGATTGCTCTTGCCTGCCGCTTTTAGGCACATAGGCGAACGATTCTCACCTCAATGAGAGTCGGGCCTGTAGAAAATTCGCAATGCGAAAATGATAAGAGCTAGGAAAAAAAAAGGTTGTCTCTTTTTTATTCGTTTACTTTTTTTTTTTTTTATTTTTTCTACCAACCTTCAAGTCTGCAAGAGCGATTGTATTTGCAAAGATAACCGCGCGAGCCTTCTGGTCCGTTTGTTTAACCCAAAATTTTAGAGGGAAAACAAGTTGGGGGAAAAAAAAAAATTCATTTCCCCCTTTATCTCTTTCGCATTACTTTCGCTTCGCAAATTTCTCTCTCCATCCCTCCCTCGCTCCCTCTCTTTCCGTCAGTTCTTCGGAGTACGCCAAATTCAATCTCGCCTACCCATCAACCGATAAAACGTTCAAACACACGCGTGGCTTGACTCACCGAGCGAAACTAAACGTCGCGAGTCACCCGAGGAAGCCTGATCAAAAATCTTCCCTCGCGTCAATATTCCGAAGTCAATATTCGTCATTATACTACCATATTAGATCATCGTCACGGTTTCGATCACCGCGTAATTTCCAACTCCGTTCAATAAAAAACATCCGACAATGCAACGTCTCTTTTCCTAACTCTACTTGCCACCTCAAAACTAACAGCACGCAGCTACATTTTTCTACAAACTTGACGAGGCAAAGTTTACAATTATTGTAATCGTGCATTTTTGAAGAGAGGTCGCTATTTCGCAACTTTAGGATTACTTCAATTTTGTTAAACTATTAATACGGATGCCGATGACAAACTCGGATTTTTTAAATTCAACTTCTTCGAGTATTCCAGAGGTAGGAAATAGTATTTTTTGTTTCAACCTTTCGATACATCGAAATCACCAACTTCAGCCTCGTTAAAGTTGCGCGTAAGCATCTATCTTTGGTCTTCGGTACAATGCTTGATAACCGCGAGACGATGACATAACAGCCGTGCACGTACGATGATTGATGGAGGGGCCAAGATTATTCTACTAATTGTCACCCGCATGCGTGCATGCGTGCACAGAGATCCCAGCCGCGAGGCTGCAGCATCGATTCAGAGGCGGTTAATTCATATCTCTGCCCTCAACACGAGGCTCTGTGCTTAGAGTAATCTCGCCGCGCGTGCATTGTCCGGAGTATAGAGAATTACGACGACGCGACGCGAGCCGCAGTGCTGAACCAGCTCATCGACGACCCCTGGGAGATGAGAATCGTTACACGCACCGAGCGGTAGAGGAAATTGCCTCAAGTCGTAGGTACGATGTCATTCTGACGCATTAATCTATCGCGACACGATGCGGTCGTTGGTAACGGACATCGAAATCATCGAGAGACGCGAGATCAGGATCGTCCTGTCTCGAGGATTTACAGGCTCGCCACACGCCTGGGAAATCTGAAAAACCTGGACTTTTCAGGGGATTTTTAATATCAATGAATTTTTGATGTAACAAGTTCACTTTTTTTTGTCGAGAAAACAAATTGGCTTAATCCGACTTTTTTTATACATTGGAATTGACATACACCGAATATAGAGTTAATAAGCCGAACGATTTAGGTTTCAGTAACTTGCTAGAATTGGGAAAATGTCAGAAAAAAAACCAGATTTCAGATCCTGGAAAATTTGAAGATGTCATGGAAATTGTTTTTTTCAAAAAAATGTCGGTCACCCTGATTTAACAATTTGAAAACCTATGAAAGTATATCAGACGTGTATCGCATGTTTGCCGACGATCCTGCGATTTCGAGGCACAAGGTGTATACTTCCAAGAGACCGAGACAAGAGAATAACGTGAGATATACGCGAAGAGATCTTACACGTCATAAGAGGATCAGGCTTGACGGTGAAGTGCGAACGAGAGGAGAGAGTCGAGGGAATAGGGGACAAAGAACTGAGGGACTAGGAAAAAGAAGGAAAAAAAAAGGTAACGCAATTCCGTTCGATCGGTCCCTGAGTGAGTCTGTCTGCCTATCTGTAAGAGTCTAAAACGACGGTACGCTACCGAAAGTTCTCTACAAATATTAGATTCCGATCAAAGAGCGAGAAGCTTCGCGCGGGCGACAACGAGGGTGGTTAAATTCAAGGGAGGTGAAACTTTATCGACTTGACACCTCCTCCGTTCCCCCAATTTCGTCCCCTACAATTCCGCCTGTATCGTAACTTTAAACGGAGTCAGATTAGAAACATGAGATGCGCGAGAACATTTGCAGGGGATCCTCGCTGGCGTCACGCGCGCGACAATTCCTCATCCAATTTGGAAAAAAGGTCGGGTCAGGTTATTTGCAATGAATGCGAGTAAAACCGATTACGGAGGTTCGCGACGTGTTTTTTCTCCGTTTTTTCACCTCCCCCTAATTTCAGTTTACACACGTAGGTGGAAGCGGAATTTCTTATTGGTTGGTCGATTCGGCTTTGAGGAACAAGCTAATTTTCAGTCTTTTCGCAAAAAGCTTCTCGCCCTTCGAGAGCGTGTATTCCAAAACGGATAACCGAAAGGATCGTACGCCTTGTACGCAAAGAAGGAATATCTCGTATGAATGAATCGAGGGGAGAGACTTTGAGAAATAAAAAATTGAGCATCGCTTCAACCTTCATCTCTGAGCCACTGAGCTTTAAAAAAGTAGCAGTAAAAAGAAAAGGGGAAAAGGATTATTTATCTCTGGCAAATGGAACGAGGAATTTGAAGTAGACTTTCCCTTGGTAAAAAAAAAAATCATCTCCGAGTATCAAATGCTTGCGTACACATTAGGGTGTTTCGGAAAAAAATAATTTACGAATTTTCCACCGTGTCACCACCTACAAAGTTCGTTTAGATTAAAGGATAGATTCTGTAAAAATATCAGCGTTCCACGTTACGTGTAAAATCGCGCTCGTTTGATTTTTCACTTTGTTCACAATTTTTCCAAGTTTGTATAAAAACACGTTACAGCATTGCAATTATTATTTCTTTGCTGATATTTATGTTTGACCCAAAGATCACGATCCGTAACGCAACGATGTATCAACCGGAAATTTTATTCACCTAAATTAAAAGTTGAAATTAAATTACAACTGTTTCATGATATTGAATTAATAATGAAAAAGTCGTCAGACACATTCTTCAAACGTCAACCGGATACTTGATATTACAAGTGCGAATCTACCTCGTGACGTAAATTGATATTACAATCGAAGCGGGCAACAGAAACAAATTTTTATTCGCTATGCTTTATGAATTCAAAAAACGTGTAAAATGTGAAAAATCAATAGCGCAATTCACCGCGTACTTTTCACCCGTGGCGTCGATCGAACGTCAGTGCATAAGTGCAACACCTAGATGTGCATGTACCACGACATCCACTGCACGGCCCTTCCGTTGGAAAACTTTATACACCGGAGTTCTTTCGGCTTTGCGCAAAACGACGAGCGCTAATTGGTGCCGATTAGAGCGCAGTTCTCGTCGCAAGCTTCTGGCTGTCCGTCTGTCAACGAGTATGCGTTACGCATACGTGATACAGGCACGCGTGCGTGCATGTATGTACGTATATATGTATGCCTGTAACGTGGGTCTATGTATATGCACGCCCGCTCAACGTCCGAGGAAAATTGCACCGGGTGTGTTAAAAGGGTGCGGACGTGACCTTTAAGAGGAAGAATCGTGACGGGAAATATTATACCCATCCCCTATACCTATATATATATATATAGGATATGTACGTGGGTTCGAATTATTAACGATGATATTTTTTTTTCTTATTTTTCCACTCCTTTTCTTCTATTTATATCAATCTCTTTCCCGGTTTCATACTTTTTTCACGTGTGACTTGCAAGTAAATATCTGTTCGATGGAATACGTTTTCGCTGAACATTTTCTTTTCTTTTCTATTTTTTTTTTTTTTTTTTTTTTTTTTTACAATATACACTTTATATTCACCAACAGGGTTGCAAATTTTTTAATGAAAAAGTAATGCATCAACCGTTACTTTTTCAATTCATAATGGAAATAATTTCCATTACAACGTTAAATTCTTTCCATTATGAATTGAAAAAGTAACGGTTAATGCGCGTTACTTTTTCATTA
Organism: Neodiprion fabricii; assembly: GCF_021155785.1. NCBI lineage: Eukaryota > Metazoa > Arthropoda > Insecta > Hymenoptera > Diprionidae > Neodiprion > Neodiprion fabricii. Next base: position 29,154,874 of record NC_060244.1, on the reverse strand, counting down.
AAAAATTCGCAACCCTGTTCACCAATCATGCGAAATGATAAAATCGATAACGGCGAGTGATATTTGGCATAAATTCGAAAACTGTGATTTCATAGTACGTTACAAATTACGTGTTGCGCGTAAACTCTTGAGGAATAACCGAGTCACGGAACTTGGATCGGATCGTAATTACGCTTTGTGAGAGGAACGACGCACATCGGCGATGTTGCAAAGGGTAAAAACAAGGCAGCTTCAAAGTATCAACTATTTTCTGACTTCCCATTTACCGCATTGAGGTAAGCATCGTCGTGCAGCTTGTACGACGTTTGTTCGAGATATCAAAGCGCAAAGTGTGTAAGGAAGGTGCGGTGCGGTACAACCGCAGTATGCACTTCACGTTTCACCATTTTCTATACTTTTACCACCTACGTTAATTAACTTTTTCAGCCACAGAAGCCACTACGGTGGCATCCTTTTTTCTATCTTTTCTTCCTTTATCGTGTCACTTTTTTTTTTTTTTAATATTCCATGCAAAGTCCTGCATGTTTTTTTTCATTTTCAGATAACTGATTTGCGTTACCGAAAGGATTAATACTACATACGGCATGAATTTCACTACTCAATACGACGCGTCGTACTGTGTAAAATGTTTTATATATATATATATATATATACATATATCATGTAATTACACCATCGCAAACTGTTATGACGCAGCATGCCTGAAACGGACAGTTAAAACCCACCTTATAATATACAACAACGGAAACAGTGCTCGCGACCAGCGCAGAGAATAGTTAGGGGACATGAGAAAAAAAATATACGATGCGATAAACGTCAAGCTTTGGCCCTCTGACGTTTTTTCGCCACATTTCGCACGCGTTGCCGAGAGACAGCTAAGAGCGCGAAAAGTCGGATGAAATGGAGCAACGGAGTGGATTAAAAAAGTTAAAAAAAAAAAAAAAAAATTAGTAAAATTGTACGATAAGAATAATAATAATATAATCTATAGAGGGTGAGAAGGTGAGAGTTCGTCGCTAGAAATTTACGGTAATATCTTTGAAGAAAATATGTATTAATACCGGAATGGAAAGGGTTGAAGAGGGGGACAGAAATTCGATGTACGTGCGTTACAAATAGAGTGAAATGAAAAATATGGGAAACAGATGGACTGGGCGTAGCCATTTTTTTACGATCGAAAATATCCGTCCATAATGTACAAGAAGGTGTAGATGTGAAGGTATGCGAGACAGTAAGAGGAAGATGCTTCATTTCCTGAACGACGTTCACGCCGCGTGGGCGACGAGGATTTGCAGCAGTGAAGAGTAGGACCCGATCCAATTTGACGGAACAGTGAACGACCGAGGACGGCAACCTGCGGGTCGAGTGAAAGTGCCGCCCGCGCCGTCGTCGAGGAGGAGGAAGAGGAGGATACGGAAAAGCGAAGGGCGAAAAGAAGAAAGGGTAGGCATTACAGGGATGATCCTGAAGGACTGAAGGACGAGAAGAGAAATGAGGAAAGAAAGTGAGACGAGAGGCGCGATAAGACGAAGAAAGGACAGGGGGAGGGGGAGGGTGATGGAAGAAAGAACGAAAAAAAATAAGACGGACAAATCCCGAACGCAAGGGATAGGAGGAAGAGGGATTGAAAGAAAAAATTGGTCGGGTATAGAAGTAGAAGATAAATTTAAAAAAACAAAAAAAAAAAAAAAATAGAAATAGAAATAGAAATAAAAAAGGTGCAAGGTGTGCTCGGCGATCTATAATAGCAGCGGCAGCAGCAGCAGTTCAGAGGGTGGGAAATGGATCTTCCTTTATTTCACGGTTGCTGCAGAGAGAGAGAGAGAGAGAGAGAGAGAGTCAAGTCCATCCTGTCTGCCTGCATCGCCGCAGCACCTTCGGGGAGCTTTAAAAGCTTTCCGCTCACGTCAATCCTGGAGAAACCATCTCGGCGAGAAGAGACCGAGAGTGAAACAGCCTAAGCAAAAATAAAAAACTGGACAAGTGCGAGTAGGACTCGAGCCCTGAGGGTTCCGTACAAACTTCATTGTTTTTATATATATATATATATATATAAATGGCCGTATCTTACGATCGCGTGTACTTGGAAGCTTGAATTCTTTACAGCTCCAAGGGACCGTGGACTTTGATAATTAATATTAATTTCAACTCGATACCTCTACCCGTTCCTGAGAAAAAGGGTCTTCACAAGCGGACAACAAAGTGAACCTGTAAGGGTTGATTTTTTTTTTTTTTTCTATCGATGTACGAAACCGTAAAAATGAATAGAGAGAGGGGAGAAAAAGCCCGAGTAAAGCTCGCGGTCGTCGATTAGAAAATTCGCGTTACTACCCGGGTATTGAGAGAGGGGTGAAAACCCTTTGAGAAACATGCGGGAATTTCATGTTCAACCTGCGACCCGCGATGCATAATCGACGAAGTGGAAATATGCCGGTGCTTTTCTCTCTCCTGCAATTCCACGCCATCGACAACCGACCCCGCGTTGCACGTTCTGATCAACAGTAAAAGAAAGCCGAGCAGCGGAGGATATAAAAGTCAATTTTATTTTCAGTTTTACGGCCAAAAGCGCAAAAACTTCTTCCTGTCTCTTTCGGTTAGCTTATGTATAACCTTATTATATACATATATACATATATATATGCGTTATACCAACTTTCTTCGGGATCTGCACAGTTACATGAGTTTGAGAAGCGTGTCTGGGAGGCTGTTTAGGAATATTACACCTACGCTACAGCCTCGAGGGCCCTCGAAAATAACCTTAGCGAAAATTCCTGCCCTTTCGAATGGTCCATCAATTCCACCCCCAAAGCCGTCCTCCCCATCTATGGCGATATTATAATATAGCGCGCGAATCTGTCGGCGAATTAAAAATTAAGGGAGTAAAATCCTCGTCTGCGTTCCTCCCTTGATTTTAGAATCTTTGAGACGGTTAGTTGTCCGACTGAAAGAAACGACGCGAAAGGATAGGGAAAAGAATAAATAAATAAATAAATAAATAAATAACCAACGAAGCGAAGCCCACGGCGTTCTGGATGAGAATTAATCCGATTAACGATCCTGAATGTATTTTTTACCGTCGAACAAAGGCGCCGAGTATTCTGTGAACGGAGAATTGTCCTTGCTGTTTTTGTACCTACAAGAACGGGAGAAAAGAATATACCGTCGTTTGCTTTAGTTTCAGGCTTACTTTTTTCATCGTCTCTTGCCTCTCTTGGCAGTTTCTTTTTGTCTCCAGCCTCTTTTCTTTTTCTTCTTCTTCTTCTACTCGTTCTTCTTCTTGAAAATGCGAAAGAGTTTCGTCCTTATTTTTATTACCTCGAATACCTAACTCGTCCGACTGTGTAACCGTGGAAAGACGGCGAGGCTGAGAAAAAGAAAGAAACTGCAACGAACGGCGGTAATCCGCGTAGGAAATCTAAACTCCAATAGCATCCAGAGGTTTAACTGCGCTCTCAAGATAAAAGAAACGATACGTGTATACCTATCAGCTGCCTCTGTGTCCGTGCAAACGGGGATCCGAGAGAAGAACCGGAAGCGTGCACTCGGGTTTCCGTCCCGGTTTGCTGCAAGATAAAGGGACATCTAAGGACGAACGGAAATCCGAACTGAACCAAAGCTCTTGGGAGGGATAAAAGCATGAAAATAAGTCCAGAAGCTAGAAATCAAGTGTCTATAATATCAATTTCCGACATCAAAGTCGTACGGTTTTCTCCCTGCTGCATCGCAGCAAAGGGTATATAAATACAGTAATAATAATAAAGTGCAGACATTTGATTCCATTTATTTAGCGATATTTTAGAGAGGAATCGAACCTGTGCAGGCGAGGGGTCAAGAAGATCGATAATATTATTTTCGCAGGCAACGTTACGACTTGAAAATTTTCTAAAGATTCTTCATATTCGACTTTTCTTTTTTCTTAAACTTCACCAGCAGCCAAACACTACCTTTATAACTAAATTCAATGTCATAAACAGTATGTATACTGATAAAAAAAAATTGTTGCAACGGAATTAAGCACCTGCAGACTGAAAAATTATGTAGTGGAAACAAGATTTCAAACAGTATTGTGTACACCTGACTGTAATGTTACTGCAGAACGAATTAACGCGCACTTCAAATAGCGCATTATGTAACAAGATAATAAAGTCGAAGATTGTTCGCGGGAAGCGAGGGCAGTAATCACCCGAGGGAATAATCGACTTTAATCCCCGCGTTACATACGGGACTTTATTTCCGAGTCAACTCTAGCCACATGATTGACTCGAAGAAACACGTGGCCTCACATTTCCCGCAAATGCGTTGAGAGGGAATAATATGCTACTCTCCTCTTAATCAAACATTATAATTGAGTTGTGAGTAAACAAATGAAAAGCAGAAGAAGAAGAAGGAGGAAACAATTGCAGTTCGAAACAGTGGTTGGGATTTTCGAGGGTGGATTTTGCATGTCGCGGATTTGGCGTTCCTGCAATTCCGGTTCGCGTCGAGGGGCGAGAAAATCCCATCAGACACAGTCTGACGGGGAATGGAAGAAGCGATCTGCCGTTGGAGAAGATCGCGGCAAGGCAAAGCCGTAGGTGAGGTGAGGAGGTGAGGGGGTGCGAGAGGGTGCGGCAGCCGCAAGGGGCTCGGCGTAGAAGTGGGTAGTAAATGTTTAACGGACTACATAGGGGTTTCCCACTCAATCGGGACGATCAATCCCATGGGAACAGTATAGCGGCAATACCACCAGGCACCGCTACGAGTTCCGCGGAGAGGAGCGAGAATAGAACGTTTGCCTCGACGTTTGCCGATTGTCAGACCGAGTGCTCCCTCCCTCCCTCCTTTCCTCCAGCAAAACCGGAAGTGCAGATCTCTCTTATCTCGCGCGTAGGTGGGTATATCGAAATTGGAATTCAAGAGCCGGTCGTCGTTCGTCCGCAGGGAGGATTTCCAACGAGCCGGTTAAAACAAACGCGAGAAAATCTCGTTCGGTTCATGCCTTACATTTCTCATCGTTCTCTCTCTCTCTCTCTCTTTCTTTCCCTCTTTGCCTATTTATTTTTCTCGTACATGTACGTATAAATCGATCCGCGGTATAGCTGCCCGTTCCTCGTATTTCCCTGTACAATTCTTACCTTTATATCGGAGATGAAATTTTTCTACTAGCAGCAGCAGCAGCAGCAGCAGCTTCTGGTATAAACCACGTGTATGATCCATCGTTCGGAATCGATCGATGTTATTTATATCCTTCACCGATATACGATGTATATGTATACAATTTTATACCTCTAAACGGAACCCAGAGAGAAACACACATCGGTCTTAAATCGCCTCGAGACAACGGGCAAGATTTATACCGCGGTGTCAAAACGGGTATCATCTGAAATGGATGTCCCAGCTGTACCTACTGCTAACATTCGGTAATTCGGGCTATGCGCATCGTTTTGTTGTACGAAATTCTCAACCGTCCCACCACTTTCCTGTTTTATACAGACGAAGAAATGATTCTGCAAAAATTTTCTTGATAAATTAAATTACTTTTTTTTTTTTTTCTTGCTTAGTTTCACAGAGAAATGAACTTTTTTCAAGGAAATAACTCGAAATAAAATATAATTTCTATTCGTGCATACCGATGCGTGTGTAGAGTACAGTATTTCTCCCAGCAGCTTACCTATTCACACGCTTAATTTCTGCGCACGATACGTGTGACGTAACGCGATGACGAGCGAGTGCGTGTTTTAATATAATACATGAACATCCTACGTTCAGATTGACGTTGGAAGACAGAATTAGGCCAAGAGGTAAAGTGGATTGTGACGAGGATCGTGTATGAACGTCGAGGGATTCGGTAACGACACAATAGCGGTATCGCCCATGTGTGACAATATTAAGTAACGATTTCACTGGCGCAAAAAGTGTTGAACAATACAAATGAATAAAAAAATAACAACATCGAAGATAACAAAATTCTCGCCTATGCGTATAATTTGAATAACTGGAAACCCGAACCGCCAATTATGAGCGACGGATCGAAAGCGTCTATTTATAAAGCACACGGTCACGCCGAGAGAAATACTGGAATGGGAGAAAAAAAAAAAAAAAAATTAAAAAATAATAAAATCGAATGAAAAACAAGGACGAAGAATAGAAACGACAAAGAGTAATAAAAAAAATCGTAATGAAAATAGTTTCACGTGTGCGCGTATAGGTACACACATATGTACATATCGCATATCGTGATTGAAAAAAAAAAGAGAAAGAAAATGGATAAAACCCAATTATTAAAATCGCGCATGGCGCAGGCTGTACGCGGCAATCGATTGGAATAAACCTTTTGACAATTTCGCGGCGAGAAGAAGAATTGAATTGGCTCTGTGCTGCGGGAGGTGCGTGCGCAAGTTTATACAGGTGTGTGCGCGCGTGTATAAAATATTATTTAAACAGTGGAAGGAAGTGAAAATTCGTGCCGATTAACAATTGCAGTATTCGCACGAATAATTCGCAAATCGACGTATATTACCTATATACATAAAGATATGGCGAAGCACGAATTGGTCGGAATTTAATTCGTTCGAGTAACAAACGAGTAAAAAAAAAAAAAAGATGTAACGAAACATAAATGTTGTCTTTTTTTAAATCGATGTGACAACGTTGATAAAAATAAAAAAAAAAAAAAAAACCACCACCTCCCTCACCTCCGAAAATCGTGTAACGAATATTCTGCCGACTCTTTGGTCCGGCGGTGAGAAATAAAGGCGAAAAATAAAGTAGGCGGGGAGAAACGCGAGGAAAAGTGACGTTAAACAATGCGCACGTGGGTCCGACGTACGTCCCTACCTGACAGAATTCGCATTTCCTGGGCCTGAAATTCGTGACCGAAATACAAGTGAGGAGGAATCCCCTTTCCGGCTACCTTTTTTCGTCCAGCACGGGTCATAAACAGAGATGCGCAATTTTTCCTCATCCCCTTTTTGCCTGCGTTGATAACTTTTTTCCCCCTTTCTTTATCGCTCGGTTTTGTCTGCAGCGTACTTATTTATTTGTTCAAAGTTCAAATTGGAAACCTCGTCTCATCTCTCCGCCGGTTTTTCATTCGCAGCCCTTTGACCACTGTACAGAAATTCTTAAAACTTCATTCGGTAATAATAAAGTACTGTATAATCAATACAAGCTTTCCTAAATTTTCCAATATTTTTATCTCGAAGTACCGACGATGAGAAAAGATTCCTACGAATATTTTGGCAAAAACTAATCAATCGTTTCAAAAGCAGGAAAAAGAATGCGAAACATTTGTTCATTTTTATGTGTATATCTTGATCATAAAAAATATTATCGTCACAAATCTAAAACGATAATTGATAAGCTAGGGATATTTTAGTTCAAGAACGTACCCTTTACATAGTAGACGTAATTCGAATCTGAAGTAACGTTACGCGTGTTCTGTTCTACCCTTCGTCCGAAATCGTCAGCGTGTTAATTCGCAAAGCGAGAAATCAAGTGTCATTCGTATAACTCGACGACGTTTCGTACCGCGATTTATACAAAGTAATGAAAAAATGTATAACAATACATGTATGCGTGTTACGTCGTACCTTTATACATAACCGAATTTTGACACTGGGATTGAAAAAGAAAATAAAAAAGGTATTGAATGTTATTATTTCGCTCTCTGTGTTTGTTTGTTGCTTGTTTTTTTTTTTTTTTTTTACACGTCGTTTTCAACATTCTCGTCGCGTGAAACAACGCTTAAAATTCCAGACAGGTGTGAAAGATGTGAGAGACGTTATATGTACGTGGAACAACAAAGTTTGTATATATGCCGTTATAATAAAAGGGTGAGCATGCATCTTTAGGGGAATGAATTTCATTTCACGCAGGTCAAGAGAGAGAGAGAGAGAGCTTCGCCACAACAGCTGGGACGAAAATAAATAATTCTATTAGATTTTGTAACGAGCTATCTTCTACATGCAATTCATTCGTTTTCGATTCGCGTTGCGGATTAAACTCGTAAAAAATCGTTGGATAATTTTATTTTTTTTCAAATCACAGGACAAAAAAAAGAAAAACTAACGTTTGCGCTTTCATATTTTCGCAGTTGTTTATTCGTTTATCCCATCCGCGATCGCTCGAATCGACATTAAACCAAGCGGCGTGCAAAACTCAAAGCCAACTGCAGTTGCATATTTCAACTTACATACATGCGTGTTACATACACATATACGCGCATGCATATAACGTAATGTAGCGGTTATACACGGCGTGGTAATAACCGGTAAATTTTCCAACCCAAGGGAACAAATTTGGCTCCAGGTTTCTCTCGCATCGCTGGGATTTGCAGCAGGATATTTTATCACTTGCATATACGTATATTCTGCATAAAACATACGTGGATACATAGGCATGTATAAGTATGTATATAAACGTATAAAAATATATACATATATATATATATATATATATATATATATATATATATATATATATATATATATATGTATATATATATTTAAAAAAAAAAACTCTGAAAGTTCTGCACGTATAATAATAAATTCAGCGTCGACAAACAAGCTGCTTTTTAGTCAGATAGAACTACAGCAATAACGAAAGTCTCCAACAAAAAAAAACGAGGAGGTGGCTTGAAAAAAAAAGTGGTCAAAACTATGAAAAGGAGTTATTGCGTGTGCATATGTACACGTGTACACAAATACATATCCGGAGGGTGTTTTACATTATTTTCACCATTATTACAAAAAAGAAAAATACATGGCGATGTACGCGAGGAAAAGAAACTTGGCAATGCGTTAATGCCACCCCCCCGCGTCCGCTGTTAAATAAACAGAAGAATATTTTTGCAAAAGTTAAATCGTCCGCTAAATAAACCCCACCTGCACTCTTTCCCACTCAGCACGCGTTTGCATATCGACTATATAATCTCACTTAGAATAACATCGGTGTTACACAATTTACATCGGAGTACATACCTATATATGTATATACAACACACACATATATATATACATGTACCAGCAGGTATATAATTAGAAAAAAAATTGAAAAAATCACGAACGCCGCTGTGTAAAAAAACCGTTCGTTCGTTTGGTGGAAAATATATATATATATATGTATATATATTATACATAAGCGAATTTTAGAATCTCGTTTGGGGAATAAAGTTCAACCCATGAATCAAAGCGGTGAACGTTTACTTTTAAACATTATTCGTTTTTATTTTTTTTCTCATCCCTCCCTTCATCGTGTACCCTTACTTTTGATTTATTTATTTATCTATTTATCTCTCTCTTTTTTTCTCGCGTAACTTTTAAGCAACGATTTCGCAGCGCAGCGGGACGTTCGCAGATTTTTTTTATTTTTTCGCTTTTTTTCCTCTTGATTCCCGGGCATTAATTACGCACGGGTTCATTCGTCTTCGTTAAAAATATCCGACAGTTATCCCCGTGTGTATACAACTGAAATGCGGAGCTCTGCGGACATTTGAAAAATTAAGAAAAATCACCCATTCGTTACATACGTTTTATATGAAAGAAATGAACATGCGCGGGCGTTGACGCTGTACGTCTGATTGTGAGATTGAAATTGAACACCGATAAAGAGGAGGAGAGACAAAAAACGAACTTTCAACCTCTCCGTGCATTCGCCGACGACCCGCGAGCGTGAAATCCAATTTCTTCGGCTACGAAGCGGAGCAAAAGCTGTTCACCCAAAAAATAACGAAACGCGAAATAACTGAAACAATATTTCCGAACCCTTATTTTCTAATTTTTCGTTCCTTTCACTCCTTTCCACTTTCTCTCTGTTCGTTTTTCTTTTCTATACTTCCTCAGCTCTCGCTGATATTTGACAACTGTGACGATTTAAGTATCTCCGCCTCGGACCGAAACAAGTAGCCACGATCAGTTGAAATTTACCCTACTTGTACATCACGTGGTGTCCGCTTTGTAAATGTACAACACCTCTCTTCTAGGAGATGGGCTCTCTCACTGCGAAACCATCGTCAGAGCACCGCGTGTAAAATTGCTTTTCCTAATACGTGTCTATTATTTTCCTTTTCTTCGTTAAGAATTCAAGTTCGATAACGAATAAAATAATTTAATAATCCGAAGATTCCGTTCAATTCGAGAATATAATTACCCGAATATACGCTTCAACCAACCTGTCGACGTCATTGATAACATCGATTGATCGGCTCTGCTGGTAATAAAAGCAAAGCTTCGATGAAACAAGTATAAATTAAAGTAGGTAGTACGTAATAGATACCTACTGTTCGAAAATGAATGAGGAAAAAGAGGGTACTTAAAAAGGAATAAAGAAAAGTTCGAGAAAGAATTTTAATGAAAGAGAGAGGATTGATATTTAAAATTTTAATCTCTTTTACCTGTTGATCGATAATTTATGTACTTTGTGAGCGAACGATCGAATGGATGAATTAATGAATATATAACTTCGTTTTTGGGCTATTGTTATAAATTTAGATGAGAAAAATAAAAGGAATATTTCCAATTTTCCCATTCTGTGACAGGAAATCTTTTTCCATGCCATTTTCAAGATTTAAATCTATATTTACACTGGCAGCACGTCACGATTGCCACCGCATAGAAAATATTTTATCTAATTGCAGAGCAATTATCCCGGGTTATCGGTATTCCATTCTAGCAGCATTCGTGTAAAATTCAGCTATCTCTTTGTCAATCTGCCATCCATACCTGCGAAGATATATAATTTTCAGCCGTTATTTCAATCCATTTACATCGTCGTCGAGTCACACTAATATTACAGGTTATATTCGAGGATTAGCCCGATTGACCCTTAATTGTTCCGACAAGCCCGCAGCGACTGTTATATCGTTTGTACCTACATTCACCCTTTGCACGGAGGACAGCGGCCCATTATCCTTTACAACGGTGTGTAATTTGTTGCAAAACGTATGATTACGTGTAACAGGTATTACACAAATAGTGTAGAATTGCTTTTTCAAGTAGTTTCTGCCGTACGTGCGTACGCACACGCACGCATGTGTATTCCATGTAATTACACACGGCATTCGGCTACCGAATAACTGTTCATTTTTAGACGATAAAAATGCGGAAAGAAAATTCCTGTCGCGATTAATTGTTAAGTACAGCTACCAAACGATTACATCCCTGCCGTCCGTAAAAAGAGTTTAATTAATTTTTCAACGTTTTATAATTATTTTACCCGTAACGCGTCGCGAATTCGTGTCATTAGTGCGAAAAGAAGTCGTGGAAAAGTAACGAGACGTAATAAAGTAATTATACATAAAAATTTATACACCGGTCCGAAAAGTTTTTCATTCGGCATGCGAATCTCGTATTAGTAAGAGTTTCAATGTCGATCAACGAACAGTTACAGCCAACGTCGTTAGGTCGAACATACATCTGAATAGAAAAAGATGTGCGAGTAAAAACGAAAGCAGTAGGAAAAAGAATTAAAAATATAGGAAAGTCAAAAGGTAGGGAAAGAAAAGAAAGAGTAGGAAAAACTATCGCGATCCACGCAACATCGAGTGCTCATTTTCAGGGGTAAAACTGGTGGTGAGAAATTGTTAAGCCATTGACTCGCCGAGTTTCAACCCCCCAAAGAGCAGCGGCAGCATCCTCAAGTCCTAAATCAGGGTATACAAAGAGAGTCGGAGCCATTTTATAACTCCGAATGAAAAGTTGCCTTTTTTACATACGGATATCTATATTTTTTTCACATCTACTTTCTTCAAAGTATACGACAAATCGATGAATAATGTAACGAGCATCGTTTTTAATTTATTCATGCGCTTACCCGATCTGCCGTTAAATTCTTCGAACAACTAAACGGCATCGTTAGCATTTCCAACGCGAAATTACGTAGCCAATAACTATTTGAAACTGCTTACCCAGAAGTACCGATGAGATTTTTACCGCGGTATCCAAGGACCCGTAACAGCCTTTTTATTACACCACTTAGGCATGTAAGTTCAAAAGGTCGACAAAGGACCTTAAATAACTTTTGAAAGAGTCGATTTATCATAAAATGACAAGAGACCTTTTTTTGTAGCGCGTCCAATTCCCTACAAAAATACGTTCTGGTTCAATCAACAGACTAATGCGTTGGCGAGTTGTATAATGGGAAATAGAAAATCGCAATGAGGCATCTCTAAATATTAATACCAAACGTTGAAACTTGGACAGCATCTTTTTTTCGTCATTTTAAACAATATTTTCGACTAGAGTTTTGAAAAAAAAAAGTATTCGATTCTTTTTATAAAGTCTAATACACGGTAATAAATTCCACTTTGTTTTAGTACTTTCAATCGGCGAAAGAAAAACAGTGAACATATACATACATATATATTGTGGAAACACTTGAGGGAATTCGGGCAATTATGCAATCAAGCGATGAGATCACTCCGAAATTCATCCAAGCTTCGTTAAGGCGAAAATCCAATTAGTAATCTCGAAAATTTGGAACGAGAACAGGATCAGCTGTCAAAGAACTCGAAGAAAAAAGCAAATAGAATATCGAGCGTTAATTAGCGTTATATAATTAGAAGCAAGGATCGTTTGTCGAGAGTAAAAAATTTATCGTTTCAGCAGGCACTGAAGAGAGGTCGGGTAAAAAAGAAGGAACGGGAAAAAATATCAAACTGGTGACACAGGTGGGATTTTTGTTATTCGCAAGCGTAAAATTCTACCTAGGTTTTAATATTCTTCCCTTGTCTTGTCTCGTCGTTTTTCGACGCGACGCAGCAGTTCCTCTTGATTATCGTAGGTGTATACACACACATATTCATTTATACATACGTACACACCCACGCACAGGCGAGTGTGCCGATATTTTTCGCTTCAATTTTTATCCGGCAGAAATTTTTTTAATATTCATGCGAGACCCGAGGCGCGTTGTTCGGAAAATGGTGACAAGGGACGAGGAAAGAAAAAAGAAAGTCCGAGGTCCGAAAGGACGAAGGAAAGAGAAAACAGAAGCAAAGTCGAGCGATACGTTTTGCACTTTTTATCAGACTGTCTCGAACGTAAGGGTCTTTTGAGACCGGGTTGGTTCAGGGGTGTCGGGTGTTCTCGAGAGCGTAACGCTGGAGGCAAAAAGCAAACGACGAGGACGACGACGACAACCCGAACGTAAAGAAGCGCGATACCGTGAACAAGAATAATTACACATCCATAGAGAAACGGGTGGCGGTTATAGTTTCGCGCGAATAATAAAAAAGTAATAGCAAAAAAACGCGAAGGAAATAACACAAGTTTCGCAAAATTAATGTTGAAATCGATGTCGGGGTTTGTATTTTCGGTGCGACATGGCGGAATGTATAAATCGAGTTTTCGACGCGGACGATGAGGGATACGAAGAGGACCTCGGATATTCGAGAGCGAGGGCGAAGTCGAGTGTTGGTTGCAAATTTCATTAACCTAATGAATATTCTTCGAGAAGATATAAATTTCTCTCCTCCCCCCTCTCTGGGCGCGGAAATCCTTCAAGAAAATCAGAAATAAGCCTCGTCCCTCGTCTCTCTTCGAGTGGATGTTCTTTCGGGGGACTTATATATGTTTCATCGTCTCTCTTGTCCCGCCGCCTCTCCGGATCTCTTTTAACATAATTCAACCTCGACCCTGCAACCTCGGAACGAGCTATCTCACGCGATACATGTAGGTACATCACTAGTTTAGAAAATATAGGCGAGAGGCGGACAAAATGGGCCCTAACCTGCAAAACGGGGCCCCTGTACAGTAAAATGAGATATGAAAAGATGTCGATAACGCTTGAAATGTATTTCTAGGCCAAAGGCAAAAAATGGCGTCATCAAAATGGGTTCAACGTTATTCCTCCCTTAATGGGCCCATATTGTCCGCCTCTCCCCTGTACAACAAACGTACGAAGGTTAAGAACCGAGACTCGCACCTATTCTCGTCACCGTGACAGAGAATTGAGAATTTCGTCTCACAATTAGAACGGATATTGCAACATCTGTGCGAAGCGAAATTTACTTTATCAGTGCTCGTTTAATCCAGCAGAAAGATGGAGTCCTCGTAGTCCTTGACCTGAAACACTGCACCGAAGTCGATTAACGAATGTTTAAATTTATTAGCCATACGATCGGTCGACTTTCTACTGATACCTGAATAGTCCATAATCGACATAAGCGCGTATTCTTCACTAGGACTGCGACCCGAGCTTTTATCGTAAAATTTTCTTTACTTTTCTATTTATACCGTGCGAGAATCAAGACCGCGTGAGGATGCAAAGGCAAAGCTTTGCCGGTGAGAATGAAGAACGAGAAAGAGAGAGATACGGAGAGAGCGAGATAAGGGGGAAAATGAGAGCAGGGAATATCGGTCCGGAGCCCGCAGGCTCTTTCCACCTGATATATAGCTCTGGCCCCGTCCCGTAATTGCTATAACTCGGAAATCAGAGATAAGTGTGTTATAAGGATTTCCCGGGTCATCCGCGTCCCTACCTTCCTGCGGAACAAGATCGTGGAACGTGTATAATAAGCCCGGGCGAGGTATCGGAGCGAGGAAAGGAACAAGGTTGATTTTCGTTACGTCTTGACCAGTAGAAACCAAGAAGAGATAATCGAGTTGACCGAGTTTCCGTTTCGTGAATTCGCACGATAGGGATCATAGATGGATAAGTTACATATTCCGACACATCAAATATATATATATATATATATATATATATCCGATTTCATTCGGTAAATTTGACAAAGGTTAAACGTACGTCATCCTGATACAACTCAGATACCAAACCTGACCTGCGATTCCTAATTTTCAAGTAGGCAGGTAATTTTGGTACAGGACACGAGGCCGCACACGTCACTCCATTCCGTTTCCTGAAAAATTCCTCTCCATCGCGTAACGAAATGATCCGAGGGTTATTTCCGTGAAGAGGAAAGGAATTCACGGTATCGTTGGCCCGAGCGATCCGGGATTACATATCTCGTATATAATGGAATACTTCGTTAGATCTTGAAGAAGTTCGGAAGTAAGTATCCGACGCGGTGGAACGCGGAAGGCACTCCCGACGGATTCCCCTCGGGGTATGACGTACGCGTAGGTTCAGGGTATCGTCGTGACGCATGACGTGCCTAATATGTACGCGATATTAAGCTCCGCGAGTAATTAATCATCGGGTATCATCCAGCCACTCGACGTTCCGAGCTTTTCGCGGTTCGAGTCCTCGCCCGTCAACTTACGTTATAAGGGTTAACCGCTGATTTTCGTTTCACGCAATCTCTCTCTCTCTCTCTCTCTCGAATTCTAATCCATTGCACAGTGCTTCGTATGTAAGTTAACTGAACCGAGTAATTTTATATCCGAAAATTATTCCAACTTTTACAAGTTTCAGTTTATAGCTACGTGACAATCTAGTATTACTAGATTACTAATTATTGTGTATCGCTACTTTATCATTACCATTATTACTAATTATCGCTTCTACTGCATATTTCTAGCACCACAATATGTTTAGATGAAGTCCCGATTTTGCATGGGTATCGATACATCAATATCGTATCCCTTTCTCTCTGTTTTTGTTTTTACTTTACTCTCTCTTCTACTTTCTTTGTCACTAACCTGATGGCTCACTACCCTGGTATAACAAAAATTGGTCTATTCTATTCTCTCCTTCTCTCTCTTTGAACTTCGCCCAATTTTTCGTCGTCCGGTTGTAGGTTTTGCGGACAAGGCAGGCGTAATACGTCTACGTACCGTACAATGTACCTGTGCATATGCATTTACATTACAGGTACACTCAATGGCTCGCAGAGATATGGAAACGATTTCGCTAATTTCCTTGGAGACTCGAAGCCACGGCTGCAACAACAAGAATTACAGCCACCTATTTTGCGTCACGATGATTACCGGCAATTGTTCTCTTTACGCATCTACGGTGAATGATTTCACCTCATTGCGCAAACTCCGCACGTGTTTATAATATTCTTACACATACGCGCAAAAAAAAAAACGAAGAGACGCTCGCGAAACGTCGATCAGAACGTAAACGAACGAACCACACGCTCCCCAAAGGGATTTCCCGCTTGGTTGAAGTTTGAAATAAAACGTCGTTGCCAATGTATAACTAACCGTACTTTTAGCTTTTTATTTGAGAAAAGAAAATTCAGACACAAAACAATTTCTATTCTCGAAATAAAAATCTTTCACGATGTGTGTATTGAGATAACTGTGGATTTTTAGTATCGATAATAGTGCATACATTCTGTTGTAAATTGCAGTTTACCGTGATTAAAATTTCAAGAATTGTTTTAATACGGTTCCGACCGAGATAATCGAGATTTAAAATTACAAAACTGCACGGCAACACCTTAATCACGTGATGATAGAGCTCCACGGTTGACCACAATGCTGTACCGCAACTGAATAATATTTTAACCGATAAGAAATTGTGTCGCAATGTTACAAAAATAGAAAAAAAATGAAAAAAAATAAAAAAATACGCGTCATCGCAGAATTACTAACTACGTACGACTGGGATCAAAAAAGGAAATGAATAAATTTCGTAACTTCACAAATTTTATAAACAATACCGGAGAGAGTTTAAACAAGGCCTCCGTGCAGCCGTGGAATTTAATTATTACGAACTCGATAAGGTGAGTTTCATTTTTCTGTTGTTAATTAAACAGTATAGTACATATTAAATGCACAAAGAGAAATTCTTTCGCGATTTCCTATATTCGAAGATAAATAAAGCTGTAGGTAGCTTAGTTTTCAATTATAGGTAAAGAGAAAAGGAAACAAGGTTTTAAATTAAAATTTTACAAGCATGTTTACTCACCAACTTCGATTATACAAGTTAAACATTTCGTTTTACTTTTTCGTTAACTCTGCAATCTCGGGAATTATATAATATATATATATAAATACACATATAATCATACTGAAAAGCTGCAGCTTTTTCCATCGGAAAGCATTGGAAGAGGAAAAGAAATAAATCAACAAAAATACTTGAAAAATAAAACTTTGAACGGAACAAAAATGGCATAAAGAAATACCATTGAATTGTTGAGAGCTACTTCGGAACGAGACCGCGAGTTTCAAAGGCTATACGTATTATACCTGCATATATACCAACTTATAAGTAAAGCCGCACACATGGATGTACATTGTACGCAGTGCCGTTGGCGGTAGAGACGAAGAGAGGCACATACAGAATAGAAGTTTATACGGCTTATAATTTTTATTGCTCTTCAGATAGAAACGAATCGTGCAGCTGCTGAAGCCGATGAAATGTGGTAACGTTAAATTTATGATATTAAGAGTTCATATTTGGATGAGATACCTATACTGTTTGAGATTTTTGATGAGCGTTTGAGAGAAAATTTTTTTTTTTTTTGTCACATCCGAACACATACGCGTATGTATATACAATATACATGTAGGTATGTGGCAGTAATCGGGAAAAATTCTATACCTTAATTCATATAACAACGAGCGGCGAACGTTTCATGTGGTTCTAGAAATGTTATTTTCGTTTATGGCGGATTCGTGGAATTGAATTATTATTCCAGAGTAAATTAATTTTTTTGTTCTTACATGTCGTACGTCGCTGAATCAGGTTGGAAAATTGATTTAAAATTTTTTTTCCTAATTCTATTCAAAACTTTCTTTCCAGCATTCTGTGAAGCTTCGCTTGTTACTCAATGATTCAGACTAATAAAAAATTGACGATCAAAAGGAATTATTATTCTGCTCAAGTTCAGTGAAGGTATATCAGTATCAAAAGTCTAGAGAAATAATTTCTATGAAAAACGCACGAAGAGTGCGAAGAATTAGAGACTGTGAAAAATAAAAATATATTCTCCGATTTTTTTCTTTATTTTCTTAAGCCTGCAGTAAAGAAATTTATGCGATATTAAATTCAGGGTCAAATATTGTTTATATCAAAAAAATTCAATAAATATTTACCACATATGGCTACGTGTTTATATCTGTAAAATACCGTAGAATTTATAAATTATCCGTGTTGCATAATTATACGCGTTGCGGTATTTCTATACATAGAATGCATGCAAAGTTAATTTCAGTTTATTTCTACACGTTTTGATATTGCATTGAAACAAACGTGTCAAGGCGATTGACGCGGAGTCGTACAGATTGCCGATAATAATCATTATTATACATGCGGTTCTATAACTTTGTATAACGTGCCTCCTACAACAGTTAATTACTCTAATCATTTCTGCATTTTGGTATAGACCGGTATGCAACGCGCGAAACAAAAAATAAAAACTGCATCAAATAACAAATATCATTCTAATTCACTCTCCGAGCTGCGGAAGATAATTCCGAGAAAATACGACAGATTGTACATATGTACGTACGTAATATACTGTACGTACAACTGTATACGTACAAATATAAGACGAAGGCTGAAAAGTAATTAAGAAATATTTTCTTTGATGAGAAAAAAAAAAAAAAGCAAGAAACTCGAAAGAATTTCAATTTCGGGAAACTTAATACGCGCGACGAAGAGCGTGATTAAAAAAAAAAGAACATGTAATTTCCCAAACAAATACCGTGAAAATAGCCATTAGAAAGATCAAATAACAATTAATTTGGGGCTGAAAGCAAGAAGAGAGTGAAAAGAAAAAAGAAACAAGGTAACAAAAATTCAGGCATATTATAAATGAGGTGGTAGTTCCGCGTCGTAAAAGTAACTCGCGAGATATGAAGTGTAAACGTAGATGAATAGGTTCGAGAAGAGGAGAATAAGAAATGATGGTGAGGGAAAAAGAAGCAAGAAGAAATTCCGGATATTACACGAAGAAAGAGAGAAGCTGGAAATTTTTCACTATCAAACCGGCCATTTTCGCTAGCATTATTTATAATTCAATCTCACGTCGGTAATGCCTATATATATACATACGTACACATACGGATGATATTCGAGGCCAATCTTATTATCACACACCTACGCACTTTCACTTTTATAGTCTTTCCTTCGTGCCGTTAGATTTTATTACGATTATTTGGTTACTCGTTTTCCCTCATGTTGTTTGTTTTATTTTCTTATTTGTTATTTTTTTTTTTTTTTTTCTTTTACTATCCAACGATATTTAATAATTACATGTAGGCAAAAAGAAAAACAATTTTTTTACTCACTGTAAGGCGTTGAAACAGAGGAGATAAATAATTACAACGACAAACCTGTACAGTGCCACAGGTATGTAATTTCCTCTTTACATAATACGTTGCGTTGCTTATTACATACTTAATAGCATCGTCGAGAGTGAAAAAGAGTGAAAAAAAAAAAAGGCCAGCTCATTTATTACAAAATCGACGATAAAACGAGCGACTGTATCGCGCCTATATAGCCATAAAATTTCAACGAAAGATAAAGGCGTTAAAATTTTTTATTACGCGCGATTCGCGCCTTGTAAATACAATTTTCAGTAACGATAGAAAATCACGCGTTTGTTCTAATGGCTTAATGTTCGTTCCTCTCTCCTTCTCTCTCTCTCTCTCTCTCTCTCTCTCTCCCCCTCTCTTGATGAATGAAAATTACAGCCGTAATTCTGCAGTTTATACTGCAAGTTAAATTACGCAACGTGTAAGTTACCGGCATTCGCGGTTACACGATAATCCAGGAATTTCCGGAGCACATACCTGACCACGTACGTGTGGTACATGCACCCATTTATGGAATAGACGAGATATTGCGCGGGGACAGCCCGTATGCTATAACTGGTATAAGTACCGATGAATCAATTCGGGAAGTGAATTGAGGAATGCCTCGACTAAAACTGACGAGCTTACGGAAATTATCCTGATAAATTGCCGCGTTCGAGTTAGTAACGTTGGTAACGTAACGATTCGTGCTGAGAAAAAACCTGATCGCGTTACTCCGCGATTTTTGAAATTTAGTAAGCCGTAATGAAACAAAAGATACTCATATTTTGAAATCTTCGTTCCGTTATTGTAGCGTTTTTAATTTCTATCCCGTGATAAATTCTTGTTATGAACCAATTGACATGAATGCAAATATTCCTTAGGACAATGCGAGAAATTTTTTTTTTTTTTTTTACATATCTTAATCAAAGATGGAGAAACAAACGTTATACTCACTTCAAGATAGCATTATCCTGTAGTCAATTAGGAAAAATTCTTCACCAAAATATTACAACGAGTAGAATATTCGTTTCCTCCGAACCAAGTGATTAGCTGTACTTACCTGAAAAATAAGAATGAAAAAAAAAAGGATTTTTAATCTGATCGTGAGAATATACGTAAATATTTCAGTTGTCCGATTTTGACGAGAAAAATAATTTCGTACCATTAACGAATCACAGTGATAGCCAAAATCCCGATCGGTCTTCACAGTGCCAATGATTAGGTATTGGCTAAGTTTTTCAACCTCTACGTAATTCGTAAAGAATAGTCCAGGGTGTAACAATTTGTAATTCTATGACGGTTCCTCATCGCAATAAGTACAGCAGCAACGTAAAGATCGTGCAGGTCGTATGAGAAATTCATAACAGTTGGCTACGTATGAAAACTTGCAAAACTTTGAAACCGAGTTTTACCTTTTGAATAACTCATGCGACGCCGATGATCGTCTACGTGAGTTCAATTCCATTGTTAAGCCACACGTATGCGTAAACATACATCAACTTTTCGCAATTGTTATACTTTCGACGGTATAATTATATCAATGATTGTTTTACAGAGACGTATGAGGAGACGTGTAGAACTCGCGTTGATAATCATCAGCAACGAAAAATTCACACGAAACCGATTCTAGAGAAAGTATAATAAAACATCTCGCTCTTTCACGTTGCACGCTTGAACCTAATTTTTCTTTCGCAATTATCGTTGCGCAGACGGTGAGTTATATTGTAAAAATTATCTACCGAATTGTAACGGTGAAAAGCTATGCGAAAATACACCATTCGTGAAATTTTTTTTTTCTTATTATACATAATAAATACATACACAGTTATAATTCGAATATCGATGTGCATTTAATTATCGCAAATGAATTTGCAAGTCTGTGAATTAATTATACCGCCACGAACGCGTATAAATTATAATGCGTCTCGTTAGTCTTGATTTTCAACTATTGTTTTCACATCAGTATTATACAATAGTTCATTCCGCATGACGATCGCGTATTTTCACCAACGGCGATCGCTAATTTGTAATAAATAATTCTACAAACACAGAGCGCGTGTGGATGAATGCAAAGAAAACTAGTAACGAAATCACAGGAAAATAAAGATTACATAAACAATTGAAAAACACAGAGTGTTCCGCAAAAGCCATATGTATGTATGTACGCAAGAAAACAAGAAAACAGAGGCACCCTAAGGGAGGTAAAAATGCAAAGACGACAACGAAGGAAAGAAAAAAAGGAACTAAAATATTCAAGTCACGGACCTGCAGTGCCAAGAGATAGAAAAATAAGAAGAAGAAGAAGAAGAAAAAACTGCACGACACCGTTTGAAGATGAGAATATTTTCTCGGCAATATATGTAGAAAGAAGAGGAGAAGAGAAGAAACAAAACGTGATGAAGAATGAAAGAGGAGGGAATTATAAAAGGGAAGAAGAGGAACAAAAAAGAAGACAGATAATAAACTAACATTAAACCTCCAGGAATTCGTTACCAGTTCAAATATTAACTCAGACGTGACAATGCATGAGGCCGTGTGCTTTGTGCACCTTCCTTTTTTTGGGGGGGATACTTTTCTGGCATTTGCGAGATTACTTAGCGAAAATATTTTCGCAAGCTTTTCACCTCTCGCTCTCGAGGGCTATCTGACTGGTCAGCCTCTCGTCCATTGTTGACCGAAGGAATCGTAAAAACGACCGTAGCCAAAAAAGCGAAAAATAAAACCCGAAGTCAAACCTCGGCTCATTGCCCGAACAAATGTGTAATGTAAGATAAAAGCGAGAGTAAGAAATATTCGGTAGAATTAATTATCCCGTTTACAATTATTTTAAATCATCAAATTTTACCATAAATAAAATCGTAAGTATAACTAAATGTTCGAGCGTTGATGAAATTTGCCTCAAGTTTTCAAAATTTATACATCTTTTGAATAATGCACGTTGTTCTTCAAATTTACGAACTCATATCCGCAGTGTACTGCAGTGCCTGGCCAATGCATCACTGAAAAATGTCTCTTTCAAGATTATTTGACAACGCGCAGCAGCAGAAGCAGCAAAGAACAAACTTTCATTAGCTAGGTGTAAGGCGCACACGTATACGTATAGATATAAGTACATTATGTTAGATATACACGGATTATTAACGACTATCCCTCCCCTCCGTCCTTACTACCTTCCTTTCGCAAGTCAAATGACGTGACGAGGAAGCTTTTCTTAACGTATTTACGAAAAGCTTGCAACATCGCGTCTCCGAAAGACGAGTCAAAGTAAAAGCTGACAAGGCACTTTCCTCTATACCCTATTCATACGCTTCGTTGTACGTCAGAGCGTACGAAAAAAGCTCAATCATAAAATTCCGGTTCAATAAATTTGGCCGAAAAAAAAATTGCACGGGCAATTACAGCCTGCAACTTCACACAAAGTTCTGCAGGATTAAAAAAAAAAAAACGTGATATTAAATCAAATCGTACACAAGGAATAAGTAAGCGTCGAATAAATTTCACCGTATAACGGTGTGAAAAAAATTATGATTCAGGAAAGTGTTCCCATTTATTCTTTAATTCGCTCTGACCGATTGGCAAATATTCGTGCAGGTATAGCTCGGTTTTTTTGCGGAAGTTTTCACGCGAGCCGCGCAAATCTGGAGAATCGTAATCCCCAACCTAACTTGGATTAACGAACTTTTAACGCGCTGATAGAAATGGAGCGACGGCGATATAAGTATAGAGGATAGTTGACGGTGCGCAAGTTTTTCGCGAAATCCCGCAGCCTGGATTTGAGCTCCGGTAAAAAGAAACGTTGCGGCGTTACACCGGGAGGGTGGAAACCCGGAGCGACTAGATAAGATCGCGGAATCATCGTCGACGTCGCAACGACCAGCCCTCGACTCGCCTTTGTCCAGTCCTGAGGGTCATCTGGAAACACGTGCCGGGCTTTGATATCGTTGAAACAATGGAATACAGAAGACAGTTTCGTTGGCGAAAAAATGAATCGAGAAAAAAAAACATGACACAGATTTTTAGTGTATCAATCCGAAAATTGAATTGGATTTTTATTTGTTGTATGAATTTTTTAAAAGTTCACGCGTATTCGGAAAAATCAACGGATTCGTTTCACATGCCGAATAAAAAATGTTCCCCAAAAATTTGTTTAACAATATTTTATTTGAACAATTTAACGATAGCTTTTGGGCATTATTATTATTAGAATTTAATTTTCATGTCGTCTTTGTTGCGGTTGATTTTATTCCGATTTTTATCTCATCACAAAGTGCTCGATATCGTCGACGAGACTCACTTTTGGTCGAGCATGTATACCCGGTACATCTTCAAGTAATCCCATTTCATTGGCTCGATCGGTTTCTTTTCCTCCATGCGAAAGTCGAATAGCGTGAAACGAGGATCGATTTGCAGTTCCAGGGCGCCAAAGTCGTTTGCGGGTAGATGCACGGAAATACATGGATAACGGGCATGCCGTCAAGCTGTGTCCTGATTGTTCTCAACACCCGACACCGAAGCCGCGCACCACCAGGGATACCAATCCAACCCGACCTCACCCCGTCTCTCGCCCAAAGCTGTGAGCTCGCAGGGTTTGCCACGTGGTGGAAAATCGGGGGTTGTAATTTAGCACACGTGCTACCGCGACGACGACATTAACGTCCTAAGCCCCGTCGAACGTCTGGCCTGTCGTCTGTTATACGTGGTGTTCGGCCTGCACGTACAAAACTAATCCAAGCTGATGCCTGATCGAGATTTGAATGGTACGATGCAGCGTGCCGACGTTCTCCGAAAGAAAATAATTCAAAGTATGTAGCAGTTGAGGTCTTGGTCCTCCCACCCTCAACTTTTTCACTCAAAATATCATACCTCTGGCACGAAAGTGTCCAGTCGATGACCGTGACGTGATTAAAATTACTCGCCGAAGGAGTTAACGTTTGTCAATTTTACACAGAAAAACTTTGTCACACGGCTAATTCGATATATTAAAAGTTATAGTCCCGCTTTCGACAATTCGGATGCCAAACGAAAGTCATAAGCCTTGGGAAGTCTCAAGAGGGAAAAGTCGTGACCGTCATAAATATTGAGTAATGGATCTCGGAGTAGGTTTATCTATTTTTTTTTTTTTTTTTTTTTTGGTAGTAAAACAACGTTACGAGTCTTTGTTGGAGTAAATAAATGACCCGCAACTAGACGTTCAATCATAGATCGAACGTCCGATTCTGAGTTTAAAATACCACCCGGTACACGGACGGATCGTTGCATTCCAAGGGTTAGTCGGCGGGTGGCAGATCAGGTGGCCAAGCCGTTACTCCGGTTAGGATAGGTGGGCAACGCTTTGGGTGCCCGGCATAAACGCTCCTCCGTTAATGACGTTGATTGTGAGTGATTGGCTTCAGTGCTCGTTAGCCGGTGGCGATACGAATTCCAGCAATGCGGCAGCTTGCTCTGCGCAACGTTTGCGGTTCCTCGACACGACGTTGCAATTGTGCCGCTGCATCGAACCCCAAAAGCCTTCGTCGAAGCCCTTGAAATCCGCCTCGTCAGGCCCTGCACGACCCTCGTGTACATGCGAGGTGGGGACGTTCTTTTTCGAGAGACGGAATCGCCACTTTTTCACGAGAGTCCTGCGGCAGGACGTGAGGATTTGCCAAGTCTTGATCCCTTCCGTTTCACCCTCGCGACGTTCCAAGCCAGCCTCGTTAGCATCGGGTTTCAATTTGTAAGATGAATCGCTCAAGACGATCAACCCGAGCATCTGATGTCAAACTTTGATGCCACGTCACGATGTCGTCGTCCCGAATGAAACTCATCCGCGACTATAATTATCGATTTACAACCTTCCTCTGCTATCCATAAAGGCGAATATAACACCAACAATTACCGAACCGTACTATATAGATACCTACATGAGCATGAGACGAAATTAATTCTACATCAACGCGATTTCTGGCTCCACAAATATATAACGCGCATGGATCTGGTCCCCTCGTTACATCGCAGAGCCAGTGTTGGACGCCTCCGTTATATTCGGCCGTGGTTTCTGGGGTTTCACACAACGGGACGAGGTGAGAAAATTCCAACAATTCGTTACCCGGACTTGCATGCCGCTGCACCGCAACACTATCTTATGTAAATACAACTGGCTGCGGTTACGACGACGTGGGCTAGGAGGAGCTGCAGAGTGGTTAGGGAATGGTGTCGCGGCATCCCTCCATATTTCCATTTGGTTTGATCCCCCAGTTGCTCCCTCGATTTCCTCATCCACTACCACTTGTTTTTCCATTTTTTTTTCTCCTCCTCTTCGTCTTACATTCCCTCCGGCAGCAACGAGTCCTGCATTATAGTCGGTGTGTATTCTCGTATCGCGATCTATGTTAAACAACGCGGATGCACACCATATGCTTCCCGATGTGCAGGATCGTATTGGTGATACATTGCACTGGCTGCGCGGTGGCATATGCAATGCGAACAACAATTGCTTATCCCTGCATCTCGTAATGCGAACTTCACCCTCTAGCGTTGAGATACCCTCTGTCTTTTCTCCGGTAGGTATCATAACCATATTTTCTGTCCTAGGATACCCATTCGTATACCAAGGGTGGAGACATTTCTTCAGCATAACTTCTACTTGTACGTATGAAAAGAGAAGTTTTTAGATATTTTTCTGTGCAGTGTCATATTTAAAATAAAAAAACCACAACGAAGAAGAATTCTTTTTCCAATCTTAAATTTGCCGTTTCAAGGCTTTCAAAAATATAAGTATACGTGTCGGAAGAAACGTCCCAATTCACCGAATAACATCCTGAGAATCCATCAAGTTTATCAAGTTTTTCCAATATCTCCAATGTTTTTAATAAAAGTCTTGGACAGTAGACCGTACACGTAACACATGCAGATATATACAGGTAGAATTCCGAATCGTGGGCACGAATTCATTTTCACCCAGAACAAGATAAAGGTTGGAACCCTCCCACTGTTTACAAAGGGAAATAGATACGAGCCGACGTTTTGCAAGCAAGTGAAAACCACCCCTATAGTGTAGATATACATTATCTACTCATGCTCAAGGTGGCGATTGCGTGTAGCAGCAGTTCAGAACAACGTGAGTGCCCATATCCAGTAGTTCATGCTGCAGTGTACACGGACATAGAAACTTTGTCGATGTATAACGATGAAGGACCACGGTGGTTGTATAATGGTATGGGCTGAGGTCGCTTATCTTTATATTAACTACCCCTTGTTGTAAGTTAGTTGCTTCGGCGTGTTCGGGTAATGAAAATAACCGCAAGTCGTTGGTTCTCACCAGACGGTGAAACGCAAAGAGCTACGAACCTGGCAGACGACTTGTGCACACGGTATATTACATACACACGCACACACGCTTAACGTATAAGATGCGACACCGACTCCCGAAGGAGAACTTCTCAGTCAATGGTATCGGGCGTTTCTCTCTCCCTCTCGGCAGGATTCTTTACACTGTTGCGCTGGACTTTGAGGGGTAATTTACAACCACACATCTGGTTCACAAATGTTTTCTGCTCCGCTAGACTTGACTGGATTCTTCAATTTTCCATCCGTTTTTTCCATGTCCAATCCGTCGAGTATCTAGCTGCATTTTGTCCCCCACCTCCGAATCCTACAAATTTATTATCCGTGTCCTGTATTTTCTCTACCTTTTCCCGCAACTTTAAGTTGATTGAAAAAAAAAAAATGTACCTTACTTCAGAACGGACAACAGTGTTCACTCCGCGAATTGTTCTTAACAAACTTCAATCTGTACTCGTGTGAAAATCTATCAATGTGACCTTCGCGTTGACAGCCAAACACATCGATCTACCACCACATAAGCTCGTCAAGTATATTTATTGTTATTTTAATCACAATAAAATCTTACTCAAACCTAAATGTCTACCTGTAGTCCTTTAATTAGTATTACAAGGAACTCACGTGATATCCGAAGCTGAAGTAACGCAAAGGTGAACGTGAATACGCACAAAGGTATGCGTATCATATGTATATGAGAATAATTAATTTCACCCACCTCATTAAGCGAAATACACCGGAATATTTTTCATCCCCTAACTCCCGTGACAGACAGGCAACCCTGACGCGAAGCTTTGAAGTCGGAGAGCTTTTGGGCTGATTGAAATTTCGTGAAACAATCAAAGTCGTTCTTTTGTAGGTAGATAAAAGGTCGGAAAATAAGCCCTCGAGGCGTTTTTTTTTTTTTTTTTTTATATAAAACTGAACGGGGAGGGACAAAATCCTCAAATACTTTTTATTTACTCTTAACGAATAAATTGGTTTCATCGTTCAATAAGGTAATTAAATCAGTGATTCGTGATCAAAAAATTCTATACTTTGTCAAATAATTATAATGTATAATAAATGATACAGAGTAAAACAGTTTCTCCTTTATTTTTTGATTAATTTCACTAAATGAGTGAAAAAACTATGATAACGATAATAAATTTTCCTTTTAAATTGACCTATTTGAAAAATATAATACACAATATATTTCATAATTGCATCTCTCCCATGCATCGCGAAAATTGTGACAGCAATATTTCCGGCTGGCAAAAAATCGTATAAATTTAAATTTCAATTAAAAATTCCGTGGTGCGAGAAAAAATCTTTGAAATCGCCAAAAGCATCCCGCTGTTGCAGTAATTCGCAAGCTGGCTGGAATCCAGATGATATGATTATTAAGAGAAGCTGCGAGCCGGGTGGCAAACGTTATATGCGCATCGCTCGACAGCGTGACAGCCAATATTTTTCAAACCATCGAACCATGTCTCCTCCTCTTCGTTATTTCATTTTTTTTTATTTTTATCTTCGACTTGTGTGATTCAGTAGCAGTCAGACAGCCTAATGGCATCATTTTTTATACAATCTGCGTGTACATTCACTCTCTCTGTCTCTCTCCCTCTCGCTCTATATCTTCCCCAAGTTTTTACGTCAAAGAAAAAGTTGTCACGAGTATAATGTCTCCATGATAAAAGAAGAACTGTATGTATATATATATAATGTATAATACAGGTATAATATTCTCGTGTTCGCGGTATCGCGTATTCGAAGAACCGCACGCTTCTAACACGAACGAGTCAGTTTTGAGAAGACAAAGAGCTAATGTTGCCTGTTATTAGATAAAGAACAAATGCATGAAAGCGCGACGACACGGAAAGACAAGAAAATAAAAGGAAGAATAAAAAAAAAACACCCGGGAAGAAAAAAATTAGATTCGTTAAACGAAATACAAGACGAAGAGAGTAAAACTCGGGCGTACACCTTACACCCTACAATGTTATGGCTGCAGGGTGAAAAGAAAGTGTCTCAAAGTAAAAGAGAGAAAAACAGCGAGGTAGAGAGGAGGGCGGGGGGGAGGGAGATCTGGTACTAAAAATGGGAAAGAAAGGAAAAAAGGATAAATGATAAAGAGAAAGACGTAGTGGGAAATAAAGATAAGGGTAACGGTAATGAGACCGAGCAGCGCGGCAAAAAAGAAATATATACGTATGCAAGTATACACGTATACATGTCTCAAAGAAAAAAGAAAAGAAGAAGAAGAGCAAAGCTTCAAGATAAACTGCAGAGAGAGAGAAAGAGTGGGAGAGAAATAAAGAAAGAGAAAGAGAAAGAGAAAAGTGAAAAAATAACCCTCGACGCCCACGCTTGTGGGATTATTAGCGAATATTTCAGTGTATGTCTGTGTGTGTGTACATGCATATAAATTAAACGTGTAGAAGGGACGATATAAAATATTTCGTGTAATTTCTGCCCGTTTAATTAACGAGACTGACGGCTACACGTCGTCGTTAAAAAGCAAAAAGTTCGCGGCTTGCAATTTGTTAGGAAAAACTTTCGGTCTTGTAATAAATAACATTTAAAAATCCTGTGAATATAAATTCACCTTTCGCCTAATTTTTTCTAAACAGTATACGTGAAATGAAATAATTTCACAAACTATCGTTACTTTATATGCATAATTAATATAAAGCCCTGGTAACTTTTTTTTCCTGTAAAGCAAGACAATTAGTATGAAAATGATCCGTTTGTAAGAAGATTATACATATAATAAAGGATCGGCCAACAACCGAGTAAAATTCATTCATACAGGGTCTGACGCCGGGCAGTTTGCATGAAAATTAAACGTACATCCACACCGCCGTGGTCTCGTTGACGAGCGATGATTTTACACACCGCATAAAGACCACAGAGAGTGAGCGAGGATGGAGTTGTGTACCTTGGTAACTAACAACGTTGAGAGGACGGATACACAACGTAGTTACTACGTTTCTCGACCATTTAGGAACCGCAGTGGCGGATAGATACGGTAAAGCGGTGGTGGTGGTACAGCAGCCGTAGGTTTATGGTGTAAACAAGGGACACAGACGTGCATCAGCGTTAACACGCGTGTGCAAGCTCTGCAGGTACGTAGGGGTGGTATACGCACGTTACGAGGGACGCGGTTCAAATCGACGAATCAGAAACGCACCTGACATTTGGGCAACCAAACAACCAACCAACCAACCAACCAACCAACCAACCAACCAACCAACCAACCAACCAACCAACCAGCCAACCAAACCAACGGTTGCTGCTGCTGTAAATATTGACGCACGTCGTAGCGCTAATTGAACCCTTGGCTCAATTACACGCTCTGGGGATAAGTTTGTTCATGGAGTCGAATGGTTGCCTCCTCCACCTCCTCCTCCTCCTCGCATCTACGGGACGAGATGCGATACGAAGTTTTATAACCTCTACCCTGACAACACTGCAAACGTCATCGAAATTTCACGTCATTCAGGACTGAAGTAAGACTGCGCATTGAAGTTTGCAATACGAAATTTCCGCTAACAATGCGAGAACATTTCCTAAACTACAATATAAGACGAGACTCGGTGCTTCTTAAGATACCGATTCACATTCGACGTGCAACGACAAATTATACACCGGAGGTTGTTTATTCACTGAAGAAATCCTCTGTACTTTGATAAATGCCAAGCCTTTGGAAGTCTTTGGATAGCTTTGGAAGTTGACGTAAACCGTTAGTAATATGCGATATTGAGGTCTTTGATAATTTTTGAAAGTTGGCACTGACTTGTGCGCCTAAACTTAAAGCGAGTAACCCCTCGCTATCCGGTACTTGGTCGTAACGATTCTGAGACGATTAACTTTTTTGACAAATGGTTTACGCTTGTAATCCGGAATCAATCCAGAAAATGTCCAATCTTCGTAGACACAACATGACCCATGACCGTCGAAAAAATTAACCGTCTCAGAATCATTGCGGCCGAGCATACATTACAATTACACGGTGTGTTTGAAACTGTACAGCGTAGAAATCGACGGAGAAAAGGAATTTATATAATAGAAGGAAATAAACTCAATTAAAAAAGCTTACTACCGAACCGCGCGAAATTTAAATGCATTGGTTAAGTAAACAGCACCGTTGAGAACAAAATAGGTTACACGTATACTCCACTCGCACTGCCTGCCGTTATAAAAACAACGACAACAATAATAACAATAGTGATGATAAATGGAAGAATGCTAGAGTGAAAAAAAAAAAAAAAAACTCGAGTCCGCGGTAAAATTCGAGAAGAAGAAAAAATCGAAAACGAGGTAAAAAGAGACGAATAATGAAATTTGCCAACCATCTCGAAGGGGTTGATGATCTGACCATACGTCGCTGGAATTTCCATTACGCGTCACCCCCGAATCTCGCGGTGGTCGTAATTTCACTCTATATGCAAATTGTACGCGAGAATTCTCGTGACGATCGTCGCGTAATCCTAACACTGTTCTCAATGGCAAGCGTGCCTGTTTCCGTTTATGCGATTGAGGGGTTTAAGCCTGTAGCGATAGAGGGATGATGCGCGTGGAAAGTATACGGATAATATCACAAGCCCGCGGTAAACACGCGAAATTAGCATATCGAGGATGGAGAATTTGAATATCTAATCACTGCCGAGCATCCCAAGGTTTAGCAAAATTGATTGGCACTGATCGACTGGAAAATTTTTTGTGTTTTTGTAAGAAATATTAACTCTCCATCAATCGGGGTAGCAAATTTTTACATCGAAATTACGGTTGTTCGATTAAAGTGAAAAAATTTCTAAAAACATTGAAAGAAAGTTGGATTTTATTGGTATTTCTTCTCCACTCGAAATCACGGATCTTCATCTACCCGTGTAGCGATTCGCAGTGATCGAGCGAAAGATCGAAGCTCGGATTCGGGTAATGGGATTGGTATAATTTCGTCGGCGCGCTTAATTAATCCCGAGTGAAATTAATAGCAAGAAAAGTCACCCACGCTTCGCTGAGAAATGGAAGGGGAGATAATTTTGCATCTGCGAGAATCTGCGAGAATTTGCGAGGAAAGCAGAGAAGACAAGAAAAAAGAGAAATAAAAAAACACTGCACACCCAGACTTTATACAGCGACGAAATTCGGGTCAGATGGTTGATTCCGGGAGCTTTCACGCAGCACTTGACGGCTTAGAAATAGATTAGGAATCTTTCAGTCATGCATGTTTGCTTATACATGCATGCCCCTTGAGCCCTGGTCGCTGGAGAGGAGCGTGCAAAAAAAAAGGGATGCTTTATTCTAGAAGCGGATAATTGATAATTAATTTTAATTGCTACTCTCACCGCGCCTGCGCGTGGATAGGCATACTTCTGCCTATGTTCTACGGCGGCAAAGCCGAGATTTTTTATTCCCAGGGACCCCGTAACAGCAACCCTTGTCGTACACACAAGGCAGACATGCAAAACCCTAGGAGCGCGACGATATCAGATATACGTCTAATTAAAAACGGCTGACGAAGCGTTTTTGATGATTCAAATAGGCTTAATAACGTGAAGAAAAAAAAAAAACAAAAAAAAACAAATAGAGAGTGAAAGGGCGAAGCGATAAATTATCCCAAAAAATGAAAGTGCATATTTAACCATCGTCAAAGAAACGTTTTCAATAAGCTGCTATTTAGAGTAAAAGCTATATATACAATTTCACTTGCATATGTACTGTCGAGTCCCTGATTTTACAAAAAAATAACATCGATTTTAAAAACGTCCATTTTCGCGTCCGGGATACTTCAGGTCGCCACACGTTTAGAAAACGGCGGAAATATTTCGAAAAATTAGAGGCATCAGAATCCCAGGAACGCCCCATATACATACATATGTATATATATATATATATAAATATATATATATTTATTCCCTGAGGGATTCCCCTGCTCAAGAGAATTGCAGAATATTCCGTATATTAATCGTCTAGCCGTCTTGCGGTTAATTAAGACGCCTTTGTCAAACACGGCACGTCACGGCATCCATCCACCCTTCCTCGGCGATATACCTACACGCAGGACGCGGACGCAGGCATGTATGCGAAATGTATATACATATCACACGCATACTTGTGATTACACACAAATACGATGACGCCGCTCCATTTATCCTCCAAAGCCTCCAATTACACCCGTCGGTGATTCCTGTGCACATGCATAACCGTACTGCCTCGGATATCCGAGTAAACTATTCGGCCTGAATGCACCCTGTAAGTTAAGGGTTGAGAATGCAAGTGATGCCAGACAGTTTGAACTAATTTTTTTAAAACAAAGAAATTCGGGCAATAGGAATAGGCAATGCTCCTTTGATTAGGATTATTCAATGATCAGGATCTTCTACAGGAATAGCACAAAAACATCTCGTTCAAGACTGATCAAAACTCGTCGCCATCGATGATTTATGCATTCCGAAATAATATTAAAAAAAAAAAAAAACAAGAAACGTAGGATAGAAAGTATATGCATATAAATTATAGGTAAGAAAGAAATTTTAATTTTAATCAATCATTATTGCATGACGCGTTGTTTGCAAAAATAGAGAAGGTGGAATTACACAGACTCGTACGCATCGAACCTTTGATTGGAAATACGATTCAATCAGAGTTTCGAATTTTCCGTGTACGAGTTCAGCGAGCACCAATTTTCGTTGCTGTTAGCAGCAAACCTATAGTTTACACCAGCATACATCTACATGTGTATGAGGCATTCCACCCCAAATCTACCTACGCTGGACCCTCACCACCGATATTATTTTTTTTTTCATCGCCAAGTATGGTGTAGAGTGTAGAAACAAAAAAAAACATCGTTCACCGAGTTTTAGATTTTTGGACCACGCCTCTGACGATTACTGCTTTCAAAAACACGAAAACTCAATTTTCGAATGAATAGCCTCAATCGATTGGCTTTCACAAATTCTTTGTTAAGGAATCGAAAATTTTGAGATCAAGGTGGAAGTAAGCTTTGGTTTAGAAGCTACAGGTGAAACGAGTAATTAAAAAGTGAGTAAAAAACAAACAGATAACATATAAATATAAATCTTACCCACTTCCCTCTAGGTCAAAAAATTTTCGGTTGTTGTCAAAAAAAAATTAACGAGAACAATTTGAAGTCAGTCGATTGGGGGCGCATTCGTTCGAAAATTGGGTTTTCATGTTCTTAGGAGCAATAAATATCAAACCAATGATCCAAAAAATGTTAAACCCGGTGAAAGATGTTTTTTTTTTATACAGTCTAGACCATTCGTGGAATTAAAAAAAACACCGCCGATGGTTCGAGGGTCAGTCGTACGTCGATTTGAGGCGGAATGTCTCATATATACCGTTACGCAGCAACAAACAATAGCAGCAGCAGCAGCAGCTGGTGCAGCATCGAGTGATTAGAGTGTGCAGTGAACTATACAAAGGATCAATGAATTCGATTACACGAACAGCGCTGCGGTGCAGCTTGTAATCGAGCTAATCGCACGATACCCAATGCGGAGAAAAACCAGGAACAATGGAAGAAAAAAAGAAACAAATCCGTCGCGTATTAAGTTACGATCGTATAGCGGGACTACGACCGGCAATCTGCATTACTTTTCCACAAGTCAGCTGCTTGATTGTCAAATGAGGGCGAATGACGACGATTGCTGATCAAACTACGACGTAACAAGAGCAAGAAGTATCGAATTTTTGGAAAATAAAATAACAGAAAAGCTGCATACCCGCGATAAAAAAATATACGTCATCGTCGTCATCGTCGTCATGATCACTCTTGAAATAATTAAACCACGAATTACAACGTACCGCATTGTTTTCCTCCGCAGAGCTTCTATTTTCTGAAAAAGAAAGATGGACACAAAAAAAAAAAAAAAAAAAAAAAGGGAAGGTGACGCAATTATCGGAAATTCAACGTCGCCTTATATCCCCCCAGGTTGTACAGGTATACCCGCTGAAGGTTAAGGGTATCTGTGTCTGTCGCTCGATCTGTTTTTGGCTCAAGATCAATTACCCGACGATCGGACGTGAGATCCTTGCCACAAAAACAATATTGTTTAGCGAATAAGAGAACCCGACTACCCACGCTTATTGTTGATGCCGCCGCTGGTGTTTCTCCTGATGTTGTTGCTCTTACTGTAATACAGAGAGACGGTAAACTTTTCGTTAAAGACGTAGCTTGTTAACCCGTCAGTTGCCACCTGTGCGTGACTTGCCTACAGATATTAGAAACAGCACAAGTTTCAAAGTCAATCGGCTGACACGTGTATAATAATATGCTAAAGAAGAAAAAAAACTAATGTGTTTTACTAATTACGATGAAAGATTAATCGAAGAAAATACCAGGTGGAATTCTAGAGAGGACGCCGCTGTGTAAATCACGATCTACGTAATAATAAAGATGAGAAGAAAAAGAGAGAAAAAAAAACAAAGAACATTACCAAGAAGCAAAAAGTGACGATCAAAATAAAAATAACGAGATTCGAGTAATAAAGCTGAGTTAACTCTTTCATCGACGTCAAATCGCCCAGAATTTGTAATTTAAGATGAGCGACGAGAGAAAGAACGAGACGAAAAGGCGAGACGATTAATTCTGATTACACGGTTCAATTTTAATACAAAACAGTCGCTATCCAGGCTCAATCTTTCGACTCATTTTTCTTCACTATCTCGTATCAAACGGTTTGTTTTAATTCTAATTTTCAAGTCAGACTCGGGTTTAATTCAGCATATCTCTGTACAATTCGAAATTCCGATACGTTTAGAAGCTTCTAAATGATAAATTATTCTCTGACTCAGTGTCTGTCGAACGATGCTTATAATATATTCAATGCCTCGTTCATAGAACGCGCTATAAAGGCAATACGATTGCAAATCAATCAAGCCATCAACGACGCGATCAAATTTTCACACGTATTGTAAATGCCCAAGGAAATTACACGTACATCTAATACCGAATAAATCAAGAGCATAGGTATGGAGTACATTAAACCTATCATACCGTAACTACACGGTAATAGATATGTATAATTTATGGTGATCCTTAAAAAGGTAGTTTTAAAATTTCGACCGGTTCACCCCCAAAATCGATTTCGAATAATTCAAAAATAATTCCCAAATTTTTTCCGAGAAAATCGTAAAAAAAAATCAGGATCGAAAGTCATTTTACTATGTATGAATGCTGAAACATTTTCATACGTCACTTTGTACGTCTGAAGATTCTTCAGATTTTTAAATAGTGTCGATCGGTAACGCGGATTTGAAAAATTCTAGAAAATTGAAACCAAGTCGAAAAAATGTAAAAAAAAAAATCGGGTGCTTTTCAAAGTGTAAAAAAATCATACAGTCACGGGTCAAATCCGAGAGGTCAAGGGTCAGGCCCAGGTCGAAACGGCATGGACCGGCCCGTACAAATCTCGCAGCAGAAATGTGAAAATGCGACGACGATTAGTCCAGCCTTCGTCAAGGAACCCATCCGAGAGTTTTGAATGAGAAGTAATCGCGTGGTATTCATCTTTGCAAAGCTCGCGTGTATCGTGTAACTACCTGTCTCAATGCTCCGCGACGGTGCAAAAGTAAACTGGGTCATGAACGTGCGAAAGTCGTTGTTCGTTGCATGGGAAACGTGGGTGCGGGATGAAGCACGGCGATCTTGAATATATGTAGTTAGTTTCCGCATCTCTACGAAATATAATCTCGTCCTCTCGACTCCTGGCGTTATACACGCGAGTATAACGTAAACGGGTATCGTACGTATTATACAACATACGCTTGCAGCTCGCCTGCAGGGAACTTGAGCATAATTCATTAACTCAATAACGATACTATGCTAGGCGTTTATATGTACGGTATATGTATATTGTATATAATATGTGTGTACATCACAATCCCACCGGGAATTTCTGCTTCTGCTCTTGGAGAACCCGGAAGTACCGTTGCATGGGGTGTACTGATATACAGGCCTTGCCCAAAATCCCGGCAAAATCTATATGCAAATTGTAGGTATGTGTATATATTAGCCTGCGATGACGTAACTTGTTGCGATTGCCTCATAGATCCGATATCTTTGATCAACGACGAGATTCTTGTACATAAGAAAGAAAATCGAGCGAAACGACGACGTAGAGAAATCTGCTGCACCGTTTTTCGATAAGAATGGTATAGTTTAATTTTTGAAAATTGAAAACCTTTACAAGAGAACCTCTTCGAACGACTGTCCATCTCAATTCCATCGCGTTTCCCCTCCGTGCAGACTTTCGAAACCTTGACGTAAAGTAAAACGCGCGAAGAAGTGTGACATAAAATGACCCCGAAATAAGTCGTTCTCATACATTTACACCGGATTATTCGCGGCGCTCCATTACGCGGTGAATGCAAATGAGCTTTCCCTCTCTGCGGCAGCAGGATCACGATTCTCTTCCTACTAACGTGCCTACGAGCAGCCGGTTTCCCTCTCTATATTCAACTCCGTGAAAGATCGTCGAGTTGGCCGAAACGGAGCCGGAGACGAGGACGAGGATAAATATACGAGATGAGGTTGAGGAGGAGGAGGAGGAGGAGGAGGAAAGAGGTGTAAGAGAACATGGACGAAGAAGCGAAGGACGAGCTACGCGGAATTAATTAATACCCGACACCGCCGGGCCCGGTAATTGACTCGGGAGGTGTTCAGGATTTAATCCTGCAGTTGCAGGATGGCAGCTGAATACTCGGCTCGACGTCGCGCATGCACGTGTGCACCTTGAAGCAGGCAGCCACAGCGCTGCCAACATAAACGGAACAAACAAAGCCTGTTACTCTTATGAGGCGCCACCGCCTCGTCGTCGTCGCCAGGACGACTATAATATCCTGAAGCCTCGCGCTCTCGCAAATTTCCACACCGCGGTCTCTGGAGCTGGCAGGTCAGACGGTGTCGTTTACCAACCGAATTGAACTTCCCCCCCTTCGCCAAAGTTTTGATTTACGCGCAATAGCTGTACAGAGAACCAAGAGCGTGGCAGAAGCATCGACCCCTGTAAGCAATTCTTCTCGTATCGCGAACGAAATTAATATCGTCCGTTATCCGGCAGAAGCTTCGTCAACGATTCAATCGTCAACGTTTTTCAGGACTGATATGATTCGTCGCGGAGAATAGCGTCTCGGAATAACCGTGGGCACGTGAAACGTTGGCATTTTTTAAATCAAGATTCCGAAAAAAAAAAAAAAAAAAATCATTCACTTTCATTCAGTGGGAAAATGTTTGAAGTAATTACTTTATTACTCAAAGAAGCGAGGTTGAAAAGAGTCGATTCAATGACTTTTCCGCGTAATTATTTCATACGGCGATCTCGTGTCGGAAAGATTACAAACCATGAATAATTTCTTATACGCATAAAATGTAATTTTGCAAGAGGAGAACGAAAATTTTATAAACTGTAAAAGTTTCATCACGATTTAGCAAGAGTGATGAGACATTTCGTCGAGTCAAATGCAAAGTATTTTACCGAATAAATTGAGACTAGGTGCATCATTTTTTTTAAACAACGAAAGAATGTAACGGCGAGTAACGAATTTATTGAATTTTTGTTACTTTCTCTAAAGTTAATAACAAGGAGAAAAATTATAGGTACGTGAAGCGTAAGCGCAATGAATTATGACGGACATATCGTGCAAAATGTAGTTCAGGTTTATACCAGAACCCATGTATATACACACAATATATAATACGTATAACGGGAGCTGTACAACTTGTCTGGAAAAATATAGCTTCCAATATAACCGAGGGGGCATTACTTTATACGGTAGCATCTGCCTGCTTCGACAAAACGGATTAATAAGTTATTTATCGATCATAATTTCAATATTCTTTTTTTTTCTTCCCCCCTCCTTTCTTTCTTCTGCATTTTTCAACTCCTCATTTTTTCATCCCCGCGTCATAATGCCACGTATCGTACAATGTAATTTGTTCGGATTAAAAACCCGTGATTGTTTCTTCGTTTTTTTATCGAGCTTCTCAAAGCGGCATAGATCTAGCAGATTACGAAATACATACACAAATTGTAGCGTGATACAAACATGTTTCAGCTCGGTAAATTCAAACGCGTGAATCTGTACAGAGAGACGCGCCGTCCGGTTATCCAAGTCGGATTAACCAAATTGGCTACCGTAATTTGAACACCCCGTTATACAAATCGTTAACATTAATGCCACACTAATTAACATTCGATTAATCGCTGCGGTACAGCCGGTATATACCGGTATATCGGTAATTGTCTACGCAAAGTAAATCCAAGCATCGGTGAGTCGATTTTTCCTAAGCCTAAAATTACGAGAGACAATTTTCAAAATACGAATAAAAAGAACTGTTAAAAAATAGGAAAAAAAATTCATATTCTGGAATAGTCAGTAAGATTCATCTTCTTTTCGGTGAAAAATAAAAAACCATAAATGGGGTATTCCATGAGAAACGTGTAAAAAAAAAATAACCTTAATATTTGCATGTCATCGACTGTGATATTACGTAGTGTCGATATGTGGTTTATTACACAACAGTGCTGACTAAATGAATGCTAGTGTTTTGTTTCAATTCTTTATTTAATCTGAAAACATGATGAATCTCACTGAATATTCGAGATTGTGGATTTTTTTTGGTTACTTATAACTTTGAAATAAAATTCAGTACAAAGTATAGTGAATGAGCATAATTTGAAGTAATTTGAAACTTCCCGCTTAAACAGTGAGACTAGGGAAATGAAATAAAAATCTGCGAAAGTTGAGGAATTTTTTTTTTTTTTTTAACCACACCAGGATCATTCTAATTCTATACCTGTACATATTACGCAAGTAGCGACGAAGAACTTGTTATTACTTTTTTCACGGATTAGATTGTCGCCGGGTTTGCGGTTTGCCACAATCGCCGTTCCGGTATGCTTTCAGCATATCGTGTACAACGTCACGGGGTGTTACAGCGGCGTTTAATCGATAACCTTTAGTATCGAAGGCCGGAAACAGGCCCCGGGACCGGAGGAAAACCCGCGAGCCGTAAACGTATTCGGCATCGTCCCTGCACGTTCCGAGGACCGCGAACCCTATACTCCTGCAGCTTCGCTCCCACACCGGGTGCTGTAATCTCGAATCTCACACAGACGTGCATCAGTTACGTTCCTCATTAATTATCAGATGCGATAAATCAGAAACCGCAGACAAGCGAAATCCCATCCGGAGCACGTGTAAACCAAATTTGGGAATTGCTCGTCGTAGGTACTCCATGACTAGGAACGCCGAGGAGCGTTCGAATGATCGAGTAACGAATCAGAGGGAGGGTCTGGAAATCGAACGATACCTGCTCCTGTGGAGTGTGTGTGTGTGTGTGTGTGTGTACAGAAGGAGAGCAGTCTAATGGACGACGCGTTCAAAATCTGGTCAAATTATGCAAGACAAACAAGGGTACATAGATCAAAAATTTAATGATGAAGTTGGTTGAACGGTTACGCTTACGTGCATCTTACGTTCTGTAGAGCCACCCTTACTTGCATCCAAAGTCAGCTCGCTTTTTGCAACCCTGACAGTGAGATGTCCCTACTTCTCCGCGCTCCGTTAAAACTCGCTCCGGTGACGCGGATTATCCAATCCTCTGAATACCAACACCAGAAATTTCAATATCAAGATCAAAGACAGTGAAAGAGACTGCGCTACATAGGTAGGAAAGTCCTACTAGCACTTCGACAACTGTGAATTAATAAAGCCTGACTTCCCGGCACGAATTTGACCTACCTTTCCGATTTCGTGTGAGTCGAGTAATTCGCAAGATGAAACATGAGGAAACGTCGGATAGCTGAGACAGGTTAATTTAAACCGCGCACACACTGCTACAGCATGGGTCGTAGAATAAGAGAGTAAATACAGCAAACGACGATGACGACGACGACGACATCTCGGTATCTCCGGTCAACCCTGCTCGCGTCCTACTCGAAGTTGATGTGCACAGGACAGACAATGGCTTGGGTGGCGTTACGAGGCTAAGCTTAAGTGCAGAATCGAGTCGCTTCATGCCCTCGACTGGATCTGTGCGGGATCACATCGCGAAATGTAGATACGTATACCCACGACTACTCGCCGGCGTTGTTCTACCAATGTAGGTATAATTATCGTTGCAAGGCTGGTTCTGTCGCCAGACGGATGGATGGATGGACACATTTTATCCGTACCTATACTAGGTACCTAAGGAATAGCGCGATAGTTCGACTAATGGATGCGGACAGTGTAGAAAATGAATGGGTATAAATCGTTGGTAACAGTAGTACCTGAACTCGACGTTGTAACGAATGGATGGATGGAAGTATAAATGGTTTTATTCGCCGATAACGACTTGACGATCCTCTCTTCCGAATAGAAACTCTACTCTGATCGATGTAACGTAACCAGCAACTAGCAACATCGAAAGTCAAGAGTAGGTATAATGTTTCACGCGTTGTATGACTTTCATCGCGACGAATATCCATCCGCGTTAATTATACACAAATTTTATCGAGAGAAGAGATACTTTCGCAGAAATGACAGACAAGGATGAACAAATCGTGTCTAAAGATGTTTCAACACAATACCCAACACCGGGTTTAACATGAGTAGCAGCCGTGAATGCTTGCCTGAGAGAGAAATTTCCGGTTGACTGGAAGTGAAATTTGATCGGAACAGTAGTACATTTTCTTATTCATCAGTACTAGTAGATATCCAACAAGATGACCTTCCTCAAACTTGAGTTTCGAGGACACGATGTAAAAGAAAATGAATGACCTCCGTAAGACAGCTGATCACGGCTGACGTGGAGAGTAAATTTGATCGTACCTCACCTGTTCCACGCCTTATTCGGATCAACTGCACAGCCTTGTTCCAACAAGCCAAAAACCTAACGTACGATTTTGGAAACTAAAAAGATCCACACGCAACGATCGTCGATCGAAGCGTTTACCGCGATCAGACACCCTGTGAATGCAATTACCAGCCATTTTCTAACCAACGTTAGATGAGGAATTGACGCGTCTGCCGACCCGATTACAATATGAAAGGAGGAAGGTCAGGTGGTAGACCAAAGGAGCGGGAGAGAGCGATTGAGTTAATAGAAATTGAAAGCGGAATTGGAAGAAAGTTCGCAATTGAAATTGATCTTGAACGGAAGAATCTCGGAACAGGAGGAACTAGAGGGGACAAAGCACTCCGTACATGCCGGAGACCAGACGACGGAACGCGATGCTATTATCGACTCTTGTCTTCCTCGAACACGGGCGTTGAATTCAAACGAGTAAATATTTGTGCACGTGAATACCTACATCCGACATTCTCACGCCACGTATCCGCAGAGACGGAATGATCGGTATAAAGGGGATATGAAAATTGGGACATGGAATTCGCCGATGAAAAAAGGGGGAAAGAGTGAATTATGCGGTAGTTCCTTACATGCGGGATGAACAATATCGGTCGATGAATAATAAAGACGAGAGGGGCGAGTCCTCCACTTATCTACACGAGCAATCTATAGCTGGTATATATAAGCGGCCTGGTTACCGTCGTGGGCGATACCGGAAGCAGCTGCTTCCATGTGTATCGGCGAATCCTCGTCCGCTTCGCACACTCTGCAGGCTTCTTCAATACGGCGGAAAACCCTTTAGGAAATAACCCAACACCGACCCCGCCCGAGGAAAGGAACTAGGGGTGATTAACCCTGCCTAGAAAGGGTCTGGTATCCGACTCTTCGAAAGTGCGTGTATTTTTTCAAATAACCCGCCGTGGCCGGCAAATTTTGCCAAGTCGGAATGTAAATTCGATAATTCTCTTAACCTCGTGGAGAATTTATTGAATTCGAAGGATTCTTGATATCTTAGGTCATGTGCAAGAAAAACACAGATATCATCTCTTAACGACTCGACCCTTTTGAGAAACTGTAAGTTTACTTCAGAGTGTAAGTCTTTGTTACGAATACGTAGTCAAAAGAACAAATTGGTATAATCTTGAGAAGTGGAATAGTTACAAGAGATTACAGAGAATAACGCATCAACAACTTACGTCGAATCATGTCAAAAAATAAAAAAATATCCTACGTCGGAATCTGGAACAAATTGACTATACAATAAGTTGAGAAATTTTCTTCTTCGTTCGTTATTTATCCTCGTTTACAAACACAAAAACAAAAGGAGAAAATTCCGGACTTACAAAGTAGAGCGAAAAATGCTGCTGTTATGACATCCAAGTTTTTCTTTACACTGATTTAAGATTTCAAAAGTCGTGAAACTTCGATAATTGGAATCATTCGGTCATCCAATATTACGTTCAAAAAAACCGAGCGAGCATCGACAGAGGATAATTTTTCAATATTTATATTTATTTTCCCTGCACAAGTTACGGTTCTTGATCGTGAATATCCTTGGAATAAAAATGGATAAATTTTCCCGTCGCTGTTTGGCCGGCGGGAATTTTTTAAATAAAAAGTAACAGATCCTCTCAGACTTTGGTAAGCAAAGGCCAGTCTATCGCATTATCTTTTCTGTTCCACCTTTCGTTTGTCCATTTTTCGCAATATTTCTTTTTCCCTTTCCTCTCCGATCGTAATTTTTTTTTTTTTTTTTTTTTTTTTTTTTTTGCGGCCAAGGGCAGGGCCGCGACATTACAGGGCTTTACAACGAGAGTACCGCGAGCATATCACCGCTGGGAATAAAGAGGCAAGGCGCGACATTATCATAAAGCAACAGCATGCTATTTACATATTATTTGCCACATAACGGCGTCAAGTTCGCTATAAGGCAAGTCTTCGTGCGCAATGCTCCATTATTCACATACCTCTACCTGTGAACGAAATGGCTAATGGCTAATCATTTATAGTGGCTAATTATCGCAGGAAATTTCACCAGACAGCGGCAACGAATAGAGATAAAGGATGAAATCGGGAACCAACGGTTATTGTGAAGCGAACAAATTTTTACACCCCACTTACAGAGACACTTTCAACGCCAAAGCGAATTATGCCGGTAAGACGGAGGTTTCTAAAGACAAAGATTTACGCTGTGTATTGTAATCACGAGGAAAATTAGAGAAGAGATGAATTTTCCTAAGAAAGTAAGAGTACGCGGTCTTGCGCAAAATGCGCGAGACTAAACAAACCGGAATTCTAACCCACCTTAACTTTCCTCTGCTCTTGACTGCTTTGTCTACTCCCACGTAGTTTCGCCCTGTACTTTTCTCTGATTTTATTTTTACTTTACTGCACTTTGCTTTACTTTACTTTACTTCACTTTGCACAACTTTACCATCAGCTATGCCCGTGGACCGCGCCACAGGAGAGCTCAATCTTACCAAGAAACTTTTCCACCCGTTAGACGAAAATATTTTACACAAATAGATGCAGAGGCAACACTTACGAAAGAATTGTTACGTCTCCCATTCCTCGCGATTTTTGTATCTTCATCGTTGTTTGTTTCCAACTAAAGGTTCAAAGTCTCATATTATTATACGTACGAAAAGACGTGTGGCAAAAGATAGAATCGTACTGTTTCTTTTTTTTTTAATTTTTACTCAAGTTACAAGCCTGTCAACTTTCAGACACGTTTCCATCGAGATCAAACTTGAAAAGAATAGCTTTGAATAGTTACGTAAAATTTACGTACATAACAATCTGTCGGTATATCCTACACGCAAACTTTGAAGGTGGTAAAGAAACAAGAGAAGTTAGGACAAAGAAACAACGGACAAAACAAATTGCAGAATTACCCGATTGCAAAGAAAGACATCTGCAGTACAGCTGCGCAAAAGTTTTGTTTAATTTTATCGTAAGACTTAAAATACGTATAACTGAGTTATACTCGGAGCACACAATTTATAATAGAGAATAGAAGCAGCAAAAAGTTTCTCCCGGCAAACCTAATTATTCAATGATGAAGAATTATAAGCGGCTACCTGCATTGTTGTTTCGGTAATAGTAGTTATATATTATATATACATACAAATACAAGAAATTCCCGGGAAATAAGAGAGATCG
Source organism: Neodiprion fabricii (assembly GCF_021155785.1). Taxonomy (NCBI): domain Eukaryota; kingdom Metazoa; phylum Arthropoda; class Insecta; order Hymenoptera; family Diprionidae; genus Neodiprion; species Neodiprion fabricii. The sequence continues at coordinate 29,110,417 of NC_060244.1, read as the reverse complement.
TATTCAATAATCGTCTGAAGAATTTATTCCCAAAGTATTTCTAACTATCTGCAAATTCTGTTCTTTTTTTTTTTTTTTTTTTTTTTTGCAGAACAAATGCGAAAAAGTTTCCGTTGATTAAAAACAAAAAAAAATACCAAAAATAAAATAAATTCAAAACTATCTACAGCTACGAATTAAATCCATCGAATCCAGCGCTGAATATTGAGAAGGAGGAAATGGAATTCGTCATCTTTACCAGGTCTGAAACCAAAAGACCTTTTTTTATTTCGAAAAATTATAGCTCGATCACGTTCCTGAATAAATAAAATTTCCAAAATATGACGGCGTTATTTTACCTTCTACTGCTAAAGATTTTGATCATGTTTACCAGAACATCAAGCCACGCGGGATCCCTTCGAATTTTCAGAAAGGTCGCAATTTTTTCGCATACGTTAAAAGTTGAGTAAGAAGAAAAGAGAAGAGCAGAATTCCACTCACTGACAGGCCTGTAGAGGATGCATGTAATAGATACATACGTGTACAAAAGCGAAGACGGCAGACTATGAAGAGATATTGCTGCAGCAGGTAGGAAGGTAGGTGGGTAGAAGGTACTTGGTATTCTCACGAACCGCATGGCGAGAAAGTCTCCGACTCGTGGCTTATGGCTGCTAACGACACGGTCTTTGGCCCCATTCAACCGCGTGGCCGCTAATACTATTTCGCATGTTTCGTACACGGACGATACTCGATTATACGTGTGTTAACAATCCGGTTATGCACAATCGAAAGAAGCAGCAGCGGCGACGATCTGCAAATCTCCTCACAGAGGTTCGAAGCGATATGGTGTTTCATAGATGTCTGAACGGCGTAAAAAAAAACATTGCTCATTTCTACCGACGATTTTTGGATTAGCAGAAACGATAATGACATAGTGTTGAACCGGATCCTTTATGTATCCGTCGTTTGAAACAAAAACGACGAGTAAACTGATCAAAATGGTATTTGTTGATTTTTACCAAGTACCAAAACCTTATACCAAAAACTCACAATCAACGATCAAATATACTTTTGCCTCTGACGTTTCATCAAATCTTACGCGAGGAAGACTAAAGTAATAAATAGGTATAATACCGACTAAATAATTATGATTTGAAATCCGTTATCCGAAACAACACTGCGCAACTGCAGTTAAAACTTTTGTAACTTTGTGAAAAAGCAATTACGTACAGTTTAATGAACCGATCGATGAGGAATCTTATACAATCCTAGATGATCGTGACGTTCCAAAGTATTTTCTTACCAGCCTCGTGAATCGACACAGATATTATTACACGTCATGTATGTACTTACCCACCTATTGCGACACATCTCGATTCACAGTAGCAGAAAAAAAGTAACTCAAAGCATTCGCAAGGAGCGTTAGAAATCGTTGCCAAACGAATTCGAGATGAAAAATGAAAAAATCTCATCTCAAGGTTTAACCTTGAACCCTGCGTCTACTGCATCGGTAGCGGCAAAAAGTGCTTGCGCGTCACGTTGAATCTTGCTGCCCGATACCTTTACCATCATTTTCCTTATTTTACTTCTTTACATCTATTTTCACCCAGTCGAAGCTTTGCCACGGCTTGAAAGCACTCGAAATATAAAGAGGGAAAGAAAAGTAAAGAAGAAAGAAAAGAAAAAGAAAACGATGAATAAAAAACAAACAAAAGTAAACTCCGGCCGGCTCCAAGAGGACATCATTCGAAGTGATGGTACCACTTTGAAAGTACCGAGAATATACAGGTAAATACTTGCGTACATAGATGCGCTATATATATTATGCTCAACAAGCTATAACAACAATAATAGTAATAATAATAATAATAATAATAATATGCTATACAAGGTCTCAGCTAGGATGAACGAAGAGAGGTATGCACGATGTTGTATAGGATTCTTTATAAATCTTTATAAAATGTACACGTTGAGGCTTCTGACGCGTATCCGTCTGTATAATTTATAAATTAAGGTAATAATGACTGAAGCAGTTGAATTTGAACAAAGTACAAGTACAATTTTGCCAATTATACACTATTTTACGACCGAATTCCACTGTCTGCAGAGACAATTCGACCAATATATACGTAATAGAAAATGAGGAAAAAGAACAGTGGCGCCCAAAGTGTATAGAGTTTAGGAAACAAAGAAGAAGAAGAGGATGAAGGAATCGATCGTCTTCGACACCAAGGGCACATCCACATGAAGGCCTAGCTTGTTAATCTTCTCGTTCAAGTTCTCTCTTCTTTTTTTTTTCTGGGTGGGTATGTAATAACGCGATATCGCCTGCATATACGCCAAGACTGGTAGAACGAGAGAGTCACGAACTCCTTGGGTATACGTATAGTAGCGTAGTACAGTATACCTTGCCTACCTTGAAGCGAATAACCGCGGGGTTGTAATCCGCTTCATCAGTTCGAAGTGCATAAGATTATGCTAAAACAGGGTAGCTAAGCTCCTCGTGCACTGAATAAACGATGTCCTGGATCCTATACGCGATATCGGTATGATACCTAGGATAGAAAGTACGTATGAGACTTACGTAGGTCTACGTACAGGATCGCTTCTTCTCCCTACATACCATATATACATATACATATATATATAGCTGAATCATAACGCAGTTTACGATCTCCGATATGCGATATTCTCCTCCTCCCTGCCTCTTGATCCTCGGCTACCATTCGACCCTTTCTATATACCACCGTCCTAAGCTCCCGGAAAACGTGGGGTTGGAAAGTATGGGGTAATGGGGTATATGGGTGTGTGTGTGCTTGCGAGTGAGCGCGTACCTACGCGAAGAGGGAATCAAGGGCGGGATACACCGACAGTGAAACGGTGGAACGGTCAAGCTAATTAATTAAGGTCTTGGGTATAAAATCACACCACCGTCCCCTCGTGATCAGGGTTGCGCGGCGTTACATCCCTAACCCGAATAAAGAGAGGGAAAGAAAAAGAAAAAAAAAAACTTTCGATAATATTCCAGTATGAAAAAAATAATATCAGTGAAATTACGCGGGTTGTTATCGTACGTCACATTTGTAAAGTAAAACTTGGAATTAGAGAAAAGTTCAGTTTTTTTAATATTATTCACCCATACTTTTAAACTCCTGTAGTTTTATATATACATATATTAAGCTTGCAGCGTATGTAATAACTTATTCTATACCCATAACGATGACTTACGCGTGCGTCACGTATGTTACACAAAGCGCCATACGCGGTGTTTCTTTGCAGCAAGAGTAGAATCCTATAACATTGCTGCGAGGAGAAAGTAGTGTCTTTTGAATAGTTTATACAGCAGCGGCAGTAGCTGTAGCGTGTTGTACACCTTGTACTCATACATAACAGCAGTGAGAAGGTGTGAGCCGACCTGAACGCAGCTTCGAGGGTGAAAAAAAAACAGACTAATCAACAGTACGACCATTAAACTGCGAGAGTTGGTAGCGAGTGAGATGGATGGTAATTCAGGCGGATGAATTGACGCGGCATGGTTCGAGGAATAAATGATTGTCAGAGGAGCTTGCGCTGCCGCATAGGTGTATAATCAAATGAGGCAACGAATGAGCGAGCGAACGAACGAACGAATGAATGAATGAATGAACGAATGAATGTTGAATAAATAGGCGAATACCTACGCAGACGGCATGAGAAGTCAGGGACGAGGAGTAAATGGGTGTAAATCTGTACGCCTAACACATTACATCTCCGTATCGTTACGCTTCCGGAAACGCCTTTTCAGGCAAACATCCTTCTTGCATAAATCAAGAAAATAAACGACGACCACGACGATGAGAGTGGGTACATTTGCCCTGCCGTAATACCTCTACGTGCACGCGGACACAAATATGCAACGTAACGTACATCGTTTTGCTCTGATACGAATTACCCAACTACCCGCTGATGTTTTTCACGCTCCTCTTTACTCTCCGAGGGTGAAATGTATCATCTCAATACAGCGATATGTTAAAAATAAAAGTTTATCGTGATAATGATTATGTGAATATATGTATGATGCAGCGTTATAAATATTGGAAAATTAAAAGAACCAGTCACCTATCGCGATAACGTTACAGTCGACTCTCTCTCTCAATAGGGCCGGTCATGGGAGTGTAGGGGAGGATATTTCTAAGAATTAGCACACCCCCACCAACGAGCTTGACGTGCATTTATCGCGCTTTGAACTCAGACTCTCGCATTAGGGCCGCAAAAAGTCCATAACAGCTACGCTGTTTTCTTCCAGCATTTCACTTTTGTTATCGGCCCGATTTCGAGAGTATTTGACAAAGTTGCTACTGAGCTATCTTGAGGGAATGCGGCCCTATCGAGAGAGTCGACTGTATACCATGGTTGGTCAAAAAATAAATGATCATTTTCATTATCATATTTGCTGTAAACGAAAAACTTGTGTTTCAAAATTCGACGAATACTGCACACGTCTGCTCGTGATGAAAAAGCATAGGGAGGGCAAAAAAAAAAAAAAAATGAGGATTGAAAAGCAAACGAAGAACCGGAATAACAGAGAGACACAAAAAACTAACATGCCGAATCCGAACCCGGTATCAGAATTGCTCCGTCGCTAGCAAATTTTTACTCGAATATGGGGTATTCCTATACTCCTGAAGCAAGCAAAAAATGCAACGCATGCAACATGTGAGGGTACAATAAGGGGAAGGTGCGGGCAAAGCAGACGCGTAAGCGAACGTGAAAATACGGCTAGTTTTTCGAAAAGATTAGATCGTGGATGGACCAGGGGGCGAGAAGCTGAGTGGAATTGAATGGTTCCACGTCTGGGTAAAAATCCGAATTTATAGCCGAGCCGTGATCGCGGCGAATCGCCGCCGCCCCGAGAAATCCTTGGAATTTCAAGACGAATGGCCGCCTGCCCGCCACGAGTTTTCTGTCCCTTTGCCCTTTTCTTTCCACTTAGCCCTTGCGCCGTCTGACTTATTCGCCTCCTCTCATCCCCCGTGAAAATCGACGACGTTTCGTGCGAAGCGTGCTCGACGTTGTTATTATTACGTAACGATTATTTACATGTACGTACTTGTGAGAAATTATTCGACGACATGAAATCACGGAAGGTTGTTCACTTTTTTTTTTTTTTTTTTTTTTTTCAGTGACAAATAACTGTGATCGACTTTGCTTGCCCGTTGCTTAATTAATTTCATTTTTATTTCTTTCACGGGTTGAACTAAATTCGAAGCAGAAAATAATTGGCCAAATACATTTTTTTTTCAATAATTATAATGTACAAGAGGAATAAATGTTGAAAAGTTGATCAAAATCTCGTGAGAAAATCTGAAAACTGATGCGCCTGCACTTTGCCTTTGTCAAAAGTTTATCAAGTCACGCATCACGCGTCGTACAAATTGTAGGAAAAAAATGATCTGCGGAGAGAAACAAAAACCTTGATGATAAGGAAGCGTGAACAAATAAATCGAAAACCGATAGAACTAAATTCAGGATGTCTACTGCAATGAAGAATTTAGATTCCAAGACCATTCCAGGATTTTCTGGGACAATTAATTAAAGAATTCCAGGATCTTGATAATATACTAAATGAATTTCGAACTAATTTATAATCCGTCGTCTGCTTAGATTTGACTCGTTCAAGGCATCGTATAACAAGTAAAATATGGCAATTTTCAAAAAACAAAAAAAAATGTATCGTGTCAATATTTCCAGGATAAATCGAAGTATTCCAGTAATTTTCCAAAACTTAAAGATCAACTTTTGTGCTCCAGGATAATTCCAGGATCTAAGGACATTTGAGGGAGCAGCCCGAGTCGACCTATAAATTTCGTCACTATTCAAATTATGTCCAAGCAGCTTTTTGCATCGAGATTATAAATAAATATTACCTCGACATTGTAACAATGTGTGTAAAATACAAACAGAGAGAATATGATGCAAAATCCGCGGAAACCGCTATATGGAATAATTTGTAGACACACATATATTTATACGACACAGAGTTTCCCGACGTCAGATTGTGTGCTGAGGGAAAAGATTTTCATTACAGATAGTCTCACCGCGTACACCGAACACCATTTTCACCCTGTTTGCATTTCCGTTTTGCCTTTTTGGTTTTGTCTCCAGCGTGTATTACGTGTGTAATATGTATACATATAGAGTGTATGGTGCTTGCGAAGAAACCATTCGCATTATTTACCTACATTTCATTACGCGACTGATCCCATGCAAAAACCGGAAGTCATAGCTGTGCGGATATTGTTTTAAAATTTTTTATCGAGATTTTATTTCAACTTTTAATACTTGTTATACCGTGAGTGGTAAATTTCTTCTTCAATTTTCCAAAGAGAAATTATATCGATTAAGAATAGCAATCATATTATAGGAATAAATATTGCTCACCGCTAGCCGGTTTGAGAAATCAGACAAACTTTCGACATTGCGCGTCATTCCCTTTTGTCGTATCTATGAAACACACGATGACTGAATTCGGATGATTCTTACCTGAAATCAGAAGAAAAAAGAACAAACTTTTAATCGTAAGAAATAAGAATATGCACGATGGATTCGATCAATAATTTATGGACTCGATGGAAAAGGAAGAAAAGAAAAAACAATTACACCGATGTACGATTAAGTATGAAAAAATGTTCACAGATACATTCGCATTATCCAAATAATGAAAAGACTCTTTGCCAGACATAGTCAGAGTTGTGAAAATATTCGATTAAATCTGTTGGAGCTTGAACCATGAAATATTGAATCGGACGTACGAATTAAATTATTGAAAAAGAATCCGGGGGGAATGGCAAAATAACGATAATTGATTGGTTTACATACGTGATAGAAAATGATATGGTATTTTACGATATCGCGTTACAGAAATTTAATACGGTATACCACAGCGTAGGTGGAAACTGCGCGACGCGAAGCGTTAACAATTTCAACGATTGGTTCATCCATTTCGAACAACTATATCGTTACACTATACATTATTGGTTCCGCAACTGGTGCTGCAGCAGCGGGTGCAGCTATTAGGGTAATCGGTATTAAATATACCTGCCTGCTAATGAACGAGGGGTGAGAGAGTAACAGACGTGGGAATGTATTGCTACATATAGAAGGTGAAAACCGCAGCAGCGGTGAGCGCCACTTTTCATTACCAAAAGTTGTTTTTTCTTCCGTTGTTTTTCCAATTTTTCATTTTCTTTTTACCCTATTGTTGCTAGATGAAGAAAAAAATAAGACAGAAACCACCGATGCGAGAATTCTTATCAGTAGCATTATAAACCATCGAATTCGACGACAAGCATGTGACAGTTGAAACGGAAAACGAAAGAAATGTGTAAGTCATCGATAGTTTTTTACTTCCCACTGATCGATCTTATTTTCATGATCGAAATCAGAAGAATTCATGTCAAATTTCGTGACAGGGTTAATAAAACTAAAGGTTTTTGAAATTTATAATCCTAATAAAAAAACAAATAAAAACGATATGGAAACGAGAATAAAAGTGGCAGGAGGTAAAAAATCGTCGGAATCGATCGAACGAAACACCCTGAATTCACCGCAACGGCGTAGACTGAACAATCAAAATTCTACAGGGTCATTCCTACATGAAATATATATGTATATGTTCGGACATTTATCGATGTTCATTGGCGCAATTATCCCTTTCAAATTGAGAGGCAATCACTCGCACGTTATGCATTATGAGGCATATACACCGTTTGCTCGACAAACACACACACATAGGCAGGAGCGCCATACATCGCAAAGTTTATTTTTTATTTATTGATTTTTATCTGTCTTCGGAAAAGTTTGGAGAGAACAAAAAAAAAAACGTAATGAAAATATCGATCCTACAGTAATTTATTAGTTTCGAATGAGTTGTACGAGTTATAGGAATACGCAATTAAATCGTAATTTTCGTAGAACTGACTGGGTTTGAAGAACAAAGGAGGACAAGGTAAAAGTTTTTATATTCTGTATGTTATGCATATACGATGCTTATGATATTGCCGAGTCTGCGTATCAACTACGGCTTTGCGGTTGAACGAATGATGGCCTGAGTGCAATTTGATTTTTAAATTATTCATTCCGGGTGCTGGTAGCATTGACCCGTTACGTAAGATTATAAAAATCACGATTGTCTTTTTTTCTTTATTTATTTTTTTTTTTGTTTTGTTTTCGAAAATCATGTCAACAACGTATCATGTCGAATCGCAGAAATATGTACGCGGTGACTTCAGCGAGCTATATAAGACCATCGAAAGAACGAAATCGTGTAAGAAACTGACGATAAATTTAACCATGGGCTAGACATTCAAGGCGAGGCTTAATCGACACGTTTAAGCATTCCAAAGACCGCGCAAAAGGCGTGTGATAAATTAATATAAGCATGAACTATGACCTTGCAAATACACGTTGTACATGTGCAAAATAATTATAGACACGGATAACGTGTACCTGATTCCTGCGTCAATTTAACGACATACAACAACACTGGCAAATAATGTAAAACTGTGTCTTATTTCAATGGACAGCATGGATGAATAAATTTTGAATCGGAATGCTATCGAAAACTGCTACTGTTCTACAACATGTTTTTATAAATTACGTATCCGATCACTGCTACGGATGCTCGTCGCCTAGATTTACGTATATACTAGACGAGATATCTGAAATTTTTTTATCAGAAACCGCAAGACCGTGATCGAGGGAAGAAATATTTTTCAATGCAGAATTCTAAAGCAACGATTCCAAATGAGATTCATGGACCGAACCGAAGGGCAACAGACAAAACTTCGTCGCGTCACCGCGCTTATTCGCTTCCCTCTCGTTCCAGCGAACTTTTATACAGTGTTTGAAAATTGGACGGTACGAGAACTCGTGCGTGACTGATTGTAAAAAAAGGTCCAAGCCCCATTGCACGCTCCATTATCATCGCGGTACAATTATTAGAGGTATAGATATAGCATCGAGTTGTAACCGCAATATCACTTCTTGTACATTTGACTACACATGAATAAATAAGTTTGTTGTTTGATTCATTTTTAACAGAGTATTCGGTACATACGCAGTAAGCAAAAGGAAAAAAAAGAAATCGGAGCGAAAACAGGATGGAAAAAAAATTTTGCAGAAATAGTGCAACTGATCTTGAAAAAATGAAACAAGATCCCGTGTTAAGATTCTTCAAAATTTAAGCCACGACAAGTGCAAATAGATATTCAGAACAAATGTTTCTCCGTAGTTTAACATCACGTTGAAGTTAGTAACGTTATTGCAACGGTTCATGCTTAGGAAAAACGGTAATTTCGCAATATCGGAATTGTTTGAAATTTAGTAGGCTTTGAATAACAAAACATACTCGTATTTTTAAATCTTACTTCCTTTAAAGTCAATACAAAAGTAAGAATACAGTGATTTTTCCACGATGTTTCCTCATGATAACGTTACCAACTTCGATCTGGTAGTTTAACCCTCGCGATCTTTCGTGCAGCGCCTAGATGTTCTTTTTCTTTTTAGTTTCTTCCCCCTATTTTTCTATTTTTTTCAAAAAAAAGAAAAAAAGAAAAAACAAACCCCTAATTCGTTTCTCCGATAAAACCGCGGGTGTCAAGACGCGAGAGCGTCGCGTCTGGTTCTCGGACGCTTCTGTCAACGCCAGAAAAAAAAGCAGCAGCAGCAGCAGCAGCGACATCAGGGGTGGTTGTAACGGGGTCGAGACGGTTTCCCATCCCTCCCCCCCATCATCCGTCCATCGTCGCCGAGTGGAATTTCAAGTTTTTACGCGGAACTCGTCAAGTGCCAAGAAACCGCGACCCGAGGCCCGGTCGAGCGAAAGAGAGAGGGATCCCATCACCGCTCCTCTCCTCTCCTCTCCTCTCCTCTCCTCTCCTCTCATCGTCAGGATATTGTCGTCAAGAAGAACCGCGCCTCTGTCGCACAAGCGACTTGCAGCTTGCGACAAGCCAGGAGCTCGGCGACCATCGATCATCGCTAAATGTGGTCTGCTTGCTCCCCTGCATCCTTCATTCCTCTCCCACACCACAATTTCTGCATCAGGGTTCACTCGTCCTTGTATTTTCTCTCTTCTCGGAGACTGACAAATTTCGGTAAAAAGAACGATAACGAACAAATGTCTCTCACAACGATTACAAAGATAAAAATTTTTTTACTTCGAATTGCTTGGTTCGAAAACACGTATATCATCCTGACCTAATTTCCGACAAAGAAGGATGACGAAAACAAACCGGTGCATCATTAATTGTCGGCGTAGTTTCGCCGAACCACGAATCGAGTGCCAAATGAGAGGAAGAAACGAGATCTAGAAAAAACCGAGAGATAAACAGTAAACCAGTCGTTTCTTTGCACGTTACACACTGCACATGTCGGTGATATAAAAATCGGATGCTATAATGAATAATAATAATAAATTGACGAACGGTTGCGCGATAAAAATTCGACGATTATACGCGAACACCACCCGGCACACAATGCGATGATGGAGGGTTTGATTTCGCCGAGATAAATAAATAACGAGGATAGGTTATACCTGGTGCAAAGTATAATGATGATGACAGTAGGTCGTAACAGTGGAGGGTTATTAAAGTCATTCAGGAAAGTCGTAAAATAAGTTCCACGAAGTATATTATACACAGGATGTAACACACAGCCCCATATTTGAAAGCGTGCACACCCCTGCATAATGTGTATGTGTTTATGTATGTATGTATGTATGTATGTACCTAGTTTGGTAAACCTAAGTGCAGACTTAAGCTGCCTGCGGTGGGAATAAACGGGAGAATAAATAAATAAATTAGGCACTTTTTGCCCGAAGAGAAAGACGGAAAGAGAGAAAGTGAGAGAGGGAGGAAGAGAGAGAGAGAGGGGGGAGGGAGGGGATACGTATACTTGATCTTACTACGTATTATACCATTACGTGGCGTTACGGCGATGTCGTCTTTTATAATGTTATACTTGTTTTTTTATGCATGCATGCATGCATTTTGCATTATATGTATCCATATAATACCGTGCTCCCAACGATAAGGTTCAGTCGCGTGCCTTGTGGGGGGTTGTAACTTACACCAGACGCTTTACAGTTGCAACGACATCGTACAATCTGATCGCATCGTGCCTTTTCAAGGATCTGCGAATAAGCTTTGCTTAAACTTGTAAACGTGCGGGATACTCTGTAATTTGTTACACCCTCGACACGACTGTTCGATTTCAGTCTTTACCGTATCAAGTTAATGTGAAAATCGATAAAATTAAACGGAGGGATTTCAATCAGTCGGTACAACGAAACAATGAGAAAAAAAACGAGAGAATGAATGCGAAAAAGAAACATATTTTGGATTTGTATTTTGGAAGACACTGGCGACTTCCTAAAATATAGCTTGCACAAGCTCTTGAAGATGTTGCAAATGTACAGTCCAGTCAAAGAGCTGTAAGGTCAGAAATGTCATACAACGAAGAATCGAATGTACAACTAAAGTTCACTGACTTCAATTTAGTTGGGACAATATTTCCTTAAAATAGAAAAAATATTTCGCTGCGATATCGTAATTATTTATGACTTTGAAGAGATCCCAGGATCAAATCATTTCTACAGTGAAAAAATCGCATCGTTCGAACGATTTTATCGAACTAAGGCTGATTTTGATCGTAAATGAATTCGTTAGAAATCAATGAATTCATATTTTCTGTTCCGAGTTCTCAGTTGATCCAAAAATAACACAATTAATGAAATCATTGTAAGAGGTGAACCAATTCTTCGATAAAAAATATTCCATTCATCATCCAGAATCTGATTTTATAGATTTGTAAAGAATTCATTTACGAACAAAATAAGCCATTTTTCATTACAGTCGGTCAGACGACGCAATTTTTTCATTGTAGAAATAATTTGATGACACGATCTATAAAATACTCCATATTTGTTCTATTGTAGTTACAATTCACATTGTCTTTTTTTTTCGGTGTCAAGGGACTATTGTTTCAACTAAATTTAACTCGGCTAACTTCAGTTGCACTTTCAAACTTTCCTCAAATCATATTTCTGTCTCTAAAGCCTTTTGGCCGGACTGTACCTTTGATACATCCTTAATTACGGTACTCTGAAGGCAGAAACAGTTTCAGCCCTTTCTACCCTTCTTCTTCTTCTTTGTAATTGGCCGAGTGAAGTTGTTACGTCGTTAGCGCAAGATTTTCTTTTCGAAATTTTACGAGGTAGAATTAACGGTTCAAACAAACGAAACTAAACTAAGCTAAACTAAGCTAAACTAGACTAAACTCTAAAGTTTCGCGGATAAGCCAACCAGCGGACCCTGAATAACACGTGGCTTGATTTTATCGGTGAGAAAGCGGGAACTGTTATCAAAATTGCCCTGCTGCTGAGGGAGAAGACTTGCACGAGTAATGAGATGAAAACTTTCCCGAATATTTATTGTTTGGGACCAACATTGTTCCAAGGACCTTTATTACCGCGAGAAATGGAAAGAAATAAAAGCTGTTAAGGTAAGAAGAAGGTTAGAAGCTGAAAAAAAGCACGGCAAAGATACATACAATTTAAGACTTACGGTGTTTTATACGTGGGAACGTGCGGAGAAAACTCGTAACAACACCTTCGCTATTTACTGTACAAAAGTATGATTAATTACGCAAATTCATTACAAAGATACTCGCGGTATAATTGCGAAAGAATTTATAATAGCTCCGAGACTGCGAAATATGAAGAGGGATGCGAGGGTTTGTTAAAACGGAGTATAGAAATTTTCATTGGTAATATTTCTTTTACGACACGTATGCGATAGAGTAAAAATCTCCCTTTCGCAATATCCGCAAAATACAGCCAAAAATCCTACGAACACGTCGTAGGTGGTACAAGGGATTTATGACATCTCGTACAATTACAACATTAAGCGATAAAGTTGAAGAGAAGAGAGTAAAAAAGAAAAAGAGATAAAAAAGACAATTTTTACCACGCGGAATGATAATCAGTCGGCGCTTTGTAATAATCCGGTTGCGGTCCACGCAGACAGCAACAGCTACCATTTTTGCCGTTCTAATCAGGGATTTACCTCAGCAGATAAACAAGCAGTCCGATATAATGATATAACCAGGGGCGTGATTCCGAGAATTTGAAAAGCTCCGAGATAACCTCTGCTTTGCACTAATTGGCATTAAAAGGTTTGAAATAAATGTACGTATACATATTCAGCTGAAACGTGATTTTTCCAGTATAATTCGACCTCTCCGAACGCCGAGCATGAAAAAATAAAAAATCACTACGTTTGCCCCATTTATATCCGGCGCGTGTGCTTTGAATAATGCTTCTAATCTCTTCGCTATAAAACGTTTGAAACATTTTGCCACCGTTTCGATCCTCCTCCTTAGATCCTTGATCGATTCTGTTCGAAATGATTTTTTCACAACTCGATATTATAATATAACACGATGTACTACATGCATAAATAATCGGCCGATTACATGTCTCCTCGTAAAAAAAAAAAAAACAAAAAATTCCATCCACCTCAAAAGCCTCGATGTAAGTATGGAACCTATGCAGTAGATTTTATACGTTAGGCGCGTTATCGATCAAAGAGAAATTGCCCACTTCCTCTTACGTTATGCGATGAAGGAGTAGCAGGAGTGGCGGGAGGAGGAGGAGGGGGAGGACGGCCGAGGAACCCCCATGAATAAAACACGTAGAAATGAATGGGTCGATGGCGAATGGTCACTTTCTATCGAGATTCCACTATGAGTACAAACGCTTCGCATACTCTCTCTCTCTCTCTCTCTCTCTCTCTCTCTCTCTCTATCTATCTCCCTCTTTCTTTTTCTTCCTTGTCTCCTTTTTTCTCCCCCACTTACATTTTTACCGCAATTGATCAGAACCCGACCTTATAATAAAAGTTATGGAAACGATCGCTTACCATTTTCATCGCCATCGACCTTTCAATATTATTATACCTTGCATCCGTCTCTGCTATATGCAAAATTGACCACAAATATGTAAGTAATAAAGATACGTACGTATATTGTATATTGTATATACACTAGAATCTATCAATTCGGTTTATGCATATAAGCCTTGACCGATTTTTGTTAATTTTTTTCATTTAGTTGCGTATCTGAATCTCTATCTCTATCTTTCTCTCTCTCTCTCTCTCTCTCTCTCTCTCGCTCTCTTTCACCAATTTTGAAGATAGCCTTAGAGAAACGAGCTGCAGGCGTCATATTATCACCTATATTATACATACGAAATGGGCGATATACATAATAATATACGAACCAACGGAGAGATTAACAAACACACGTAACGATAATTATTTTGCGTCATAATTATACGCCGGTATCGTAATTAATGTAACGAAAGAGAATTAGAAAATATTTAAACGAGTCTCGTTAAACTATTCGGTCTCTTTATTTCCACAACACACGCCATATTTTTTTTTTTGTTGTTGTTTTTTTAACACCTAGCGCATGGAGACGCCTGAGTGCAGACGGTTTACAGCGCTAACAATATATTTACTCGGGTGTTTAGATTTAATTACGCAGGTTAAAATGAGTCGTTGAACCTTATTTCAGAGGCTCGCTCGCTCTCTCTCTCTCTTTCTTTCTTTCCTTCCTACTGGCTCGCTTGTTCCCAGACGTTTACACAATACATAAAATCACTACGATACATCCATAAGCTGCAATAATTTTACTCAAGATGATGCAGGCAATGAAACACTGTGATTAGAAACCGAAGTTTACGATGTCGATTTCTCACTCAAAAGTGAAATATTTGACGATACCAAAATGACGAAGAAAAAAATTTTCGAATTGTCTTCAGAATAATAAATGAATAATCGCAGAGTGAAATTGAACGAATTCACTAGATTACATACGAAATATTTTCAAGCGATTTAAAAACGGAAAATCAAGTAACCATCAATTAGCTCGCTTCCACATAATTTGAGCATCTTCATCTTTTTCCTGTGCATCCAGGTCAAAATTCTCGTAGCTTGAGATGGAACTTGCCATTAGTAACGATGGCAATAATTAATTGTCGCATATTTTCGTAAGTCTAATCATTTATAAACGTTTTCCATTTCTTCTGCGATCACGCACGTTCTATTCTACCCGCTACAGCATTCAATTTACAATCTTTTCGGCGTTCCTTTCTTTTCTTCCTGTGCGTTTTCGCTGACGAATCGCGAGTCGAAACGCAAGCCAGTGAGTTTCCACAGTACCAACGTATAAATACATCGGTACGCCCGATAAGTAGGGAAATAATCAAAATTCTCGTCACGCGCGGGCGGAAAGGCTGTCGTTCGGCCACCGCAACAACATGATAACGCACAAGAGGACACATCCTTATCCCTCTTTCTTTCTTTCTTTCCTTCTTTCTTCCCTCCCCGTCATATATGGGTATGTCCTCGTAACATAGTAGAAAACGGAAAACGGAAAACGTGCAATATGAACTGAGACCTTCTATAACGCGACCTTCTTTTATCCTACCGCCTCGTCCCATTCTTCCTCCGAATAATGGAAAAAAAGATAAAAGTAGAAAAATAAGAAGATGAAATTCGGACCCGACTCAAACGGGAATTACGCCTCGTTGGTGACGTGTTAATATCCGTTCTCCAGCTGCTTCGTTTTGCCCCACGTGACAATTCGACCGCCTCAATCAGGCACGCGACGCGTTTATATGCTATACATACATACATACATACATATATATAAATATACATATACATATATATATATATATACACAGATATCTGCCAGGTTGGTTACAGGTGCATATCGATAATCCGATTATACATATGCGAACCTTGACCGCCATTCTCGTGCCGTCGCGGAGGCAGAGGTTAAATACGTATATGTATACGTACACCGTTGCGGGCGTGATCAAACGGCCGGCCAAAAACGCGGTCGAATAACTTTCGAATGACATTTCCTTGCGGAAGTATTACACAAGGTGAAGCGACTGTCGCGACGAGTGTATAGGAGAAAAAACCGGATACCTGCTGCGTTCTTCACTTGTCACCGTACAGCGTTGAAATGATTCAGTCCGCAGGATGAAAAAAAGCGTTAGAAGCCAACAAGATTCGGCTATACGGTATAACTGGACAAAACATTTTTTGTTTACTCACTCTACAAAGTTTTCTCAATTCGTTTACCCTGCAATCGCGAGCACAAAGCACTCTCGAAATCTACCAAAATTATACGTGTAATACGTAGGTAAATAAAATATATCCGATTCATTCCATATCACTTATATTATATATACTGCAACTATAAATCGACGTGTATCGATGTGTAAAACATCGGGCATGAAGGGTCTCGAAATTTTTAGATTAGAAAAGTAGATTGCAGAATCACATTATTTTCATGATTCCGTGATCTATTTAGACTGGGCGGGGGCGAGGAAAAAAAAACCTTCGATTCCGACGTGAAAAAACTAGTGGGTGAAAAAATCTGAAAAAAAATGTCGAGATCCTTTTGGGTCGGTTGCAACATCGTATTAAAAAATTATCAAAATCGAAGGGAGATGAGATACATGGGTTGAAAATTTGACGTGGAACGCCTCATACATATATTTATACACGTACAACGTATAAAGAGAAAGCAAGGCAACGAAGAAGTTTCAAAGTTTCAAAGTATCGTTAAGACGAAGATTTCGAGCAATGAAAGAACGATCAGAGAAGTCCCATTATGCCCTGCTGAATTTTTTACTTCACTTTTGGCACGCAGGCTCAACGTTATAAGACAGCGAACCGAGTATACGTAACACGCATGTATATGTATAAATGTTTGTACGCGTAGGTGTGTCGGTACATCGGATACAGATGATATTATAGATTATATACTGCGGCATAAGTTGTTGGGGCAAGCTGATTAATTAACGGGAAAACATCATCAGAGGGTTCGTATTCATCTCGGGGCGGTCGACCTTCTTCTTCTCGTATCTCGAAGGCAGCGCCTTAGACATTTCCTTTTCCCCCCTCGTCCCCCATCCTCATCACCGTTTGCTTCGACGAAGGAACGCTAAGATGAGGCAAACCTCAAGGAATAACAAGGGTCGCCCCGCCCAGCTTCTCTTATCGCAAAGGACTTGGCTTGACGCGTGTCGAAATTATCTGATCACGACTCGACCTACGCGAAGGTTTTTTCGAAACTCTGCCAAGTTGGAAGACGAACCACCGTCTAACCTTGCCTTTCGTCATTTTCGTCGCGATAGTTCACCGTCATCGTGATCGTACGAAGACACGGATTCGATTGAAATTCGTAGGAACGGGGAACGGAGAAATCGAGAAGCGTTGATCGAAATCAGAAACTGTCACGTTTCAGTTTTCAAACAAATCATCACGTCGTACGATGGAAAATATAAAAGGAGCTTCATTGCTCAGCTGTGTTTGAAATAACCATGAGCTAGTTTCCATTCGAGAAGTTCTTAGAGAGAGGAGCCGTCGTGGAGAAATCGACGGAGAGGAGCATGAATGGTTTAAAAACGCCGAACAAAGTCTCTTACAGTCGATTTTTCTACTTTGTACTTTCCTCTTTGATAAATCCTCCAACAAGGATGGACCGTGGGTATAAACCAGCCAGCGCTGGAAGCGCATCCATCGCCGGTAGTTCAAAGACCGTTTCTTCTTCCTCCAACATTTACGAGCTTCCTAACATATCCACTATAGGTCATAAGCCACGTTAACATTGCACCATTCCCATGATCCACTGCATCCGGAATTATTGACCGCGAAGATTTCATCGGCAAAAAGTCTTTCGTACCTACATCGTCCCATGATCTTTTCCAACTCTCGAGATCCGTGCTTCCTCTCCCGAACAGTCGCCTGTGACGTTTGTAAAGAAACACGACGTTATCTGTCCTCCAGCGAGCACACGTATCATCGATTTTATCGACCAGAGAAAGTACGTAGGTAGGTAGGTACGTACACACAGAGACCGACTACACATCACGCGAGTGTATACCTTGTACAAGAACCAACGGAAAAGTTCATCCGGGTTAAGTTGGTCGGAGAAAATACTATTTGCACCGGTAGGCAAGTTTAAGTTCCTTCCGTTCGTTGCTGCGGAAGGATCTCGTGGCATTTCAGGGTATGCGCGGGTACAAGTTTTGAGGGTGAAGCGAAGTTCATCCATCCAGCTTAACACGGCTCAATTTCCCACCAAAATACCGCATAAACTCTACCACGCATCATTTCGTTGCTCGCATCTATGTTTCTTTTCAACTTCACGATCGTCTCGCAATTTCTCTCTCTTTGGTGGTAGGTGTTGGTTTCTCCTTGTCTTAACATCGGCTCGACGAGTCCATCGTCTTCATCCATCACGTTCTGGTTATAATCCGGCATGCTGTTGCTGGTTCGCCTTATTATTGCCCGGTGTTACAGATAGATTTATATATATGTATATATATGTATACAGGCAGGTACTCTTGGGTTATAACTACACCGACTATTCCCCAGAGGCCGCTAAACTTGCCCATTCCCTTTCCCTCTTCACCTCTGTCCGCGAAACCTCAACGATATAACTGCCGCAGTTTCAATATGGATGGATACAATTGGAGAACGAGGTTCACGTCCCATCGTTTGTTCCTCGTCGTGACATTATGAGTATATTTTCTCAACGGTTTACCAACAACAATAACGTGCTGTTTCAGAGTGAAAGGATACTTTGTACAGTCTGCGAACGACGTTGATTAGGTACGAGAATGAAATACAAGAATAAATGACGGCAGAAGAAACGCGGTGCAATTTATTCAATCAGTTGATATGTAATCGATGATCTCAAGGACGGAGAAAATTAATGAATTGTGAAGAAGGTGATAGTAGCGAGAGTTGGATTTTTTGTTACATACAACGACATGATTTCATTTTTCACTTTCATATTCACTCGCCTCTGGTTGTAATTATCAACTATATCACCGCGGGCCGTTTTACCCTCTCCGTTGAATTGTAATTAATATAGTTGGAAGTAATTTCACTTTTTCCCGAGACATCGCTCGGGCTGGAGGTGGTCGTAGATATAATAATGCCAGCGAACCCGTGGCTATCGTGCAAACAAATCTACATCTGCACGTGATATTGTACTTTTGCATAAATTCTTAGCAACACGCATTGAATCGCAATTTAGTGGCAAATTAAAACTTGTCATCCGAGTGATTTATAATTGAAATACCTGTGAGTTAGAGAAACGACTTACCAACGAGTGATAAATTTCGTGGCACAGTTTCTGTTACCGCGGGGACTTTTCGCGATACGTTATGGAATTCTGGAATACCTCGTGGATAGATTGCCGTTTTCTTTCTACGCTCTCGACGAAAACGACGGACAACTTTTCAACATTGTCACTTTCCTGTATTCAAAGAGAGGCAACGAAAGCGAATCAGCGAGAGTATAGCGTGAGATAATTGCGCACGGCCGATTCCAGTGAAATAAAAATCTCGTCATTCTCTTCGCTTTAAAGCGAAGTGCGATATTCATGCACTGGCAAAATTGTACGCCTGAAATTACGTTACTGCGCGACCTGATTTAACCCGGAACGACATTTACTGCCGGCAGGCTTTCATAATTGTCATAATTGAATTGCCGTACTCGATTGAATTGAAACAGACCTTTTTACCGTCAACGAATATAAACAGGGTGGTCACAAATTTTTGGAAAAAAAATTCCATGTCATTTCCAGCTTTTTCAGGACCTAAAATCCAGTTTTCCCTGACATTTTGCCAGTTCTAGTAAGTTACTACTACCTAAATCGCTCAGCTTATTAACTCAATATTCGGTTAAAGTTCAATTCGAATTGGAGAAAAATATAATTTACAAAAAAAAAAAATGTCGGTTTAAGCCAATTTCTTTTCTCGGCGATAAAAAGTAAGCTTGTTACCTCGAAAAGTCATTTCTAATTCCCACGACAGAAAACTGATATTTTCAGCTTTTTCCACTTCCAAATTAAAAATCCCCTGACAATCCCAGGTTTTTCAGTTTTTCCAGATGTGTGGCCACCCTGCATAAGAAACAGTTCCAATATCTTTAAAGATCGCAGATCGATGTGCGGACTTTGGATCGTAAAGAGCATAATATAAGGTTGCACGAAAGCGCGCAGATCTCGGAAAGAGATCCAAGGTATAACGAGCCAAGTATTCGGACGGCTGATTGTTATCAGTCGCCGATTAGACAGCCGGTAGGCGAGCATGTTGCGAGATTCCGCGAAAAGACGTTGAAGGATCGGCTGTCGGAAGAGTTTAAATTCAGCTTTTGATAAATGCAACCCTGTAAGGTTGGATCGTGATTAAAGCGAAGGCTGCACATGCACGACGTTAAAAATCATATCGGACCAATCCATAATGGAACACAATCATGTTTCACAAATTATCCCGCTCGTTGCGCAAGTACAAGTAACAACTATGTGATAAATATTTTACACATGTTTAATTCTCATTCTTTTTCCGACTAGTTTCACCTCTTCTGAATCTTTTTTACAGAAAAATTTGGGGGTCGACACGAGTGGACGGAAAGAAAATGTGATTGAAATTAGTAACGTTACTGTAACGATGCATGTTCAGAAAGAAGTCTTACCTTCGCGTTATTACAAATGTCTGAAATTGGGTAAATTATGGTGAAAAGCCAACTATTTGAAAGTTATTCTGAGATTACAAAATAATCAATATCTTCCCGATGGTTTCGCGACGTTAACGTTACTTAAATCAATCTTGCGAAAGAAAGAGAATGTCGGTAATCCGACCGCTCCTGAACCGTGGACTTTTCTTCGACCGGCAGGTTTTCTCCTCAAATAGATGAAAGCCAATAAAAATCTGATCGATTACTTCGGTTCGATTGGTTTACTCCCGCGTCGCGACGCCGATTCGACGATTCGACGTTGAGCCCCCACGGAGACCGAGGCGGTTGTGAATCCACTTGAAATTCCCCCCTTTCCTTATGTAACTTTTCCGCAAGCCCCTCAAAACTCTCTCTCTCTCTCTCTTCGCTCTTCCAGCATCTTTACCGCGAATATATCCCCCCTCCCTCCCCCGCCCTTCTATCACCACCGAGAGATCACCGAAGGCTGAGATGTATGTATAGATACAAGGCTTCTATGGTTACCGAGGTGTACCTGCGTCTAGTAATTTTTTCCCTCTGTCTTCTCTCGCCCTCGTTCTTCCTCCTGATAACCCATTCCCGTAAGCAGATGCAGCCCTCATCGTTACACGAGTAAAACTTTTATTTCCAAAGAAAAGAAAACAATCCGGAAGTATTTTTTCGTTAGTTTAATTGTTTTGGATGTGGATCATCGATGTCTTTCAAACGAGATGCAGATAATGCGGAGCGTTTTACGGCATATCCGGTCGGAAATTGTCGCGTAAAATTAAAAATTTTGCTCCGAAATTAATTCCCACACACATATACGTTACATAATATACGGCCTGTACAATTATACATGTGCAAATAACTCGGCAATTCGAGAATGATGAAAACAGCCCGCAGGAACGGCAATTCGGTCATTTCAATTAGAGAGAAATGCCGAGCGTTGCCGACGAATTTGATTCCCAAGCGGGTCGGTCGGTCGGTGTTACATAATACATGTACAGAGCTATACAGAAAATACATGCATCAAGTCTGGCTCTTTTGTTTCGTCATATGATCGTTCCTTCATCATTCGTTGTAGGTATGGATACGAAAGCCACGCAGAGTAATACGTATATTGTAAAAAGCAGTAATTCCCTATTCAGTGCGTTCGGCGAGAGCCTTTGTCCCTTCCTGACCGTAGAGAAAAAATCAATCCCGTAGCAGCAGCAGCAGCTGTAATCGTTACTTCGTTGTTGCGTACAGTATATACATACATATACATATATACCGTGTCTATATATGGGTGAAATTTAGCGGCGGAAGCTTTATCGTAGGAAGGGAAACGAGGAGAAGGTGGTCGAAGGGTTACCTAATACGCAACAGTCGTACACATACACACATATACATATGTACAATATACGCACACATTCAAGGAAACAAACGGATTATACACCCACTTCGGGAGTGGATGAAAAAAGGTTTGGAGGATCGGTGAGAAAGCCAGAGGGGATTGAAAGAATAAGACTGCAAGACAGCAGCGTGTCTAATAACGCGAACAGAGGAATGATAACATCGAGGAACAGAGCGCTCGAAATCGGATATAAAACAATCGTTCGTCGCGAAGGATGAGAGTGAAGTTGAGATTGAATTAAAAAAAGAAAAAAAAAAAGAAAAGATAAAATGAAAGTAGATACAACACAAGCCTTAAAATAATTAGCTAATCTATAAACTTCTTTCGACAAGCTCTATTGGCTGCATCAGCGCCTCGACGCCGTAATAGATACGAATTGCAAAAAGCATCAAAGCCCCGCAGCGATAGCTCGAAATCAATATCGCGCATACATCGGAATTCGTAGAGGTAGATAATAATCGCTGAATCTATCCAGCTGTGTATAAAAATGTTCGCAATATTATAAAAAATATTCCCAAGCTGCATATAATAGTCTGCGCGAGGAGGTGGTAGAAATAAATTGAGAGAAACCGGTACAGGGAAGAATATAAACCTGCAAGTTCGGTTTGTTCGAGATCTGGCTGCAGCCTGCATGGTTTTTATCCTACGACCGTTGCAATCTCGGTAGAGACATTTTAGCGATCTTGACAGATTCGGCACGGCAAACGAAAGATAAGAAACATTGAACGCAAAACTGCCTTGCGTACCTGCTGCAAAAATCTTAATCTCCTAATCGGTAAGCTGTAATACGCGGGCAATACATAATTTATTAATTCTTGACGGAAATCAAATTTTTTTTTTATCCGTCATAGATAAAATTTTTATGAGGAATCCGCACTGAAAAATCCAATTTTTTTTTTTTTTTTTTTTGGCGAACCACTCCAATATACGGTGCATACCTACGCAAAGCAGTGAATACGGATCGTTCGAGAAACACGCGTAGGAGCGTAAAATAATGAAAGCTTCGATGAATTGAAAGCCCCCGATTCATCGGCCGACTCGCAATTGGACTGTTTAGTTTGTAGATAATAAAAGTAGGGGGAAAGGTTGAATTGCACGGGCGATAAAAAGAGGCGCCTTGCATGAAACTCGACGCTCGACTGCACGTATGTGTATGTGTATACGTATACATATACTCATACGTTAACCGATTTCACCGCATACACGCGGTGCGGATGCTGTAATGAGAAGCGGCTTTAGGCTGGCCATGAGCCAGCCCTCGAACTCCCGTTCTCACGCTGCAGGTTCTAGGTTGACGGAAAAAAAAGTAATAATATGTCCAATTCGAATTTCGAGCTGCGATTCAAGGGTCCTCAATTAGCGTGTTACATGAAACATATAACGATTTTTTTTATCCACAACCGCTGCAACGGATCCATCACTAAAAATTTTGCAAGTTTGACCTTGGATACGTCGTGATACGATATGATGAATTCGTGATAATTGAAAGAGATGAAAAAGAAATTTGAGGGAAAAAAAAAACCGAGAGATTTGTAATTAACTTTGTGTCCATCGTCACGGTTGACGACCCCGAAAAAGGGTGGATTATAAACCTACAAATATAGGAAAAATAAATTTGACATCAGACCAGCCACGTATATTGGTACAAAATCGAGCGGAAATTTGAAATTCGCGTTCATTTCGCAAATGGAAACAAATATCGGGGAAGGCCGAGCTCTTTTCTACGATATGTGTAAACACACGTGATCCGCGGCATCAACGCGATGCGTCGATCAAAGGGTGTGATATCACATTATTTAGTGCGCGGCGTATCTTTTTCGCTCTTCATTAAACGGTATAATTATTCGATATCTAGATGCGTCGACGTTATAAAATCCGGCGTTTGTTTCATTTTTTTTTTTTTTCTTTCTTTCAATGTGAAAAACTCGTTTCAGCCGCGCTAAACAAGTGATGTGGAAATTTGTTTTTTCTTCAAATCTGCTCGATAAATCTTTCATACATAAATATATGTGGATAGAAAGAAGAAAAGACTGTTTTTATTCCAACATGTGAATATATTAATTATAAATAAACATTTTTACGTAAGAAATAATTGCAAATAATAATTCAGAAAGAAAATAATAATGATCATACGACGGTGTCGCGAGCGAGTGTATCAACTCGAGGCCTGCAGCTGGCTCAGCGGCGTCCTTAAACTTGACTAACATTCTCTGGGAATATGATATCGAGTCACTCCGTCAGGATCCAGAGCCCCGTAATTAGTTCCCTAATTATTATCCCCCCCCCCCCCGACACCCACACACAGCAATTTCCGCACTACTCCAGAGTTCCTCGGGTCTCATAAAGTATCAAAACTACTCGTTCATTCGCCGCAAGTTATAAATTAGCTCAATTGCGTCGACATTTGAAGTACAGTTTGAAAATATGACGTTTCGATTTTTTTTCTTTTTTTTTTTATCCAGGGAAAATCGAGTCGGTGACTAGCTGCGGTGAAAAAAAGCTTCGCTAAACTTCTCTTCCTGCTTCTTTTCCTCCTTCGACGATCGCGTGTAGTGTATATGTATAGATACGTGGTAGACATACGGTGTATGGACTGTACACGGCACCCACCCATCCAATCCCATATCGAGTAGAGCATAAGTTCGAGGCAAGAGAAATCCTTGAAATTCCATTATCTGCTGCTGCGGAGAGCTGCAGAATTCTCCAAGGTAAAGAAGGACGAAGAGTGAACAGATGCGACGACTTTTGTTAGTGTTAATTTGATTTTCGCTTATTTTTTAATTGGTTTTCTCCCTAGCTCTAGCTTACGTCTTTTCTCTCATCTTACATCGCGTTTTTCATCGACATCTCTAATTCCGACGCTTGTATAGATTCTAAATGTATCGCATTGGAATGCTTGTAAATTAATCAACTCTCAAGCCTCTTATCTGTGGGTGCATAAGCCGTAATCGTCGTAACGTTAATTATTTTTACTGTCTTCGCGTTCTTCGTAATATCTACAATCTCTCACACTCTTGTATTTAAAAAATGTTGTAAAAAATTAAATAATCAATGAGCGGTTCAACCTAACTTTGATACATCCACGATACCTAATATACCCGAGTACAGTGCAGCCTAGCATATTTTGAGAGCAGGCCGTTTAGGAGGATTGATTCTCCCACTTGAAGCAGTAAACATAAAACATAAAACATCGCACAGGCAGAGCTTTTGATATTATATCCGCGACAACGCCGTTGCGGGTTTCAAGGGAATAAGGAACATAATAACGTCGTGAAAAATTTATTACCACTTGAACAAATCCCCGCGTAAGTTTCGCTATTTGTTCGGTTTCTTTTTTCTTTCTTTTGTTTACTTAACGTTTATCCTTGCGTAGTATATTACGGAACTGTAACAGTTCCGACATATGTACAAATTAGGGTGTATCATTAAAAAAAATCGACTATTTATTTTGTTCAAAGTCACACGTCTTTAACAGTTGTTGGAATAAAAAATAAGACGCTTCTTATAACTTCAGCCCTTAATGTTAATATTTAGTGATTCCTGAACGCAATCTTCTATTTTCCATTTAATTAACACGCGACAATAATTTTAGTTATTTCCGAATTTTGTAGGGAATTTGATGCTCTAGAAGAAAAGGTCTCGTATCATTTTTTGATAACTCAATTCTTTCAAAAGTTATTCAAAGTCAAAGTTAAAATCATGTAAG
Source organism: Neodiprion fabricii (assembly GCF_021155785.1). NCBI lineage: Eukaryota > Metazoa > Arthropoda > Insecta > Hymenoptera > Diprionidae > Neodiprion > Neodiprion fabricii. Next base: position 29,084,724 of record NC_060244.1, on the reverse strand, counting down.
AGTTCACTTTTTTCGTGACAAACAGAAAAAAATACTAGACTTATGAGCAAAAATTGTGGATTTCTTTCGCAAAGCATTTCAGCCGCTATAAAATCATGTCATTCAATTAATTTTCAACCTAATCACATTTACTTACATTTATAATATCAAATACATGAAGCTAAAGTCTGAGCCGTTTTCTAATTGTTATAATCGAATCATCAAGTGCACGAACAACGAGAACGACGACGACGTTTCTCCCGACTTTAACTAACGCAATAAACCAACGAAATTTGAATTAAATTTAATGTTTAACTTTTAAATTACATTATACAACACAACTCGATTCGATACAATTTGATTTCCAATTATTCGTTAATCCGATGCGTATAACGTAATCCCCAAACAACACCACCTCAGGTGCAAAAAAACCTTTCACCAAGTATGTATGTTAAAGTGCAATTGCGAATTAGAAAAGAACCAATATGACAATGCACGCACAAATAAGCACGAGCAACGATACCGTGACTTTTTATAAAAAATAAGAAATCAACGCGAAAATTATATAATTAAGGACGAAAAGAAAAATTTGGAGTTAGTTGTATTTGGCGGGCATTTTTAGAAAAATAACCGAATCATTATTTATTCCTCGAGATATTTTTTTTGCACCTGAGTTAGCTTTTTTCTCGAAATGTCACTACTTTTCGTAAACATTGATTGAGAACTTCGACATGCGAGGAATTGGTTTAGAACAATATCGTAATTATTCTAAGACGATTCCATCGCAGCATCCGGTTTGTTCAAAGCAGCTATAGATTGTAGGACCAAGTTTCTGTAAATCGAAGCGGAATATTCTACTATAAAGTGAATAAAACTACGATCTATTTGTGTTTAGCAATTGTATAACAATAACCACGAGACTCAGTATGATAAGCGAGAAATTTGGAATTCCTGTGGATAAGGACGGTGTCTAATTGAGACCGGTCGGATCAAAGTTCGCAACCCTTCGACCAGCTTCCGCAATTCCGTTCGCAATATTGTAACGACCGCAAAATTACATATTATATATGTAAACACGAAATGAACCGCGGAAATTTTCAGCACCGAGAGAAATAAATTTTAATGAGAAATATCGTATCGGCAAGGCGCAAGGTTCGAATATACGACAGAGAAGTGAGGAAAGATTCTCCATGCGAGACTGCATCTCCTATGCAGAATTGCAAAAGTGAAAGAGACTGAAATGCGTTGTTGAAGAGAATTGGACAGCCGAGAGATAGGAGGTAAAGATATATGAACACGTACGGTGTAAAGGTGTACACTATACATAGGTGTTGCATTATACACATGTATGTACGTACGTATGGAGAAAGGAGAGAAGCTATTGAGTAATAAATTTCAGTTTCATTGCCGACGAGAGAAATAAAAGAGAGAAAAAAGACAATTCCTTCGGAACCAAATCCTATAGAGATACTGCCGAGCTGTAAGGCGAATAGAAAAGGAGAGAAGACAGCAACGCGTATCCAGCAATATAACTTCCCGTAACAACGGATCCGATTTCGTCGTATAATTTCCTCATTATTGTTTTTTATCACGATTTTGCAATAAAATTAACACCGTAAATATTTAATCGTTGGTGAGAAATTAAGTAGGTATAGGTATTATGAAAACGATCGTGCATGTACGAAACGTAATGTGTGTATAATAATGACGTTCTTAGTCACAGTTTCCTTACGAAAAGTGGAAAAACCGACAGCGAAACAGTTCAGGGGAGAAACTCAAGGTGAAATAACCGGTAGGTATAACCGATTGACTTTTATGTATAACTAGTATACGTAAATCGCAGCCTTGGGCGGATCTCCGATGCGTCGCGTGAACTGCAGCAGGTTTTAAGATAAAGAGGCTTAAAAAGATCACGTTGCACAATTCTCGCTACGGGCGTTACGCGATGATTCAAGGTTTTTTCCTCTAGCAGCCGATTACAGTTTTCGGCTTCTTGTTTTCTCCTTTCCTTTTCCTTCTCGTTGCGAGAGAGTGAAATTCGTAACGTTAATACATACAACGATTGATTTCTAAGAACAATCGTTATTTCGCAACTGTAGGATCGTCGCAAATTGAGTAATCTATTTTTAAAAAGCAAAGTGTATTCATATTTTGGAGATTAAACTCCGTTAAAGTCGCTTCAAATTTACGAAACAATGATTTTAGTTTCAATCTGGTCTCTCTGTGACATCGTCGTAAATTCAATCGTTTTAAGCATCCCGCGAGGGTTTCGTTAATTACATGTATCTGCCAAACGTATCAACATTCGCATAAATATCTGACTAGGAGAAAATTAATTACATGGCAATCGAGAAGAATTATTTCAATGGTTATAAACCTGCAGTGATTACATGGTTGTTGTTTACATGCAGTAGTACCATTGGAAATAAATATTCGTTCAAACTTGTTGCTACAGATACGGATAATTTATCCGCAGTTAATAATTAATTCTTAAAAGTACTGAATAGTCGAGTGAGAACTTGCGAAGCCTAAACACAACGCGAGTCGTCTGACAAACTTTTTGAATGAATAAACTTCCTTATATCGCGAACACCCAAGTAATATATATTTCAATAACGGAGAAAACTCTCTTCGTTCTAAAGATTTCTGTTGCATGCAGCATACATATGTATTGTATACGTATACGCGTATATAATATAGCATAGTATATAATCATATAAAATATGTATAACGATCAATTTTGTACTTGTGATTCGTTTTCGAAAGAAATTAGAAACTTGATTACAACTTGGGCGGCGCTTTAGTCCCAACATGCAACACCCGTAACCTTGTACAGAGAGTGAAATGACCGAAAGTGATTGATTTTGATTAACTTTAATGTTTTCTTTTTTTTCTTTGTATATACGCCTCGCATTCTATACGTACGTACGTCGGAATTTCGTTCGATTTCGGAGAATAACCGTTGAAAACATACCTTGTAAACAAAATACGATACAACTTGTAAAGGTCGACGGAATGAGTTGGAGAGAGAAAAACGCCGGCGTTCGTTCCGGCGTCGAGAATCGAGTTCAATGCCAGGACTCCGATTTCACGCAATTTGGCAGGACGCAAAGAACGAGTGTTCTATTTGGCAAAAACAAATCGAGAGATTTACGTGTCGCGCGAACTGAAGGCGGTCATATTTATTTTCCCTTGCAAAAACGTACAAATATCGCTAACATAGAATATTTACAACAATGAGCGAAGCTGAAAACCGAAACCGGGAGTTTTAACTTTCCGACGAGCATCTAAATACACGTCCGAGTCACGTGACCGCGGAACGGTGACAGCTGACAGTTAGTTTGTACACAAACTGCGTGTGCCTTCTTTTTTTTCTCTCTCTCTCTCTTCTAACGGGACAATTTGAAAATCGCCGAAGCTTGTTTCGCGGAGAAAATAAAAAGACGTTATACATCGCGGAAGAAAACAAAGGACTAGTCGTCGTTTCGAGAAGTGCTCGAGGGAAAATGAGTCTAATCAATGGGAGGGCGAATGTTTTTCTGCGACGTCGGAATCTCCGGGCGAAAGACGCGAGGAAAATAAGTACGGGAAAAATATCTGATCGACAAAACTAAGCCCGCGGCCGAGGTTTGGAGGGTGGAAATCGAGTGACATGCTGCGGGTATTTCATGTTTGAGGTTAAAGCATCGCCGCTTCGCTCACCTCGTGCGCTTTCGGGTGTCGGTGGCTGCATTGACGGTGCTCGAACATCCCACTCACTGAGTCCACAACGAGCACTAGAAACACGACAAACAACGCGGCGCGGTGCATCTTAAGCCGCACTCTGGCCGTCATTACGCCTGATCCTCGCACTCGGGACGCATGACACATACTAACGCAGACCGACCGAGTCGCCCCCCGTCACACGGACGTCATAGCAGCCGAATGGAGCGTCGGGACGCTCGAATAAACCGACGCCGAAAACTCGCGCCGCTTCGCGGTTTCGCGGCCAACTTCGCGGAACAGCAGAAATCGGTGGCGCCCTCTGTTACGAGATTGCGTTTTGGAACTAAATTAAGGGACATTACAGACGGTAATGCAGGTCGATTATTTGTGGTAGATAACGCAAAGCAATTTCAACGTAGCAAAGTGCCGCTTCGTAATAGAAACTGAACAAATGATTTCTTGAATAAATGGGGGCAGCCTACAGTTGTGTCCAGGGCATGAATCGTTACTGCGAAATTTCATTCTTTGGCCTGATGCGGTGTAATCAACGTATTGTGGCCTTCGTTAAACATTTGTTATTATATTGACGATAGAGATCCTAACGTAATTTTTGCAAACCTTTTTGAGATTGTTTTTCTTAATGAAATAGTGCTAGAAATCCAATTCGATGAGCGATGAAAATCCATAGTTTGGCACACGTTACAGGGAAGAATGCTTCGTCAGTCCATCGAAGATTAACTACGTCGCCATGGTGTCTATAGAGCTTATAGGTATACGTGGAAAGGATGCCGCGACGTTTGCGTAGATCCTTCTATAACGTTATCCTGGTTTCGACCATTACAGTGGTACTTCGCTATGACAAACAGTCTATACACCGCTCTCGTGATGTCGAATACGGCAAAGTATCAGTCGCTTACCGACATGAAAGATGCGAGCGGTGCCAACGAAGCAACCAATCAAATGCCGACGATTTCTCACGGAGGAAGGCTCCTGTTCTCAGTTTCTGACACACACACTCGCCAATGGGCTAGTTATTCCTTTTTTTTCGACTTCACGTTTCGAAAAGTCGCATTCACATTGAATTAACCCTTTCGGCCCGATCGGTGACCATAGTCACCCAACGCCTGACGCTCGCTCTGAACGAGCGGTGACCATGGTAACCCAACATTTGCCGCTCGTTATGTACGAACGGTGACCATGGTAACCAAACATTATGTTATAATTTTTTAAGCATTTTTTTACGAGCGACTGCACTCGCTCTGCGTAAGATAGCGTGGTATTATGCGTCTGACGGGCGCTTGCAGTTGTTCCGCAAGTACGAACGCTTGCCGCGACTGCTCGGTCAGCGGGGACGGCGCGACGTAGAATGCGTCCGTACCGAAAGGGTTAAACACCGTTTTGCAAATACTTCTATTACATACTTCTAGATATTTTAGTGTTTTTACGATGAAGACTGAAAATGACAATTATTTAAACATGGGAAGAAAATTTTTGTTTATGAATTGCCGCGGATCAAGTAATATTGACGATTCTAAATTCTAGGTCACGGCGAACATAAAACAGTTAGAATCACAGCATCTTCAACTCTTATCGTAACTCTGATATCATTGAAATAAAAATGAATAATTTATGGAAAATATGTCGTTTTGTGCAAAGTTACCAAAAGTCATATTTTGAGCTGATGTGTTGTCTTTTTTTCTTTGAATATAGATTAAACATGTTACCTTTGAAATTGAATGGGCATCAAGCATACGATCATCAATCAAACAAACGTCATATGTATGTACCACGTTGACACGTCGGAATGAGAGAAAGATTTATTGATTTGACGGGGTGGCCTGAACTTCGGTGAATTTCGTCACCTGAAAGTATTCACCCAAATAAAAATGGTGGATAGCATTTTTTATTAGATAGAAATCAAAATCCATATCGATTATTATCTGTGAAAAAATACCACAAATTAGAATCGACAATTTTGATGCGGCTTGTAAATGAAAACATATAAATATTATATATATAATTGAAAATGCGTGTATAAACTGAAGTTAAAAACTTCTACAGTTATTTTATTGTTACAAACTTAGCCTTGCTACTCAAGAAGCTGCAGCTTACTTCAAGAATTTATTCAGCGAATTGAATTTTTTGTGGCTTTAGATTGGGCATGTTCTTACTTCACATAATTCACATCACTCTAGAAATCCTCGGTTTAGACTTTGCACAGCTCTGCGAACCAGGATTTGCTATAACCGCATCTCGCATTTACGCAGTGGGGACACCGTGTCAGGAACTTGGGGTTTATCGGTTGATTAGACTTCAGGTGTGAGGCGACGATGTCTGTCAGAGCATCGATGAATATCGGATGATCATTGGGCGCGGCTGCTCGGCGAATAGTCTCAATTCTGAGCTGAAATTAGTTCGAAATAAATGAATTAGCACTGAGGTATTCCCAGCATTCAGACTCCATATCGAATACATCTCTGATCAGGGAACTCTTTTATGTTTGCCTTTGATTTAATTACACCAGCATACTGGCGGCTGATTAGAGGCAAATAAAAGTTTGGAAACAAACACAGCGAAATTAGGTCAATGCACAGTGGTTAGGGTGAGCTTTGTTACCTCCTTAGCCAAATCGTGACAGTACTCGATGTCCATTTCATGAAGTGTCTCTATGTGTTCATTGACAAAGGCGATTGGCACTAGGATGAAATGTTTTCTCCCTTGTTTAACGTAACCCTTCAAAGCGTCGTCGGTGAATGGTGCCAACCAGGGTAGAGGACCGACCTAAAATACAATGTCTGCACGTTTCAGAGACTGCGGGAAATTTCATATAATAAAATTGAAGTCCTAACCTTTGATTGCCAAACCATACTGTAGGGATTAGAATGTTTCAACTCTTGCATAACCAGTTGAACAGTAGCCCCCACTTCCGAAGGGTAAGCGTCTCCTCGGTTGACCGCCTGAAGAAATGCACATTAAAAATTATCATCTCGCGTGTTGCCTTCCGAAAAACAATATGCCTTTGAACCTACGAACTTTAAGAGGAAGTGAGTGAGCAGAGAAAAGTATGAGTACATCCTTCCTCACATCGCTTGGGAATTGTACCAACTGTTCCTTGACTCTTTCAGCGACGGTTTTAATTAGAAGTGGATGCAAAGCCCATCTATCGATTATACTCCATTTCATGTTGCTGGGTACTTTCCTGAATACGATATGCAATTAGGATTCTTGGCAACAAAATCATAGAACAATCATAGGTACTGTACTTTCAGCAAACCGTCACCGCTCACCTATTTTTGTAATAATCGTAGATTGAATTGAAACTAGATCCGGAAGTGGCGCAGCTGTATTGTGGATACTGTGAAAATATGACAGTGCGCTCGATGCCATCCCTAGCAAAAATTTACATCGTTTTATTACGGGGTATTAAAATATTTTACTTAAAATTCCTTACTCTTCGATTTGTTTGAGAGTATCGTCGACCAGTGGATCGACGTATCGAAAGCCAACGTAATGCTTGTGCGGCGCAGTCTCGGGGGAGACTGTATCCAGCTGCTTGCACATAAGTTCTCCTTGGATGTTGGTCCATTTTAAAATAGGAGATCCACCGCCGATCTCATTGTACTTTTTCTGCACTTCGGGGGTGCGTCGTTTGGCAATCCACGGGCCAAGCTGACTGTAAAAATATATAACGACTGGTGGAATAATGTGACAAATGAGCGTTGAGCCTGAGGCAGCCTACCTTTGAACTGGCAACTGTATCATGTCTCTGTCGGTCATGATACGTAACAAATAGTCGTGAACTTGATCTGTAGTTTGTGGTCCACCCATGTTGAGCATCAGAATACCTGTCTTTGCCTTTGGAGTCGAGCTCTCTCTTGGCTGAGCTGCGACTGACATCAGACGAACCGCCGATACCGGTGCAGCGACACATTTTCTTCCTGTAAAAATCAAGTTACTGAATTATTGTATTGATATCGTGAAAAAATTAAGGAATGAGCGTTGCTTGAAAGAAAAAACTAATTAAATTTACCAAGTAGGAAGCAAAATCCAAAGTAAGATGGAAATATTCGATCCCAGTTTTGTTTTAGAATTAAATATAAATTATTGATACACATGCTGTATGCTTACCAAAATTAAGCATGCTTGAAAAGCTGGCTAATCCGGTGGTCATAACTTGAATAATAACTCGAGCAAAAATCTGTGTAACAATTTGGACTCCAAGCCGAATTGAAAAACGAAAAATCACTTCACAGTTGATTTATTGTTATTGTAGAACCGGGAATGACAAGTCAATTTTTTCAGACCGATTATGGCACCGGTTTGTTATGTGCAGATGCCGTCACACGACTAAGCGTAACGCGGCTCATTTATTGAGACCAATGGCGAAATAAATCGTCAGATCATCGACACACACAGAGAGGCATTATCTCGCTACCGAAAATATCAGCAAGTAGGTAAAAAGAGGTTATACAGCTTTCTACAAAAGTAGAACTTTTCACTCACACTCTGTCCTAATAATAACCTAACTCAAACTCATGGTGCCGAGAATCAGATTGGGTTAGGTTTTCTTACAATTAGCATTTCACACACGCAGTCACGAAGAAAATAAGGCGGGTTCCTTCGGCGGACGTGTTTCGTCCCGTTCTGCGCCGTCGATATGAAACCCGTCTTGAGAATGTACGTTGCTATATGTGTGTCCTGCGTCCGTATGTGTATGCCGTCGAGTGAAAAGTATAAATATAGTCGACGCCGTAGATTTCCAGCATAGATTGTCACACTTTAAAGTGAGCGCCGTTGCTCTCTGATGTGCGCTAAGGATCTCGAATGAGATTGGTTGGAAATTCAAGATGGCCGTCATACAGCAGATCACGTGATTAGTTCTTAGAGATAGTTGCGTGTGAAGCAGGAACCAGGAACACACCTTACACGAAACAAGTGCATCATTCACGCATGGCACATACACCCTAACCTAGTAATAACCTGACTCAGATCCATCGTGACGACACTCAGATTAGGTTAGGTTTTCTCACAAGCGGTGTACACATGTCTCAGTAAAGCCGCGTGACTTCGCGTAATTCAAAATACGTACCGCAATCAAAGTAATATACCCACCTATTCGATTTAGAAAGCTTCAGAATATGGCGGAAGACGAGCAGGAGCTGGATTCCTCAGAACTTGGAACGCAGGATTAGTGAGTTGTGCTTAATATTTGACGTTGGCAGCGTGAGAAACCGTTATTTTACAACTAGCCTGCATAACCTGTTAAAACCGTTTCCGCAGCTGGGACAAGACTTATTCCCTGGAAATAAACAATTTTAAGCACCACGGCGACGTTGGGGAAGTTTGGTTCGGAGAGGACAGTGCTCTGAGAATAGTCAGGTAACTCGGAGTTTGTGTTATTCGTTTCTTCTCTTCGATCGCTGCGTTATTTCTAAGCTTTGCAATTTTCTCCAGGTGGCTAAGTACCAAGCCTGAGCTAGTCGCGAGCACAGACAGGATAATCGACCTCGGCTGCGGCAACGGGATGATGCTGGTCGAGCTGCACGACGAGGGGTTCACCAACTTGACGGGAGTCGATTACTCGCAGAACGCAATTGACCTGGCTTCCCAAGTCCTGAGGGATAAAAGCCGTTCACACATAACGCTGCAGACCTTTGACATCCTGGAGAATGACATAGCGGATCTTGGATCGACCTTCAGAGTTGCTCACGATAAGGGAACTTATGACGCAGTTAGCTTGAATCCCGATAATCCTAAGGAGAAGAGGGAGAAGTATATAAAGAATGTCAAGGAAATGCTCGATCCTCAGGGTATTTTAATCATCACTTCGTGCAACTGGACCGAAGATGAGCTAATTAACCATTTCAAGATCTGTAAGCGTTACACGCGGTGCAAGAATCGCAACATAAAACTCGTAAACGTGTTTTCTAATGTTTCTACTTTTGATTGTTCCAGATTTCGAACTACTTCACAGCATTCCTACACCATCGTTCCGATTTGCTGGACAAACCGGAAACTTGATCAGTTCTTTAGTATTTAGAAAAAGGTGACCGAATTTATTGTAGAGAAAAATTGCTACGTTTTCATAACTGTTAATAAGGTCCTGGAAATAGAAAAGTATACAGTGAAATATTTACACCTATAGATTATGTAATTTAAGAATTGTTCTTTTTCTATCCAACGCATGTTCTGATCTGACTTATCAACCACAAATCTGTTTTGTATAAACGAATCTATAAAGTTTTGTATAAAGGATCTATTTCTCACAGTGTTCTTGACAAGATTCTATCAGCAATTGAAAACCCATTGAAATTCTTATTTAAGGTATTATTTTTATTCAGCTTTTAATTGTGCACAAAACATGAATCAATCTTAAAACGATATGTATAACAAATTAAGAAATCGTTATATAGTGCGTATTTGTCGTGATGCGTAGGATGTACGTATACATACTCTGTACTATAATATAATTGTTACACATACAAACTTTACAAAATACGCTATCAACTTATGGGTATCGTACAGTAAGTATACATGCAATATGCCGGTATAATGTATTCATGTATATTTTAGATTATAGGTATATTTTAGAATATTTGTAAAGTATAAGTAGGTCTTTGTATTAGACTAGTGCAGCCAATTTTTTTCATACAATACTCAATATATAAGGCATTCTTGGCGTATATGCGGCAGAATAGTCAGTTGCAATTACAGTATAATTATCTTGGTAAATATTCATTGCTCGCAATTATAATATAATCAAAGATTAGGCTTTAAAACCGCGTGATTATTTATACATTATAGGCACGCGTTTAAATTTCACATCATTAATGGAACGATTTAAATTTCAAACGGAAAGGCACGCTTGCATTTTTTCTTTTTTCTTTTTTTTTTATTATTCTCTACAATCACGTATTAGTTTGTTCGTTTCTCTCTTCCTTACGTACAATTAGTTATTCTTTGAAGTATACTTGTTTTTGTCACTCGCTTGTACAATCTGCATTTGCTTAGAATCGTTAATTAGAATGGCTTGTCCGTCGAGGTATACAACATCGTCCAAGATCATTTTGATTAGAAAATATAATTAAGAAGCCGGGGTAATTCACTGAAATTTTTAAAGAAAAGTTTCAAAGCGTTCCTATAAATTGAGCAGATTCATTATCGTAATTTGTTGCTGCATAATTTGATTGTATACCGAAGATTAACGCTAATCATACTCGCAGAAGTTTAGATCGAACGTACAGATAAATATACGTGTGTGATATTTAATATAGAAGCACATTGTATGTACGCATGTCTGTAAATCACAAAGGACAAATGATGATTAATCTTTCGATACTTATCTGTCGGACATTTGGTAAAGACCGCGTAAGTGTTACAATAACTCACCAAATTACGACACGAGTCATCAATCTCCATGCATTGGCGTTCATAGATCAATTTCAAGGTGTCTACGGAATAGGCACTATTACATACATGTATAGGACATATTCGCGGAATATATGCGATGAATAGAATATTTTCAAAAAATTTCAAGTCTGTGCCACGTTATTATATATATATATATATATATAATCATTGAATTATATCTACAATATAGGTATATGTATGTAAGGTAAATGATAGCCGAGTACAAAATGATGATTAAATACATACAGTTGTATAATAAATCGCCAAAACTCTGCCACCGTTAGTCAAAAATATCGAGCTGAATTACTTTTACGTTTCAATTGATGAATATTTTTTACCCATAACGAAATCAATGACGAGCGTTGTTTGGTACTAGCACCTAATTCGAACTACCGCGGATATAAATAATCCCGGTATTATACGTGTTTGCTGAAATCGGTTCAGTATAAATTTTACATGTAAGGCACACTGATTGAGAGTAAATTCCTTATTGCGTGTTGCCAGTTATTTTTGACTGACCGTGGTTTAATGTCTCCGATATTTTTCACCAGTACGACGCAGTTTTCTTCAGGGCACACTCGTCGATAGAGAATCCGCGTAGACTCGCCGTTAATGACTCTGCTGCGGTTAATTACAGGAAAATGTATTTCCCCGAAAGAGTAACCGCAGCTAGGATCGTTGCGAGGGAAATTCGCAGGATCGGTGAACTACCTGCAATTTTCCATAAAAATGGTATCGGTAAATTTTGTCGAAAGATTGAAAGGAAATGGATGGAAGCAAAATTCGTTGGCGTCTCTTAATTCACAATGATTAAAGAAACAACGTTCAACTTCAAAAACAATAATACCGAAAACCTTGCGAGACTAATTTATCCCGGAAAAAGTCAGGGAATTATCATGGGCCATAGGTAAAAACGTACTTTTTTTTTATAAATCGTTTTCAAACTTTAGCTATGCTTCGTATATTCAGTTGGGCTAACATTCGGAAATGGAATTTCTTCACTTTCTAATTATACGTGTGAAACGAAGCAATACTGTGTGTTTTTAGATAGAAATTTATACGTTCAAGGTGGACAACATCCGGAGCTTTCGTACATAAAAGTTGCCTGACATTACTTAAGTTTGGTGAGAAAACGTCAGGGGATCCGGAATTATTTTCATGGGAAAAGTGAGGGAACTTTATTCGAGCAAAATTATTACCACCTCCGGCAATAATTAATTGTACGACAAACAACGATCTAATTAATCTTTACCGCTGCACAAACGCTGGGCGTTTTCAACGTAGCCGAGCTTGCAGAGACAACGTTTTTCCGGCATCGTGCTGTTTCCTTGAGAGCAGTGAGCGCCCTTGATGCACTCCGAGTCCTCGTTGCACGGGGTTCTTGCCACTAGGAAAATAGTTTTTTATCCTTAAATTTCTCGATTTAGTCGGAGGAAAAAAACGGCCAATGAAACGTGTATTTTTTTCTATCCTGCCTACAATCAATAGGGACACGAATTAATTAGGCATAAGCACGCGAATAACTTTACTCGAGTTGTTATTATACACACCGAAAATGGTGTGTTATATATTATATGTGGGTGTAATAATACATTTATTCCCAGGAACAATTGGGGCGCGTGTTAGTGGCAAATTTATAACTCATTCGGCACGAGAGATTGTATAATCGTTTAATAATTATTGGCACTGCAATATATCGCCGTTTATGCGATTGCATTTCGCACATCCGCGGCCAGAGTTCTACAAATACATTATATAGGTGAAATCTTTTAATTCGCGTTGAAACTGTGCAGAATAGTTCAACTTTACGACGTTAAGTAGTAAACGTCAAAGTTTCAACTTATCTGTCAACAGTTTTAGAATCTAAATCCGAATTCACGAATCAAATTTTGCAAAAATCATTTAATACTTTGGTACGATGTACAGACCCGCGTGAATATCGCTGATCGATAAACTCCAGCTGAAAATTTAATTTTTACAACACTGAGATTTTCAGGATTATTTCGGCCCGTTTTCACTGCAATTTCTATGCTTCAAGAGGGTAAATCTTACGCTTTAATACGTTGGTACAGGCGCCGTTGATCGGGGCTGAATAATCAGCGCAAAGACAGCGAGTGTGTCCATCCCGCTGATCCGAAAGGCAACTTGTGTTCTGGATCGCCGCACAATCGGACTCGAGCTTGCAGAGGCGTGATTTTCCAACTGAAAAAAAAATGTCATTGATTTTTAATGTCACGCGTTTCGAGTGTCTAAGAAGCTGGAAATTGGAAAAGTTTAAGAAATCAACAAAAGTCTGCACATATGAATCCCTGAAACTCGAGTTTACAAATATTTGCACAGCTAGGAATTAGACAAACTTTTCAAACGGTTATTAAAAGAATTATTTATCATTATTCGTTTAAAAAATTTATCTCCCAGTTCACTGCAGAGTAGGCTTGACCCTGTTCCAATTTAGGTGCAATGTATGGGAACTTGGAAATAAAAGCTGACCCCATTTTATTGCTCATATCAGATCGATTAAATCTTGGAAAAAGTTTTCAACAAATGTCTGTGAGAAAGAATTAACGGGGGGGGTCGGTTGCAGCGCGATTGGCTAAGTCGTGTTTTTTTAACGCCAGGGAGACACGCTCGGTTTGAAACCGTCTTGACCCACATAAATAGTAGATTTGGTCGTGGAAGTATGGAATTACCTGATTCATGGCGAGTCTAGCCACGCTAGTTCGGCACAGCGCTTACCTTTCTTATTGTTATAATTATTATTCGAGACATAGTTTGACTTTGATAGACGGGGCGCATAGAGTCAGCCCCTCAAGTTCCTACAAAATTCATAAACGTGTGATTAGAGCGGGAAATGTTTTACTTCCGATGCGGGAAAAGCCCGCTTTTATTATTCCTAATGGCGAAATCATTATTCAAGTGCCACGTTTAAGAAACGCGTTCCCATTTTCTTTCAAGCTACGGTTAAATAATTCAATCGCTATACCTGGAAGAAATCACACTCGTCGAATGAAAATCTGTATTCAATTTTCGATTTCTAGCAAACGGAAGTCTAATCGGACGCTCGCTTTCGCGGCATCAATTAATTATTACACAGTCGTCGGGCAATTAATTAGCGACTCTGAATCGCGACGGGTATAAAAATACCGGCCACCGCATAAACCGTGAGCCTAAAACAATTATATGTCCCAGTCTCGTTATGCCGTTTCATATTTGCAACTTCGTGAAACGGCTAGCGTGAGCTCAAATTATTATACACCAGACCTGCGTAATACGTCGGGAGAAAGGATAAGGTCGCATAAGGTATGAGGTATAGTAAAACGCTCGTGTATTATACGATCCGACGATAATCACGATGGTGCCCTGAATTTCATTTTCATTTTTCGCTTTACTTACTTCAATTGACACGTCTTCAAAGCTGCGGTTTCACCGCCGACGTCTGTGGGTGTATAATTTTTCTATAACCTTTTCAGATTTCGCTCCAAACTCGAATTGGCACTATTGTACGATATTTTTCGCTGTAATAGTCGTCGAGAGCTTGAAAATAGATTTTTTCGCAGCGAAAAACGCCCGTGCTCAATGTCACTTAGAATTAATAATTCGACGAGGTTTTGCGAAGTTGTAAGTTTACGCCGACATTCCGGTGAAAATTAAACTCCGAGTTTCCAAAGTCAAACATCGCAGCGTAAATCAAAGATAATCTCAAAGTTCTGAAATTAAATTCTGGCAGAAATGCAAACCTTTCGATAAAACGCGTTTCTTTTATTTATTTTTTTTTTTTTTTAACACAAAATTTACAATCACCGACCATTTTGCAGATGAATAATGAGCATTTCATCATTCTTGTTTAAATTAATATATCGTACTTAGACGGAAAGGCTGTTCCGCAAAAAAACTAGAAGTTCAGGGGAAAATAAATTTCAGAATTGCAGGGAGGACTAGATCAAACTTTATTCGGTGTGGCTGACCGAACGCGACCTTTTCTACTTGCAGCTCGGCGATCGGCGAACGGCGCTGATCACGATTTGTGTCGATCTTTTCAAGTTCTTGGTTTCGCGTGTCAATTAGTAGTGAGCAGCCCGCATCGTCGACTTGGGAAATCATTAGCCTCAGCTTAGAGAAAGTTAAAGCGAAGAGGAACGAGTCGTTTATGCCTGCCTGTCACGCCAGCCAGGAGCTTTGTAATTTATCGGGTCCCGAAATTCTCCAAGGCGAGCCCTATTATCATACATTCCAGGGTAACCTACTCGCCGCAAACCTGCAGGTAACTATCTGCGTCGCGTCACTTCCTTTTCCACCTTTCTGCGTGCCTCCTGTGTAAGCAAACCGATTTGAAACTTAATTTAATTCTAGTTGATTTGCCTGCAAAAGGAATCGACGGAAAATAAATATTTCCATCTCTGTTAATTCCTTGCCTTTTCGAGTCATTTTCAAAGAATAGAATGGAAACGAAAACTTTGACACGATATAAAAATCGTCGCGCAGCTGCGGCCTGTGGTGTAAATTTTTTTTTTTTTTTTTTCAATTTCACCTCATCTCATCAAGTTAATTTGAAACAAAAAATGTGATTGTAAAAACTTTAATGATATTAAATACGCCTATCTTGAATTGAATAATTATATTTTCTGCCACCAGATATTATAAAGTCTCGGATACGATACGCCGTAAATCCCGATTGCGTTGAAAGCTCTGCCTGCACTGCAGCCATTCGGCTAAACTCAGTTTATAACCGCATGGAACAAACGTGATTCAAGTCCGTCCGGCCGAGTTGCAGATTACGTGATTACCAAATGGATGATAATTCGTTAATTAAGCACCTTGTTTATTTTAAAATGCAGGACACGCTTGTCTAGCATTTCACTATAATTATATAATATACAGAACACACCCTTGCATGTCTGTCAGGTAATTTTTCTTAGTGCAGAAGAATGTTGCTGCGTTATGCATATTGCCTTTACATTCTCAAGGGAATGAGACACGCTTTTTAGTAATAATATTCTCATTACTGTTGTTATTATTATTGTTGTTGTTGTTGTTGTTGTTGTTGTTGTTGTTGTTGTTATCATCATCACCATCGCATCACGCGAGATTTTTAAACCGGAAGGTCGCCCGCCGGGAATATAAGCTCACTCAGTGTGATGAGGTGAATAAAAATAATTATGCCCCTCGTGTATTTATTTATTTACGTGCGTACGTGTATACATGTACTCGCCTAGGTATATGTTACTCCATCATTCTGCTAAACGTCAGCTGCTATGAACGTGCATTATACATTATCTTTTAACTATGTTTTACAGTAATTTCCGTTGTATAGAATTAGCATGGAAATTTGAGAAAAATTCATGGGTAACAGTGTCACTGTCGGCGTTTGTCGTGAGGGAAATTAATGTCAGCTGCTGGTATATATTAATATAATCGAGCGAATTGTGATCAATGGTGTTTCATCCCGACGTTAATTTACTTTGGAAAGTCGATCTTTTCTGCCAATCGTTTAGTAAAAATAAAAAAATGCGTTTTTGTTGAAATTTTCCGTCATTGGCATGCACGAAAATGGATCGAAAGTCAAGCTTGAAGCGATGTTTTGTATTATAATAGGAACAGGGAGCACAATTATCGTTCGTAGCTACCTGTCTTTGGTAAAAATTGCGATGCGGAGAACGTTCGGTTCTATAATTCGCACATGAATGGCGTTTCTGTTGAAACGGTACAGTGATACTACGGTTATACCGGTCCGAATGTTTTGTTTCGTATATCCGCTAATCACCCGAGAAACCAGGATTATAGTTGTCGTGAGAAAGCATATCAGTGCAACGGAAGGTGGAATTGAAACCGCCAGAAACAAATCTCGAAAGAATAATAACTTCGACGATAACAGTTGAACGATAATGATGAAGGAATCTTACCTGGAGTAGGCTGTGGCGGTGGATTTTGGTTCTGGTTCTGAGGGTTGGTTTTGCCAAAGGTAGTGAGAGCACTGATGGTCGGCGTCATGATGAGGCCCAAAATTGGCAGGATAATAAAAATCTGGATCCCCGTTGTGTCCCTCATGGCGTGGGCTCGATATTTCGATAAATATACGCTCGACTCGCCTACCGGTTGAGAAACGGAATGAATAAGAATCCAGAAGAACGACACGGTCGTCAAAGGATTGAAAAAAATGACCCAAAGCAAATGAAGACACCACCACAAAAGGATGAGAGAGGAACCGTGCACACTTTTGGTTTATAAAAATTCCGAATTTGCGAAACTGCCGAGGATTTTGAATATGCGATCCGTTGACCGACGAAAAAATTGTATTCGTGCGAACTATCGAGCCTCCCTCGTTCCTCGCGGGTTGAACTCGGTAATTTCTCGACTGCGTGACGCCAAGAAGCCGTCCCACCTTATATGCCCTTTTCAGCCACCCCCTCCAGCTGCTCGCAAGTTTTACCCCACCATGCACCCGAATCGTAGCCCCGAAACATGGCCAAGGCACCTTTGCCTCCCCCCCCACTTTCGATTACCGCAGGGAGGATTTTGTCGAAACGCTTTTGAGCCACCCGAGTATTCCACCCTTTTATCCCTAAGGAGAAAAGGCGAGCCAACGACCCGCGGGATCTGATTTCCGGCGGAAACTCCTGCCGATACAATTCTCTGCGTGAACCGGCTCGATTTCCTGGAGATTCTATTCTTCCTTCCTGCGAATAAGAACGTTGCGGGACGACGCGACGGGAAGAACGAGGATAATAGCAGGAGGGTCGACGAACGTTTTTATCGGAAATCGCGTTACGTTCCTATAATTCAATTTTACCTACCCGACCGAGGATAAAACGGGGTTGCGTATAGAGAAAAAGCTCCGAATCGACCGACGTTTGGAAAATCTGTGAAGCGTCGCCATCGGAATACGTTAGTCGTCCTTCGATCATTTGGAACAAACTACAACTCCTGGAATACGGAACATTTCACGCGACGAATCACATCAAGAAAGAGAGAAAGAGGAGCTTCCATCGATTTCGAATTCTTATCGGTATGTACGATTAACGGTAAAGCTTTATTCGATGGCGGTTAGAGAAAGGTGAGCAAAGGATATCGATCGCTGTCTACGTGTACAGAAAAGTACTATGCAGGTTTTTTTTTTTGTTCCTTTTTTCAGTTCAACAGCATCAATCAAGTCGATATCGAGGGTTAAATAAAAAAAAATTTTAAAATAGTCGCCCCATAGCCGAATGAATTAGGCGTACGTCGTACACTTTGCGATATTCCGAGGTGTTAAGGATCGATCCTTGAGTATAATAACAACCGCTGTAACATCGAGTTCAACCTATTGAGATTCCGGATTCCCGATAACGATACAATGGGGGGCAATCGCGACGCCCCGTGAATCTCGACGTCACGCCAACGGCTACGTCACGACGGTGCGACGGAGTCCGGCATCACGAACCGTGTCGTCGAATATACGTGTTACTACACCAGGGCGTTTAGTCCTGTTCGTGCAAGGCGAAGGGGCGAGAGGGGACCGATCGTAGAGTCCGAACGATGACGTCAAGTCCGACGAGTTTACCAGAACGCGGCTTCGTGGCCAAAATCGATATCTTTTCATTACTTTTATTACGGTGAATTCGTACGTCGAACGTTTGCAGAATTTGTGTGTTTTTAAGCTACGAACATCTTTTACAAAGTACAAAAACTAAAATTACTGGAAATATAAACGGAAATTTATGCAGCGATGTTTCGTTTGAAATTGCTTCAAGGCGGTTGTAAGTCTGGTAGATTCGTGCGATTTTGATTAGCGAGGAAAAAAAAAAAATCTGTTCCAGTGACTTTGTAGCAACGAGTATTACGATCGATTGAAATTAATCATCGTAGAGTGGAATCAAACGAACTTACTGGATTTTTCACAGCTTTGAATCGCTTTTTAAACGAAGCATCGATATGTCTATAAGCCGTTGTCTCAAATTCCAATATATTCTGTTTCTGTATTTTTAAGGGACCTTCGTAGCTTGGGAATTTAACAATTTGACAAATACTCGAGCTACGTCGATTATCTTGTGATAAACTTGATAAAAAGTATCGATTTTCGTTCAACCGACCTCCTTAAGCTTGGAAGCATCGGGGAAGATACGAACTAAGTATCAAGTATCGGCGACAGGCTTCCCGGCGGTAAAACACCCGGAGGAAGGTCGTAAATCGTTTAACCTTTCGTGCCGAACCGATGTCTGTCTGCTGCTTCCCGCTCAGCCGCAATCTCCGCAATTTGTTTTAGCATAAGAGGGTTAATTCCGCACTTAACTCCTCCTCCTGTCCTCTAACCCTCGCCCATCCCCCGCAGATTTTAATTGCCGCGTCGTTCGACAGTGAACCGACCCTCTGGAATTACGGCAAAGACGTTGCGATCGAAAATGCCAGAGGTACCGGGGAGCACTGGAATCGTATATTTGAAACAGCGTAATGGCCCTTGTTTATATTCAGCTTGTAAACTGCATGCATTACAAAACTGCAGAATAATACGAACTACACCCGGAAAACCTTCTTGGTTTAAGGCGGCGCTGCACTTGCGTTTAAGCTCTGATTTCTCCATCGTCTAGCAATAAAGCTGACCGAATGTATTTACTCGCAATTATTCACAGGTTTTCCAGTATGAGAACGACAATCAAGCAAGAAGCAAAATATTCGACAACCGTAACGAGGGTATGTTCAGTGCAGTGCGTCGTCAAGAATGGGATTCGCATGTAATACCTGTCAAAACGTAGTAATTAAAAGTCAAACTATTGAAGATGTAATTAAAAAAGTGAAACGACGTTCAATCTTCGTGAATCGAAGTTTGTTCGTCGGACAGGTTTTATTATAAATTTCAAACAGTCTATTGTACCAATTGTTAAGTCGCAAAGCAGCGATAAGTATGTTGAAAATGTGTCGGAATGTGGATTAACCGCGGAAATATATGAATAGCTGCGATTTTCCGTCGGCGAAGATAAGAAGTGCCGATGGAATTTCCCCACATCTGAGAACGAAGCACCCGACGTATGTCATTGAAAATTTAACGATTTTGTGTACAAGATGTCGATGGTCCACATGCTCGTGATTAAAAACTCCCGCCAATGTTGCAAACTGATACGGTAAATCAGCAAGCTTTTTTCCACGCATGAAACACGTGATCGCCGATGTTTAAGCGAGGAACAGTGTGTACGTGTAAGTCGAGGTATTTAATGTGTGGATTGACGGATAGATTGTGAGTTGATGTTGAGCTATACGGTACGAGTCGCATAATTACTCGGGTGACCTTTGCGAACTCTTTCTTTTGCGCCTCTGATATGCATAAATATTACGTCGAGATATATCTTCCTTTCTTAGTCAACAACAGCCCGATAATGCGGGCAAACATTGCAACGAGCTCGTAAAACATATATCTTTATATGCATATCTGTGTTATGCTCGCTTCTTGTTTATTAAACGTATAGATTGAAACGCCGAGGCGTAAAAAGAATTACTGTAACATTTCTGATTGTAAGACGAAGAGTTTACGCAACGACGAGGAAGGGTCAGGGACACCGAAAATTATCGACGCTCGAGAATCGAACGTTATTAAAAACGCGCTACGAATGAATTTCTTACGCTTTCGGTCAATATTTTATTACAGTTTAGATCGTACGTATCTTCGCTCGATATATTGTGCTTAACGTTATTATTTACTTTAAACTTAGGTACATGTCATACGTGTACACATAATAGGTATAAATTAAATAACAGATTGTTGACAGAAACTTTCAGTGCAGTATTCAAGATATTCGTACATCGACTCGGTCGGATGGAAACAGAGCCTAAAATTATACGCTCGACAAAGCTGACTTACAATCGGTACGAAAAGTCCTTGACTGAGTTGAACTCGAACGACGTTGTGCATGATTATTTACGCCGAAATCGGCGCGATGCGTGTCGCTCACAAGGTTTATCCAGGATACTGTCCTCAGCCTTGGTTCCTCAGTATCTATAACCGTAGTCGTTGGCTTCCTCGGACGCAGGAAACTCCTTCGACACGTAGTCGTCGGTCACTTCGTTAAGTCTGAGATACCGTTCGTGCAACCGATCGATGTGAGCCGAGACGGCTTCCATCCGTTTGTAAAAGTCGTCTAATTCTGCTTCGAGGACGGGTTTCACCGGCCCAGAGGCCACGGAGACAAGGTCGTGGAGTGCGCTGGTCTCCTCGTCAATCGCTTTCCGCATTTCACCCATCAGCCTGGCTGACTTTTCCGGTGACGAATGCGACTCGTCTAGTCTCCCTGAAACATACCGAGGGTACACGAGACTTAAGATCGTCATGGAAACACCTCGACAGGCATGAACGGTTCGCTGTTCGTTCCTTCTCAGCAACAGTTACGAATGAATATCTGGCTCACCGTTTACCGGTGAAGTGGAAATGGAGCGTTTCACCACTGGGTAATCGGAAAATCTGTCGTAAGAGCCGTAATCGTGCCTTACGGTACGTCCCAGTCCAAGCATCTCGCGGAGCGATTTGATACTTTTTTTATCTTTGTTGGATAATGCTGAAACATTGGTCAGAAAAGTGCTTATTGAAGCGTGGATTTTGGTCTTTGGTAAATGGCGTTCGAGATAATTGAGTGTTTGATGTTTACAGGACTATTCCAGGTTCGGTTAGAACAGCGTACAAGGTTCACTGAATCTCACCAAAGGATTCTGAAGTCAGTTTTAGTGGGATCAATTGCTTTTCGATTCAACGAAGTCAGAATCAACCCAGAGGTAAAAGGTGCGAATAAACGAGATAAACTTGGGTCCTTGAGTACACATCGACAAGTGTGTGGATCGGTACTGCAAAAAAATAAAATTGACTTACCGGATTCCAATAAGGATTGAATAACATCGGAGCTAAACTGATCGTCTCTGAAGTAGTTCTTAGCATCATCGTTCCGTATTTCCCACAGGTTTTGGAGATTATTAGCAGTTGGAAAGCCGAACTCAGGCAGATCACCTCCCCCGTCGGTTGTTTGAACAGTATTCTCGGATCTGGTTGGCTCATTCGGATTCTCATCGGTAGAATTTTCCTGGTCAGGTACAACGGGACCTGTCGCAACGGTGACTGGTGGTTTCGTATCAGAGAGAACAAAATCTTCGTCCCACGTGCCAAAGCAGGCTACCGAGATCAGATCCGATTCCTGATTTAGAGGCTCCGTAACTTCTTTTTTCGCTTCCATGGTTTCCGGTGTCACCCTTGGCTCCTCAATGGTCCCTTTTGCACTTTCGAACTCTTCCATCGAGTAATAATCGTTGTAGTCTTCGTAGGAGTCTTCGTACGCATAATCGTCGAAGCCGTCCTCTTCTAACGCTGTATCTATTCCGTCGTCGTCATCGATTTCCTCGTGCTTTTGTTTCGACCGGTCCGGATACAATTTCATCCAGCCGTCCATCGTTGGTAATCGAAATTCGTCGGGTTTTTCGGTGGGATTCTCAATCCCCGCATCAGCCGAGACGGCGGTGCTTCTGTCTTCTTCGGGAATCTGACCCACCACGCTCGGGTCTATTGGCGAAGCGATTGTGTCCCATATGGGTAAGGAATTAGGATCCTCTATTTCCGTTTTTCTAGCAATCGATTCGATTTTCTCGAGCAGCCGTTTGAAACTCTCCTCCTGGTCTAAATTCAGATTTCTCAGTTCTTCCTCAAGCAATTTCGAGGAGTCGGACGTTTCGTCGACCCGATCGCCGGATGTCTTCACACCGGTTTCTTCGAAAATCTGTTCCTCTTTCCTCTCTTCGCTCGATTGAGAATTTTTCGCGTCCTGATTAGTTTCATCGGAAAAAGACGTGGTTGTAGGCTCAGGGCTTGGAATGAGAAAATCCGAGTCCTTCCTTGAAACTGATACATTTTCAATATTCTCCTCAGATATTTCCATCGCCCGGATTTCGGCGTCGGTTATCAAGTACTCGGTTCGAATCGCCTGCTGAAGTTCATAGGCCACAATCCCAACGAGCGCGATAGTGAGGAGGATGAAAGAGAACGTCAAGCATTTCGACACCCTCGACTCATAGCTTGAAACCGAGACGAATTGCTGATCCTTCGATTTCTTCTGCCATGCTAACCCGTCCTCAAGGACCAATAAGTTGTCTGCGCATCAATCAATCGAAAATAATTAATTAACCGCAAGAGAAATGAAGACCGATTAAACTTATCGCCAAGTCGATTGAATAAAAGAAAGCTCGTTAATTTCGAACTCTAGCAATCGTCTGTCAAACGCAAAATTGCAGATCTTATGGGCGTGTAGCCGCAAATAGAGTATCCAATATTGTTTGCCGGGAATGAGAAATGCATTCAGATATGTAAATTGAATCCAACTAGCCGGCGAATCGAGTATATTGTATATTCGTATCGGGTTGGATTTGGACGGTCGATACGGGCAGCTCAAAAAAAAAAAATCCGCTAGCTATATTCCGGGTATACAGTTTCTGTATCATTCCATTTCACAGCGCAAAATGATCTCTCATGAAATGCATTGAAAAAAACAATTTTGACAGCTTTCTTCGACTTTAAACGAACCGGCAGGTAACGATCACGATTGAATCCCAAGCATGCGTGTGATTTTTTCGAACAGTGCAAACTCACCAGAGCTTTTCTGACTCGGCTCCATGTTCTTCCTCGAATGATCACTTGTAAACTGTAGAGTATGGCTGGCTGAGCAAGCAAGGAAGGATTCTCAAGATGGGCGTCACCTCGACCCGACGGCGTTTCGTTACTAAAATACGGGTAAAGAGAGGAGACTGGAAATAAATTAAAACGAAGAAATCTCGAGCCGAGAAGCGGTTTGTAGTGTTTGATACCGCGATAGCGACACAAGGTTACGGGTCACCGCGTATCGTCCCGTTAAAAGAAGCTCGCGAATTGACAACTGTGATCGAAGTATGCGGCGCTTGCATCGATCAAGCCGCTTTTAAGCATCCGACTATCACTTTTGTTCTCGCGTTAGTTTCCTCGCCGATCGTTTTCCGCGAAATTCCCTCTGGATTATCTGTTTCGACAAGTTTTTTCCGCTATTCCGCCTATCTTCGAAGCTTGTTGACGTAAACAGTGACCAAATAAATGTCGGTTCCTCGTTATCGGTTCACAACATGCTTCGACGATTAAAGTGCATCTGGTTACTAAGTTTCTCTGATTATCATTCGGAGTTTTTTAAACTCGAATTATTTCCGACTCTCACACGAGAATTCAATCGGACTTGGTTGTTGCTTTTTTTCACGCAAAGGCAAAGGTCTGTGGTTAAAGTATGTACGTCGAAAACAAGCTTTGCGATAGCTACTGCGTGCGTTCTCCGAAAAGTGCGTAAATGCGAACCCGCCGTTCACATTCCGCCTGCTTGTAGAATTTTCCAGTAAGAAGGATCCGTCTTCCGAGTCTGTGTATGGCGTTTGGTATTCGGAAAAACACTGCAGTCGGAGGAAATGTAATATGCGTTACACCTCTCCCGACTTACGGGGCGTGGAAATATCACAAGAAAAGAGAAATGACACATCCACCGCTGTTTATCGCGGTTAATCGAGCCGATGGACGGATACGCGCATGGGTATGCCTATACTGACATTGCACAAACTTGCTGAACATTGCGTGAAACGGAATATCTGATATGCAGGGAAAATTGCATCTAAACCACGTACGAACACTTTTTATTTTCTTTTATCAACGAGAGAACAAGATAATACAGAATATATGTATAACGCGTAAAATGGCTAACATATATGTTATTTGTCCAGTCAACTGAAACGTGTGAATGCTAATTCGACTTAAAAGTTATGCCAACATACAATATGCACTCTTGAGATAATATTCCTTATGATTGTTATGATTATCATTATTATTATCGTTGTTTTTGTTATTATTATTGTCGTCATTAATACTAGAACTAGTTCATGTTTACGAAACAAGTACAACAATATTACAGTCAGACTGTTGAATACGGAGCTAGTTGGAAATTTTAAATGAAAAACAATTTAATAATAATTGTGTAATCAGCCTGGCGACCATTAAGCGGTAAACAAAATTCTTTTATCAGTGGTCAGAGCGACGTTATCGACCCTTTATTAGCTTTTTGCATGGACTCTAAGCCGCCGATATTCTTCCATAATTTTTCAGCTCAATTCGACATCTCGCTCTCCGATTCGTCTTTTCTATTATTTCATCCTTCCTTATCGCTAGTTACTAGAATTCGTAGCGTTTAATCCAAGGTTTCTTCCTTCTCGACTTTTGTCGGGTTGAATTCAAACGATGCAGAACCGGGCATGTCATCCGGATTCTTCGCGAAACGAGCATCATCGATCCCGTTTCCCATAGGGCCTAGAGAAAAGATAATAGAGCGGAAAATCCCATCGCTCATTTTACGAGTATCATTGTCTGATATGGAATTCTGAACTTCCGTCTGTCCACTTCCATTTTCCATGGCAACTGGTCCGGTGATCTCGTCACGTACGATTGTTATTTTCAATTGAATCTGGGAGTTATCGTAATGTTTATCGAATCGATGGAAAAACGAAAACGGATCGGAACGGACAAATAATTGCAAATTGTCAAACGGCGTCTCTCCGTGAGACGCGTCTTCTTCCGGCTGCGTAATTGTATCGGTTTCCAAAACATTCTTCAACACGTCCGAGGTTGGCGCCCGCGCCGATTCGACCAGTGCCGACGTCTTGGCGTGATAATTTGACCATAGCAAATATCCCACTGTCATGATTATGAAGATCAGGGCAACGGCGAAGAAGTACTTGAGATATTTCAACAACTTCCTTTCGTACGCCACCAGCTCTTCGAACTCCAAGACTTTCTTCTTCGACGCCGACGCGTGTCGCTCCTCGGGTTCCATCAGCTTTCCTGCGCACCGACATACTCAGATTGAGAAAATATTCCGGATGGGTGTGGAAAGTGAGAAACTGTCAGGAATAGAAGAGACTTGAAGAAAAATAGGCTGGCGGTATAGAACTCACCGTATTTGTTTTGACCCTTCTCCATATTGATCATCAATCGATGCGGAATGGATTTACAATCCACGCTTTTTTCCATGTTCACCATAATAGGCGACTACGGTGTTGAACCATCAATTTTCACCGTGTCGATATCGATTTTTAATTATATATTCAAATCGGATTTTCAGCTCCGATGATTTACGTTGAACTTTTCCACTGCGAAGCACAAGTACAACTGTTTCCACAGGCCTGTTTCTGCCTGGTTTAATACGATGCGACTGTTTCCCGTAGCGTGCGATAAAAATTACAATGACGTAAATGCGGTTCCATTTCACCGTCACATTCTTAAACAAAAACCTTTGTTTCGTGCGGTTCGTGTTTACGGTTCGGTCACGAGCTTGTATCTTACAAATAGATACGCGATGATGGCTCGCTCAAAGGGAACATTTGACACCGACGTTGACCACCGTCAATCACGTCGTGAAACAAGTATTTCGGTAAAATCGAATGATCGAAATCTTCAGAGCTAGAATTCACGATCGATTTTGTTTTTCGCGAATTGAGAATATATTGATTAAATTCAACAACGAGGCGGCTGCTCGTTGTTAATTCAGCTGACGCGGTTTTCATTGAACACGAGTTTTGTCAAGGCATTGCGGTAACCGCGTGTTCGTTTCTCAAAACATAACAACGAGTATCGTTTTCTCAGACGTCGTAAGTCGTATCTACCAACGATACGCCAGACCGTAGATTGCAGCTTTTGTATTAATCAAATTCCTTGTTCCCGCTGTTAAAAAATAACCACCGCTCGTTAAAAATATTTACAATCCTGGCGTATGGTGTGCTGAGAAAGTCGATAAATTTCACAACCTGGGGTACAGTCTTGGCCTTGTCAAGAACAGCTCTGCCGAGTGTGTGAAAATCAGAATGTATCACGAAGCTGCTCTATTTTTGGAATCATGGCCTTTCTTCGTGATCACATCGGAATTGGACAGATTATAGCTGACGTTACGACCGTGACTGCTAATTCGCGAGGGTGGTTTCTCGCTTCTTGGGAATTCCAGGGGTACGAGTGATAAAGACACGCTCAAGATTTTATCATTCTGCAGTCGTTTATCGCTGCTGTATGGATACGAATTCGCAGTATATTCACAGCGGCTGATACCACGATTTTTTGTTGTGATTCCAAAGTGTCTGCGATGCCGAGTAGCCGGAAAAAAGTTACAAATGTATTCGGAGATAAAACGGTTTATGCTCTTCCGAAAACTGTACAATTGTTGTTTTTCTCACCAATGATTCGGTTGTGTTGTAAGCCCATCCTAATAACTGCTCAACCTACATTAACCTCACAAATAAACGTTTTTCGCCACTTTGATCAAACGTATTTTAAATGCACGGTCTGACAATATTTCATCTTATTGCGGTAACCAATTAATCCATTAGTTTGGTGAACTTTATATAAAGCTAGTAAACTAAACGAATCAATATAATTAAATCTATCAAAGGCCGTTTGGTTGCTTTATTCATATTACAAAAGAATATTATTTCACTAAATTCACTAATTCATCAATAGTGAAATTTTTACCGAAATAAATATGTTTTATTCAATTAAATTGATTTTCAATCTCAGAGTAATTATTCGATTTGTTATGGTTATTTGGACGAAAAATTAAACCCTCTCGAAATAAATTTGCGTCCAGAAACAGGTTTTGTCTATAAACCTAAAAGTTTTATCTCAGAACATGCCTATCTTAATACGATTTACTCAGTGTCAAAGGAATTCTACCGATTGTGAAACTGAGGCGGATGTTAACGTTTTTTTTCCCCAAAACGGTTGCGATTTTCAGTTGACCGGGTCACTGCATCTGCCAGCGAAACGAAATCTACATACATCGGTTAAAAGCTTCGCATTACATGTATTACAAACAAACAAGTAAGCTGTAATCTCATGAAACTCGTGTAAACGCGATATAATCACTTCCAAAGTACATTAAAAGCTTACAGGATTCTTATCGTTTTGAAAATCGAACGGCGTCGCCCAGGACTTCCGATCCTTCTCCTGGATTCCAATTGCAAGGACTCTGATCGACGGTCGTGCACAAACTCGCCATGAACGCTACGGACATTTTTGGGGGATTAGATTATCCGAGACGACAAAAGCCACGGCAATATCAGCCCAGCTGTATCGGGGTTATT
This sequence comes from Neodiprion fabricii, assembly GCF_021155785.1. NCBI lineage: Eukaryota > Metazoa > Arthropoda > Insecta > Hymenoptera > Diprionidae > Neodiprion > Neodiprion fabricii. The sequence continues at coordinate 29,056,503 of NC_060244.1, read as the reverse complement.
TGTATCTGATACCGGCGCAGGTGGCTGACCGCGTGTGCAATTCGTGTGATAATAAATCGGTTTGATATACGCTTATCTGCGGGCAGTAGAACATAAGAATTAGTTGATCACCCGAACCCATTCCAGCCGGTGAATCTGGAGCGCCTCGTGGCCCGATAATCTCAATATGTGGCTGCGTTCTCACGTCTCGGTGTTCCTCATCTTCTTTCTGGAGTCCTTGCTGCTGCTCAATGGTTTGTAAATTTCAATATCGTTGTACTCGCGATTTCCATTAACTAAGATCAGGAGAAGCGTGTGTGAAAAATCTTTCACCCTGACCTTATTTCGGCAGGAAATCTTTCGGCGAGTCTCTGATTCGCCAAGGGATTCGAATCGTGTAAAAATTCAATGCGCGATCGTTCTCGAGGTCTCAATTTTATTCAACAGCGCAAATTCGAGTTTGATAAAAATTCATGTCCATGGCGAATCCCCCCCGACGATCGTTTCCCCCATTACGCAATTTTTCCTTACGTTCCTTCACTCTCTTTCTCGCTCTTTACGTGCGATTCTCGTTCCTCGTTCCGTCTTTCACGATAAATCACAAGGCACCGGGTGGTGTATTAGTTATTAGATGATATTCATCAGTTTTCTGGTTTCCGACACGCAACCGGCTGTCTGTTTCGTGCAGTGCTCAATCCCTTCGTGACTCGGGCCTTTGGACTGAAACATTCGTCGCGACACGATGCTCCGTTTCATCGTTCGCACACCTCTGCTTTTCTAAACGTCCCTCAATCGCGTCCCCATACCTAATATCCATGCCCGTACACTTCTCCGGTCTCATGTTTCTGTCGCCTTTTTCCATTTCGTGTTTGCACGAACGCCTTCGACTCGCGTGCCACCCGATTCGCGTCGTTTCAACAATTCAATCAGAGTGTTGAAAATTCTGACAAATCCAGCTGTATCAAGTTTGGGGAATTTTTCATAATTTCTCCGAGAATATCTCGGTCCGCGTTTTACATCGATAAAAAGAAAAAATTTGAAGCAGGCAGTATTACAGGCCTGGTCATGGATACGGTTTAAATTTTGATCGCCAATCAAAACTGACCCACTATTAATCTCTTAATTAGATACGAAGCCAGAAATTGCTGATCGTGACACAACTCCACCTGTCAATCGATGAGATTATTAACTTGTAATATAATGTTTCATGCCGATTACGAGAAACACCTGCACGTCTTTCATGTGTACGCCTCTATCTCGAAATAATTATACGCGGCTAACTGACACAACGATTACGGCAAAGGTGTCATTCTTATCGAGTTGATCCGACTTACTTACCTCGGTTCATAAACTGCTTCTCCGTTACCCTTGCTCGAAAATCGCCAAAGTACATCTGACTGGAAACTTAATTCGTCGCTGTTCCCAAATTGGACATCTTGCAATTACATCGGTTACAAAAAGCAACAGAGTTCAGTCCGTCCTGCGATCGACTAACCAGAACAAAAACGTTCCCATTGTTGGGACACAGAGAATGATTCGAAATCGGCATGATTCGAAAGCTACTACACCATGCTCCGATTTCCAGGATCCGTGTCCAGCACGAGCTCGGATTCTGGTCTTGAATCATCACTTCTGAGCAGAGTGTCTACGTGGGAGTGTTCGTCGGACACTGACTGCACGATTTCTAACAGCTCCTGCGTCGACGGTTACTGTGAATGCGCGGGTGGCTACATGTACAACGCGAACATGACGTCCTGCATTCTGGGTAAGAACCCGATCAGTATCGCCTCGAACCGTTAACGAATCTTTGCCAATTTCCTCAAGTCGCGACAGCCTACGGCGACTCGTGTACCGAGATACTTCAGTGCAGCACCTATCTTCTGACCGGTGGAGTCTGCGAGGATTCGGTCTGCACGTGCGGTGACGGCTACCACTACATTCATGGAAGGTGTTACGCCTCTTCCGGTGAGCCACTTTCCCAATTGACCAACAATTCCCATCTATCATGCTCGGGTTCTATGCGTTGTTTCGTTCTAAGGACTGGGTGAAGCTTGCGAGGCCGACGTCAACTGCTACGTTAACGCCGACAACGAGGCAACATCCTGCGTCGACGGCGTCTGCGTTTGTAGCGACGGTTTCTACCAGCGGGAATATCGTACCTGTCGTCGCGGGGGTTACTGTGAGCTTTACTGACGAATTATTTACCGGGTTACCGACATCATCACCGAGTCCTAAAATCCTTTCTTTCGATCTCCCCCAGCCGAGGGTGACGAGTGCGCCGTGGATATCGACTGTCAGTTCGAGAACGGCGTCTGCAACAGCAGCTACGTTTGCACCTACGATACAACGGTCAATACGACGACAACCAGACTGGATGTCGAGGGTCGCGTCACCAGGAGTCTGGGCCGTGACGACGAGAATGCCAGTAAGCATGGTTTCCGTACTTTGTTCGTAGTCCTTGAATTGACCTCGAGAACTCGTAACGAGCCTTCGAGACGAGTTCAACGGTTCGAGAAACGATAATTCTTCTTATCAATCCGGCAGCGGTTGGCACCGAATGCGTGTCAAACGACAATTGCTCAACCCTTGCAAACTCGAAATGCGGTGCGGCTGGTACCTGCATCTGCAACAGAGCCTACTTCGCTTCCAGCGACCTGAGCACCTGCGTACCAGGTCAGTACACCCATTATTAACGATCCCGACGTCTCGGCGTTCGCTTTTCCTGCTGCGCAAAATGTTGGCAGTTTACAGTCGATGGAGGGAGAGTTTAAATCGCGACGTTACAGTAACTTTACCAAACCTTATCGATGTTTTACCTTCTTTACGACGAGTCCAGAAATCGGCGAAGAGTGCAGCGACGACGATGACGTGACGATCACGAATTCTCTTTGCCGCAACGGTACCTGGAGTTGCGGTTACTCCACAGTGACTTCGCTAACTCAGAAGATATGCAGAAAAAGTGAGTTGTTGTGTTATTTTTCAGTGCTTTGCCCGTTGTTCACGATAATCTGACCCTGCTCCGCGCTCTTGTTATAAATAACGAAAAAATTCTTGCAGCTACCAAAGTCTACAACTATTCTTGCCTGTGGGACGAACAGTGCTACATATTCGGTCCCGACGCTTCCTGCCAAAGTAAACGCTGTCTCTGTGACGAAGGCTCTCACTGGGTTGAGGAAGAGCTTTTTTGCTGGGTGAACAAGGGCATTGGCGAGTCTTGCCAGGCCGACGAAGACTGCTACGTTGAAGATCTCGACGTCGAGTTGTCCTGCTCGAACTCTGTATGCACTTGTCCCAACGGAACCAGTGCCAACTCGGACAACACGCTCTGCAAAAGTGACAACGCAGGTCAGTGGCTCTCTCTGATTACACGGGTTTGCAAAAACATATTTCATGTCAGCCGCATGGGATCTTTTTGGTAAATATTATTTTGTCGAGAGTGCCGAATCCAAAAATGACTTTGTTTAAAAAAATAAAAGGTGTTTGCATAAACAAGCATGAGAATAATGAAAAAAAAAATACACGATTTCATTACAATTAACTGAACAATATTTCTTGCGAGATTAAACAAACAATTTCTTCGTGAAATGTACTTAACATTCCGTGTTCATTGTTATTGCTTATGAAGACTTTGCTTCTTCTCTTCGATATTTTTCCGAAAACGTTTTCGGTTTCCATTTTCTGTTTCCCTGTTTGTATTCATTCTCGAGTCTCACTCTAATACAAACTAATTGAAAGTAAGAAGTCACTTTGGCATAGAATTTTTATAATCAAGAATAGGATATCAGATTTCGATTTGAACGGGAGTTTCACTCTACGTGAAACTACAAACACGAGTTCAAGAAAAAACCTGACGTGATGGTATTTTTTTGGTATTTTTCCCAGTTTCAGTGAGTAGAAATCTATAAGGAACAGTATAAAATTTTTTTATCCTATTTCCATTTTCTTTTCCTATTTCACAATGTTTTCTTTAGAACTCGGCGATGTTTGCGAAGAGGACAGTGACTGCACGGCGGCCAACTCGGCTTGCGTCGATTTGGTTTGCACTTGTCCCGACTATTATTACGAGGTTGACGAAGCTTGTGCGGCAGGTAAGAATCAGCTCTTTACTTTGCCCGATGACGAAGGTCGGAAGGTTTCACCATGAACGTATACTTTTTTCAAGGTATAAACGCGACCTGCTCTTCCGACAGCGATTGTTCCGTGGCAAACTCGACGTGCACCGATGACTTGGTCTGTGCTTGCGGTGACGACTTCGTGTCAGATGACAGCACTTCTTGTTTACCAGGTGATAAAATTATTATACTCGGAGCAGTTTTGCTGGCAAGAGAGAATTCTGTCCTTTCGTCGAGACACTGAGAATTCTACTTAAGCTTGTTTCTTGACCTGGGAAACAGAGTTCGACTTTTAACCGACTTTAACTTTTATCTCGAATCAGTGGCAACCTACGGCGAATCTTGCGAATCGGACATCCAGTGTTCGACCACCCTGAGCAACACCTATTGCGCAGTCGTCACATCGACGACTGATGCCGTGGAGACAAACACAACGAGTTGCGACTGTGAATCCGACTACCATTACAGCTACGGAGCATGCTACCTCAAATCAGGTGAGTCGTACCCTCCTCAGAAGCGGTTCCGTAGAACTTGGTTCGAAAATCCCCACTGACTTTCTGTTCCATCTTCGACAGCGATTGGAGACAGTTGTTCAACCCTGGCTGACTGCTACGTGGAAACTGGATCGGAATACGTTGTCTGCCGTAGCGGAGTTTGCGCTTGTACCTGGGACGCTACCGCAAGTTCTACGACAGCTTGCGTTATAAGCACAAGTGAGTATTCGAAGAAGGTATGAATTTCCAGCGACGATGGCTGGCGTGGGTTTCTTTCGTCGTCGTGTTTGATACCAGTTTCTGCACGTGCACGTTAATTGCTACGTTCATTTTGTATCGCAAACGAAGAACGACAAGGATCGGCGGGAACCCAGCACACCCTGCAGGCGTATCAACGACGTGTCGCTACGTAGATTACAACTTTTGAATTCATTTCAATTAATCACCGGGTCCTACATCGCTGCGCAGTCTAGCTCTGTGCAACAATCGCAATTACCTGAAACTTGGCTCACGCAATCTTTAACGCTGCATTCGTCTCCCAAGTCAGCTCGCTTGTAACTAATCCAGTTCCGCCGTCGTTCTTCAATCGACTATTTCAACCGACTGTCCGTGCCGAAAGGTTCGGTTTAAAGAACTTCTCTTCGCTTGAAAGGAAATTTCCATCACATTTATCGACTCGGTGTTTTTCCACCCTCCGCTATGACCAAGATTGCCTCGTAAGCCTACTTCGGGTCCTACGACCCCGGCAAAAATTCTGGACACCCGTTTTACTTCTAATTATTTATCGTCTCTAGCCCGGAAGTCCGATTGCCATCAGCGGTCGGCACACTTATTGCCATTCCCTCTTCATCTTGCTCGCTCTGCCAACCCCAGCGTAGAAAGTTGTACACCTACTTTTTAGCCACCCCTAGACTCTCTTCGAGTGGGAAATATTCGCGGGTCCAAGTCACGCCCCGAGCCCACGCGACTCCGTTGCCCCACGTGTATTGACCCCCCTACTTTTGGTTGAAAAAGAAATTAGATACGGCCAACAAACCGTCGGGAGAACGAGCGAAAAGCAGCTCTCGAAAAGAGGGAACACTCCAGACGGTCAATGACCGGGCAAAATGAAACGCATTGGGCAAAATTTAGTTAACGTACCTTCAGCCACACTCAGCACGATTATCGATCTTCATATTTTCATTAATTTCTCTTTTCCACAGGTGACGCGGCTTCCTTCTTCCTGTCCACCTGGCTGGGTCTGATTCTACTCAGCGTTAAAATTTGTCTAGTCTGATCAACGCTGACGACTGCTATCGTCTTAAATAAGAACACACATTCTACGTGCTGGCAGCCGATGTTGAATATTTCATAACTGATTGTCGAATAATAATCACTTGCTATTTGTTACCGACGTTCAATTTTTCATATCGAATTTTTCGAAGTAGGCACTCAATCTCAGTCTCGGCGCAGCTATTATATATGTATACAGATCGTAGTTATTACAATGCACTAACGTCGATGAAAGGAAATGAAATTTCCTAGTCGATTCACGATCGGCTTTCTGGGATCGCCTATTTATGAAATTCGCTACGATAGCATCACGCATATTCTTTATAGCCGCGTGGTCAATCTTGATCGAGAAGAAACTGAACTTCAGCCCGAAACCACGGCTCGCAATAACGTAGATTTAAGTCACCGTCTTAAAGCTCCACCCTGACTCGCCCACCTTTGATAAATCACTGGGAGAACCTCCCTCTAGCCCGGTCATGACGTCACGGCTCGATAGATGACGACGTCATTTCTAAATTGTTCACCGACACGAAGACTAACTTACCGCCGACTTACCTCGAGCTTCTCGATCGCTTCGTTCTATCATTTTCCCGTCCTTGCAATCATCCGCATCCCTCTACGACTATTTCCATCCCTCAGACTTAAAATATTCGAAATGACTTCGATTCGATTCGATAAAATAATTCGTAATAACAACGATAGCGTTGATGAGCTTCTTTGAAGTTGCGAATTTTTAATCGTTCGTGGCGATTGTAAATCCGGCAATTTCTGAGGTCTTGTAGCCGATGTTTCGACCGAGCGAACACGGGTCGAAAACTAGCCGTTGACACGCAAACGCAAACTCGATAGGTTCACCTTTGAGCCACCGCCACATCAAAAGCTCCGCTTCGAAAGCCAAGAAGGCTTTGTTAGATCGCGGGGATTTTTACCTACGCAGTTGATGTGGTCATCGATTACGCGGCTGCCAGGATCAGCGACGTCATGCCTGCCGTTTTTTAACCGAGTCTCTGGTGTTGATTGCTACCTGTGACACGGCTACGTCATTACTAATCCCTGCCTCCGTTGACCTCTGCCATGTTGTGAAACGGCGCGCTTAATAGAGCAGGGTTTATCTGTACTGCAATCCGAGGGGTGAAAAAGCTCGGCTACCAGCTTCGGATTTTCCAATTCGCGACTAATTTATGTATCTCCAGAAAAAAAAGGTGAGAAAAAAAACAAATAGAGAAGAAATAAAAGAACGAAACGTTTGGGCGAAGATTTGCCAGGTGTCAGGTGTCGGGGAAAAAAAAAATTTTACACAATCAACGTCGGCCATCGACGATTAGAAGTATCTAATCGCTAGGCGCGCACGCGTGTCAATCCAATAAGCTCGTTATCTCTGCCGAATGGAATTAACGGCAATTACCTCGAATTCGCAGCAAGAATAATACATTTGAGGATTTTTCGAGACGTGAGTATAATTTAGTGCCGAAATAAAAAGGACCATGACATGAATTGTGCTGCACATACACAACTGCCTGTACGCACGCGAGTGATGGTAATCGAGATGGAATTTGTGTGTAAGAAAAAACATCCATTTGTCGCAAAAAATTTTTTAATTCCCAGAGATCTACTGGTAAGCCAGGAAATTCGGGAAGTCGAATCGCGCGATGGGTTTGGGAATTTTCATGATTAATTCAAGCATTGCTTCTACGATCGAAATACTAGAAAAAACAAAAGTAAAATAATCAGTGGATCGAACAGCTCCCCACGGGTCAATCATCCGCTAAAGCGTTTTAATATTTAAGGGAAAAGCCCCCGGCATGTGATGGACAGAAAGGGTCGGCGCAAAGACGGGATAAGGCTCGTTAATTATTGGGCTGAACGGATAGAACAAATTGTCGAAAGAGGTCGGCAAATGGGGTTTGAAAATGGAGAAGCGGTATAAGGTATATTGGTCGAGATTAGCCGCGGCGGAGAAGCAAAAGGTCACACGCCAAGCAGATGGGCCGCCGATAGAAAGCCCACGAACCGCGACCTCTTTTCCTTCTTACATGTGCCCAACTTCATTCGGCCGAAGGAAGGAAAGACTCGGCACCGTCCACGTAGTCCTTGCTTGTTAAGGATATCTATTCCAGGTATTCTATGTTCTTCCGAAAGATTTCCGGGTTCAAAGCTTCGCTGTCACAGCAGAGACGAAGGGCGGGAAAAAGTTACGCCGAAAGTTCGCCGCTTGCGGTCCGATTGTGTATAATTTTTCCACAATCGTTTGACGGAGTGGTTTTGGGCGATTCTTTTGATTACACTTGAGTCAGGACTGATGATTAGAACAAAAAATGACAACGAGGTCGGGGATCGGTTATCGTAGCTATCGGAAAGCTCCCCGACTAATTGTATATTGATGGAAAAATTATTCCGCCGAATCTCAGTTACAAAGCGAAAGGTCGAAGCATTTGACTGATCGACGTTCGTTTTTCATCAACCCTGTTCAGGCTAGAACGGAATTTCGTCGTTCGAATCGCCTTTGCGGCAGTTCGATCACCGCGATAAACGGATATCTAAATAACGACGGAGGGTAGAACCGTGGAAAAGGTTGGCAGGGTGAGCGAAGGGTGAAACTTGCTGCAGGTTCGCGCTAATGCGGAAATAATAAAATAAAACTGTAACGTCCTTGCCCGACGGGGAGAAGTCGGGGGCCGTGGGGGGGGGGAGGGGTGACCGCATAATTTTAACGACTCCCCCGGTATAATACTCGCGGCATTCGTCCGCCATGCAGTTTAACACCTTCACCCTCCCTGTACATTCGCACGCACACCTTTTCTGCGGCTGCAAAGGCATTAGACGTACATAGAGCTGCATACACGCCTCGGAAGAACGTGTATTACTCGGAGAGCACATACGGGGCATTCCGTGCCACTTCGACCTGGGTCTGACCCTTGACCTCTCGTATTGGGCCCGCGATTTTTTATACGATTTTTCTCACTTCGAAAGGTACTCCGTTTCTTTTTTTTCATATTTTTTAGACTTGATTTGAATTTTTTACAATATTGTCAAACGATTTTGTCGATCGACACTATTTTGTAAACTGAAAAAATTCTCATGCGTCCGGTTTGATATGTGAAAATGTTTCAGCAATCGTCCATAGTAAAATAACTCTCACTTTTAATTTTTCAATGTTTTCTGTTTTTTTTTTTTCTGCGACGGTGAGCTTAACAATTTTGATATGTGATACGATTTTTCAAGAATTTTTCAAGATTTTTAAATTATGTCTATCAATAAAATCGTTTGAAAAAATTGTTGAAATTTGAAAAAAAAAACGGAGTGCCTTGCAAAGCGAGGACCATCGTACAAAAAATCGTGGGCCCAATAATCCGAGAGGTCAAGAGTCGGACCCAGATCAAGAAGTGGTATGGAATGCCCCATATCTGTAGACAGGTGAGTGCAGAGTCTTTCCAGGCTCGCGTGTCAAGTCGAGGGTTCTCCTGTGTGTTTTGTAATGTTTAGTAGTACGACTGAGGTCAAGGCCAGCCTCTGCAATTCCTTCGAACGAACGGCGAAAGAAAATGGGGAGATGGAAAAAAACTGTTTGAGAAAAAAAAAGTGGAAGAAAAGAGACCAGCTAGTTGGGTTCTGAACTATTCATGGGGCGTAACGAATCGAGTAACCTACAGTGTGGTCGATGTTGCAAAAATGTCTTCGGTTGGCCTAGATTTTTTACGTGAAAAAGGCACCCCTTGGCCCAGCGTGAAGATATCGCGATAACCGTACGCTGTAAATATTCCAAAGATAAGGATGTGAACTGTAAATAAAAAAAAATTCATGCCCGCGACCTCGGTATTTTGACGAGGGAACTCTCCCAAATTTCGAATCGATTTTTGGATGTAAATTTCAAAGTGTTTTACAGGTATTTCAGAGAGATTCGTGTTTCTTCGATTCGGTATTCTGAAATTCTACTATGCCTCGATTTCAATTTTTAGTGTGGATAATGTAAAGACCTGGCAGGAAAACTTTATCGCGAGGCGGTCAGAAATCGAAAGTCAAGAACGTGCGAGAAAAAGAACAATTAGCTTAATGCGACCGCAGCGTGTAATTATTAATACACCGGCTACCTGCGTCATAATGATATTCATAAGTAATGAAAAGTGCGAAGCTGGGTTGTTAAATCCGCCTTATTATACGAATTTAAAAATAAACGCGTATCCGTTTCGAATACCATATTCGCATTTACTGCCGGCTTATCTGTACCTCGCACCTCGCTATTTTTGTCTCGATCTCCAGCATTGGCCCATTCTTATCCAGGATTTTCCCCACCCGCTGTCGCAATTCACACTCGCATATCTAACACGTGTGAAATTAACACCCCGTCCGTATGTGGAATCGGTATATTTTCAGCAGAGTGTGATAAAGTTCGCAAAGCAATTTTTCACTTCCCTCGGGCCGAGAATACTCGTAAATTTATACCCAACGTCACGTAATTCCAAAAGAAGCAGAATGCTCGAATTCGAACAAATACGACAAAGTTTCATCAGGTACGATTCTGATAATTGCAGAGCTTTTTAAGGGCGGGGGGTGCAATGGATTTTTTAACGTTTCGAGGATCGGTTTCGGGCGTGCAGTTGCTGAACGTGAGAATGACGCGGCGTGTTCGGAACACGCATAACGTGATAGGATAATCAATACTCGAGGTGTTTTACACGTGATTTGCTTAAAAACGAGGTCATTTTATAATTCGGTATTTTCTGTACAGTTCGTCGGTATTCGGCTGCCCATACCTGCTTAAGACGGTGCTGCGGTCTGCAGGCGCTAGAAAGAGGCCGAAGAATCTTTGCTACACGCGCAAAAATCGATGCTCAACTCTCCTACCGATAGCTGAGAACTGGTTGTAGATAGCACCGCACTGGGTAAGCACAATTCCGTGCGAATGATTCCGGCCGCAGCTTAGTAAAAATCTGCCTTACTAACCGCGGACGATTTCCGTGCAATTAGCAGAATATTTCAAAGAACTTCGGCGAAGCTTGAGCTTTCGGTACCGAACGTGTGAATCAGATCGGTCGAAGGGTTCCAGAAAAGATTTGAATCACTTCACAATTTCATCCTAAATCTTTTGTCGATCGGAATAATCGACAAGTTTTTCACTCTACACGGAGATTCGAGTGAATTTATTTTATACCGTGTCACTGTTTTATTGCCGATGTAAATCAATGGTTGAAATTCTTTCGTATTAGGTAAGTGTAATTGAAAGTTGGCAAGTTATTACTTTTTTTTTTTTTTGTTTTCGACTTATCGCACGACAAGAAGGAACGTAGAATCGTGTCTTTCGCAGTATTCAACGAGTTACCCTTTTTGAATTCCTCTGACAATGATGATAAGTACTTGGGTCGCCAAGGTCAAGTGATCTTTTCTCATTTACGAGTAAGTCAGCGTTTTTTCTGCGCCCTCCTTTTCATCTTCATTCTATTCAACCTCCGGTGCCTTGGCACAAAGGCGGTTATCTCTGTTCTCGACGAAGAAAGGCCCGTGATATGTAGTCTATTCGAGGGGATACCGTACACCCTGACTAATCATGGGCCGCTCGATAAGATTCATCCTCTCTCCCCCGGCAAAAATCGTTATTCACAAATGCCACCCTGGTTGAAAAAAATTGTACCGAGTGCGTTGATTCCCTTGTCAGTAAAGACTACAAGAACAAGCGGTGAGGGATGAAGAAAAATTCGATGAGCGTTTGTGGTTTCGGTTCAGCTTTTTTCATTTTTGTACTTTCGACCAAACCTCTCCACGTCGATTCCAGCATGCTGTAATTCAATGACACGTTACAGGAACCAGCATCGAGCGTGAAACGAATTGTCGAATGAAGCGTGGAGGAACTTTATTGCGAACCGGCGCAAAGAAGTGAGCAAAAGTTCCGAATTATTTCACCTGACCTAGACTCGGAAGGATGAAACTCGAGGCAATCTAGCCAGAGTGGTACTAAAGGTACAACAGATACGGTGAGAACTAGTCCGAGGTGCGCTGAATTTACCGATGACAGTCAGAAGGCAATCGAATTATTGCCTGCCCTGTTGCTGGGAGTAAATGCAACCGATGTGCTCGTCGTTCTTTACCCAGTCGAGCTGTGCCTCGCATTCAAAGAGGCCAGGTCACAGGTTATTTACGGTTATTCAGTCAAGGAGACCTTCGAAAATTCGCGAGCTTATTTACTAGCCCTTCTCACGCTAGCAGTTACCAACCACGCAAACCACACTCCGATTTACTCGGTGAACAACCGCCAATGACGGCTGAGAGTGAAGCCCGAAATAGGGTTTGAAAGGTGCAAAAAACTGCAACTCACCTGATGCTTATTCGACCGTTTTCCGGACTTCCGGGGAACGGTACATCAGTTTAAGCCCGAGGTCGAGGTGGAGGTCAAATGAGGGCGGCTGTCAGGTGAGCCACCCGAACTCGGCGACCAGAAATATTTATAATTCAAAGATAGAGGGGGGAGGATGTCGGGTAAATTTATACAGCTCGACCGAACGCGAATCCCTTGAGATCTCGGCCGTTTTCTCAGGGCCCACTTGCTAAAGTGGAAATTTGTAGTGAATTTCAAATTTGTATCCGTACTGCGCACCCTGTTTCTGGTTATACCTAGCGAGTACTTTTATACCGCCGGTAAGAAGCGATAAGGACGAAAAAGGAATGTCGTTCACCGAAAATTACGGATATTTTCAGAAACGCCGTAGCAGCGTATAAAGTGCTTTTGAAACTTTGAACGCGGTTTTCTCAAAATTATGTTTTCCAAGTCCGTGAGCAAGATTTGTCGGAAGCGGCGGAACCGATCAGTCTCAATTTTTTACACAAGCTTTATAAATGTATTTTTCAGTCCTTGATCGAAGGTTTTTCTTCGCCGACAAATATTTACCATTGTGTAAAGAAATCATGGGGAAAATTGCTGTGGAGAATCGAATTGTTTTTTTGTGAAGCCACTGTTTTGTTAAAAATTAATATATCGCTTATTCCTTCGATTAAAGACCAGATAATACCTTATATTAACTAAATCTTCTTTGTTTCTTCATTTCGGATGATCCAGTCCAGACATATCTTGCTTACCGCAAAACGCCTTTTTTTAGAGGTGCTTTCGGAGATCATCTACAACAGCTTAAAAAATGATTATTTTTACAAAAAAAAAAATATCAGGATGAAGTATATAAACTTTGATACAAATAAATTGAAATGTCTCTTCGTAAAAAGTCCTTGAAAAACCGCTTTTCTTCGGTCTCCTGACTGGGTATAATCCCTTGAGGTTATAAACGTGTTGCATTAAATTCCACAAATTAATTAGAACCAAGAGCGAGTGGTTAAAAAATAAACCCATGCCGTCGTGACGGCTGACTGACTTTGCGGTCTTTCGGTGCGTTTCTCCTGCTTGCGAAGTATATCTGCAAACGGCAGCTCTGCAGGAAACAGGGCTCGATAGCATGCGTGAATCGAACGCAAATAGAACCCACGTGCGGTTTAACAAGGAGAACAACAGAGCGAAAGCAAAGCCGCAGTGTTTTAATGACCAAACGATGTGCTCCAAGCGATCGAAACTCTCCGTCGTGTTCCATTCTCAATTGCTGGAAGGGGTTGATAACAACTCGTCCCCCACCGGCGAGTAATTGCACGATGCGATCTCTGCAGTTCAAACTTCGGTGCAATTATCGTGCAAAAGATTTTTCGCAAATTTTCTCGCTTGATATTCAGGGCAGGAAAAACTTGTTTCCGGGCAAGGATCGAGGATAGGCACGTTCGTAATTATCTTATTTCACTTTATTCGAGCGTTAAACAATAGTCGAAAGATTCAAATCCATGAATATACGGCGTGGCCGGGATTTGGTCTTACATATTTTGTGCTTCAAGTGTTTCAAGTGTTTCAATTAACTCCCTTTCCGTATTATCGCGCATTTGTCCTCCGCGTAACTTTCGTCGCATCGAGTAATCTTAAGAGATGATCCATTTTTCGCGCCGAGTTCGTCGAGGGGATGAGAAGAGGATTAGATTTTCGATGAGTTGTCACTGGTCGATGATTTTCGGTTCGGAAACTGCCCGCCTGCGTCAGAGATAGTCAAATCTCCTGTAACGGATGGAATGCAATGAATTACATAAAACAAAAAAGAAACATATACGTTGTAATTCGATAATTTCAAAAGACGCGTTGTTATCATATTCACATTATCATCGGCACCCGATAATGCGTACATGGTTTATGTATGTTGACACGAGTTTAAATGTTACAATTATGTAACATTTAGAACGCCCGATTTTCCAACGTACAAGCAATCATTTTTAACATCCGAGTATAATTTGCATCATCATGTCGTATTTCTTACCCACGCAAAGACGATAACAGTAATGACAATGATAATAATAATCACAATACAATAACGTTTTATCTCCTACAAGAACCCGCAAATTTCATCACACTTCGTATAATGTTGCAAATTTTTATTCATCCTTCACTATTTTATTTACATACATATAAATCAGCAGATAAGAAAATACTCTATAATTGAAGTCCCAATTAGCGTCATCGTTAATTATCGCGTATTCGGTTCTAATTAGAAATGCCAAGTGTATGAAAAAAATTGAATAAATCGATAACAAAATGGGAATATAAAAAAAAACCTTCCCCGCTTGGAATTCAGACTGACAGGACTAGCCGACAAATTGCCCTTCCGAAAGCGTCGATCTAGCGTCGAAGCAAACATTTTTTTCATGCTTACGATTAAAGCCGGTATCGTGACTTCCGGGCGTTGAATAACCGTGAAACAAAACTCCATCCTTCTCCTCCTCGTTCACACGTTACTTCCTCCCGTCAGTGACAAGGCTCCACCTCCCCGGGTTCGTAGAAGGAAAAGTAGACGATACCCCAAATGAGAAAGGACCCTGCAAGTGCAAGCACGGTCGAGAAACTGAACCGGTCCCAGCCGAGAATTATTTGACGAGATCTCCGATTAGGCCCTCCATTTCCGGCCTCGGTTCCGGCGAAGATTCCCTGAGTACTATCGGTCGACATATTCGCGCGGTGCGAAAATCCGTATTGTAAAATATGAAATTCGTTCGCATTGTCTTATATAATCCCCCTGAAAGACGCGCGGTTAATCACCCGAGTCGATTAGATTACAACTATCTTCCCGAAGCATCCATCACTATCTACTCATTGAAATAAAATTATGACAAATTGACATCTGTCTAGATTAGAGGGTATGAAAAATGGTACATGGCTTCCAGCTTTCGCGAGACGACTAATGCATCAGACTAACTCGAGGATATTGCAAAAGCCGATGACGGATGAACGATGAAGCTGATTATTTTTCAAGTGAGAAATGCTTCGTCAAAAAGTTATGCTCAAGTGACCAGGCGGATACTTGGGTGCAACGAAGCGATCCCAAGTGAACGAGAGGTCGAGTTAAAGTGGAATTTCACAGCGGTTCTTTACTACTCGGATATCACGAGAGTCTTGAAAGTTGTATTCAAATGGCGATTGAGGTCGATGCATCGGGATGAGACTTGGCAACTTTTCTCACCAAACGCCAGAGCCCCATCCTCGGTTCTCGATATCCCATATCTTGGATACGTTCCAATTCTTCTCTGGCATCTCCACTCCGTGAGAATCATCCTGACTGGGTCAAGTTTGAATGAAAGAATATATTTCCTACTTTGCACGACGGAAACACGTGAATACGGACTAGTCTCCGGGCTGATTACACAGGTCTGCGACGTAATCCTCCTTTAAAAAAAAAAAAAAAAAAAGCAACAACAATATTACAGACACGAAGGTTTTAATGTGCCGAATCTACATCTGCTTTCCATCTTTTGCTGTCACGTATATATTACATGATATGATTTCTTTTTTTTTTGCGCTTCGTTTTTGCACTTACGCCACTTTAATCTGTTTAAATAGTATCTGTACATACAAAATGAGTTCGAACTGACAGAAAGAGATACAAAGATATCGCCTAACGTTGTTTTCACACCAATCCATTCCTCTGCGCGGTTCTCGTTGTGACTTCATGTAGCGCAATACGAAAATGAAGAAAACTACAAAATGACTAGAATTGTACTGGTAGATAATGCTTAAACTTCACATCGAAAGTATACATGGTGCATATTTGTTATTACTAAATTTCGATTCGAGTGTGCGAAGTCTGTTACAATTACGCACGGTAATAAGGAGGAGAGAAAGAAAAGTTTTTTTTTTTTATACCTACAACACGCTGCACCGTGATGATCACGGACGATCAAGATCCACCCGTATCAATCAGGTACAGAAACGATGGATCATCGTATCTGACAAAAAAGATAGCGTCTGAAACTCGTCTTGCATTAAACTCACACCTACAAGCCCATGAACTTTAGATTATTTGCAATTATCTGTTATCAGTATCAATTGTCATTGGCACATTTTTCGAGGAATTAGAAAATTGTAGTTAATAGCGACAATGCAGTGAGAAGAGATCACGAGCGTGGATCTCGAGTCGTTTTTCATCGGTAAAGATTTAATACCGCGTTTTAATTACGAGTTTTTGTCTGTAATCCAGGTTTCTACATGATCAATCGTTTCTTCAGGCACTCTGTCACCGGTGGTGTATTCAATTAATTATACGTAACGACTAATAAATCACGACCTTTGTCCGGGATCAGGTAAACTTAAGTTGTACGATAAGAAAATTCAGTGAATCATTGATTCTGGAGCTATCGCTAGACGACTTCGTTAGATGATGGAATTGAAGAAGGTGGCTCAAGATGACTAGAAACAATGATCAAGACTCAACACACTTTTTATCTCAGAAGCAAAAGTAGATGCAGTGTATGAAATCGTAATTTATAATATCTAAATTTTTTATATTGAGATCTAGCTCTAATGGTCTTTGACGATTCATTGCTATTCGTCGAATTCGTTGTTCTAAAATACGTAACCTACGGTTACATGTCTCGAAATATAGTTTTTTTTACCTTAGAATAGTTTACTTGCCCAATTTTCAGATTCTTTTTTTCTTAGGGCAAAATGAATAATCTTAAAAAATTACAGTCAATACGGGATGAAGTAAAGGAAAGACGTTTGGTTTATGATTCGAAATTTGATAATTTTATTGAATAACCGATCGCGAGGCGATAGACTTTCACGCCAGAGTTCTCGCGAGCAAGCGAAATCGGGCAAGACGAGCTCAATACAGATCTTAAACAGTGTTTCTTTTGATTAGTAAGTCTTCCCAATCGCGCGGCCTTTGCTGGAAGTCTGAGGTAAATTCTGGAACTGCCAATCGGGTTGTCCCCTTCATCTTTTGTCCATATCCACGTGTTCCATGTATCTTCAGCGGTATTTGTCGTAAAATAGGCGATTCAACAGCGGCCCTAATTGCAGCAATCGGTAATGTCACTGCTGGCCTTTCTCCATGCGAATAGCCAGTAACCAAAACCACCACCTACGGTGACGGCGATACAGAGCCAGACATTGTAAGTCATGAAAATCAGCATGAGGAAGTAACCCACGATGATTTGTATCATGTGCAGGATCGTTTGGAAGAGATGGATTCCAGAGGACATCGATGGCCTGTCACACGGAACATTTCGTCAAGAACAATGGATTCAGCTTTGGAAAATTTAGTGACACAAGTAGAGAAATCGGAGACTTACTGTTTGGGTGGACATTTCCCATTTCCCTGATGAAGCGCGGACGCGTTGACAAACAGGTAATCGCTGAGAATATAAGATGCAAGATGGTCAGTCGGACGGCTCAACATTCGGTTGCTCTTTGTTGTTTAGATAATAACTGAATCAAAAACCTACCGGTAATTCTTCAGACCCTCGTAGATGGCAGCCAAGAGGGTAATTCCAACCACCGAACCCACGATACCCTGCCAGTTCGACGTTACCCAGCCGTCGAAGAGGATGGTCTCCTCGACGCCGAAATGGAATGACATCTATAACGGTAACAAAAAAAGTAGGAATCACGATTTAATCGCATCGTTCGAATTCGACTTTACGGTGAAATTACATATTTATCCCAGCCAATAATGCATTGCTCTGTATACGATCTTTCGTTAGAAGAATGTCCACTTAGTTGTAGCTTTATATTCATTTACAACTTACAGAGTGCATGGTGACGGTGCTGAATCCGTTTGGTGGAGGTATGGACGATTGAGAGAAAAGCCTGGCAGACGCGGGGCTGCCTCCTAGACTTTTGAAGACAGTATTTTTATCACGTTGATAAGATATGGTCGTTTATCTTAACGTGAAAGTCGAGGAGGTAACGTCGGTTTCTTGAGTACCACACACATTAATCGACCGCGATTATTGGTCAATCGTGTTTGCCTGTTTGCCTGTGAGGCTATCATACTTTGTGTACTCTGTTCCCCTCTGTAGACGATCCTACTTCCAATAATCCGCAAGCTTAGACTTGTAGATTGTAGACAATCAACGTGCACGAACGATGCATTCCTTGTCTAACACTGAGTCGAATGCACCTAGATATGACCATGACCTGTTGTAAATTTCATGGAGATGAAAAAACTGGATTTCCTCGCGTGTTGCTCAGCCATGTTCAGATGACAAAATACGCGATCGTCAGCAACTTCTGACGTGGTCTGAAGATATACGGTTACCGCCAACTAACGTGCATCTGGATAATGGCATCGTCTTTGAAATCTATAGAAGATGAATCAAGACCGTCTGCCTCACAGAGCTCATCAGATGCCAACGTATTTGAAGAGGTTGAAGCTGAAGACTCGCGGAAATCTTTCGAGTCGAGAACCTCGGCTAGACTCGAAAAGCTCACGGGCACTAAAGAGAAGGTGTGAACTGAACGGCGTGACCATGAATAAAATAATGTTTACTCTACTGTCGTCACCTTACAAATTTAGAAAGTTACCGATGGTGTCTGGCAGTCGTACTACCACTGCTTGGTTGCACTCGTGATGGCCACTGACATTCGTTACTGGACCCCTGACTGGTACCAGAATGCACCCACTCAAGGTAAAATTAATTAAAGCCAATTCGATAATCGACATTCTGAGTCGTTATTTCCCCCCAGGATTACTAGCCATTCATTTTATTTTGGTAATGGTGTTTATACACCTGCCTATCAACTACATGGAAATGTTCGTGGCACAATACACGAAGGAGCCTCCGATTAACCTTTGGAAGATATGCCCAATCTTCCTCGGTAACGTACAGCTGACCGCTTGGTAGTGGTTTAGCCTGGCAAATAAATCCGCGCATTCCCCCAGGCTACTGCTACGCTCTCATCGCATATTCGATTCTACAATCGTGGTTGGACACGGTCTTCTGTGGCCGTAACTTACTCTACCTGATAGAAGCCGTCTTTGACCAAGCCCCCTGGCTCCGATGTGCCTCAGGACTGGGCGCGAAGTGCCTGGTCGTGACTAGCGAGACTAAGCTGTCCAAAGACTGCAAAGTTGACAAAAATACCACTCTGTTCTCGTGCCCGGACCGAGGGACCTTCGACTTCTCGGCTCAGCATTGGTTCAAGTTAGATTCGAATATCCCTTCATGTCCGTGATCACCGCGATCGATGCTCTTTCCATGCCTAGATCTCGCTACAAGGTGAATTCCAGCACCGGTCGTCCGCCTCTGGACACACAGTGGAAGCTCGTTCTGTGCTCCATTGCTCACTGGCTGATCGTGACGTTGAGCGCCGCGCGAACCATCTACAAGTTCGGGACGGTAATGGATTGCTTCGCCCTTATCAATATCCGTAATCACTGAGGAATTATCGCAAACCTAGGCGATATACTGCATAGCCATTGCCGTGCTGGTCTTCATGCTGCTCGAATTAATCTACATCCTGTACAAGGTGGACTTGACCGCTCTAATACGAATAGCATTCGGACCCACGCGTCTCGCGGACTTTGTGAACAAAGAGGTGAGTGTCTTTCCTGTAATGTCGAATATTGAGTGAGGTTCGTCGAACCCGATTACCTTACCACCGTTTTCTTGATCTAGTTTTGGGCTGTTGCATACATCGGGACGATATGGCGTGCCCACGTGACGACGCCGCCTCTGACGATGAGCTTCGTAGCTCGAGTAGACTCGAAGTTCAGCATCGCTTGGTGCGCAATTATTGTCAGCTTCGCTACCTTCTTTCTCGTCTTGTTTAAAACCACCACCCGCGGAGCGCTGAGGCGTCTGATTGCCGACGCGTTGAACGTCGACCCTGATCTTCTAACGCTGAACAGTGAGCTTCCAATCTTGCGTTTTCCTCTCATCTGACACCTTCGCTAACCAATTTTGCTCACGATAGGCGGAAGCAGTGGACTGGCCCTGATACCCCAGCACCTTGGCACATTGCCGATGCCACTTATGTGGACGTTTTATTGGTTCGCGATGCGATACGCCGTTCTTTGGCTCCAGTCCGTAAGTTGTTAACCATTTGGTCTGCGGAATCGACTCTGTAACGCGGTAATACCGTCTTTTCTACCCTTTTGTCTATTTATTTTTTATTTTTTTCATTCATCTTTCCAGACGATGGTGGTTGAGGCTATTCTTGAGAACTTCTTCCTGAAGAACAACGTCAGGAAGGAATTTCGCATCTACTTTATCGGTCTGTACTGCGTCACGGCCTGCATCATCAACGTCGTCATCGTCATTGAGGTAGTAAAAAATTTCACCAATTTTACTGTAAGTATCGCAACGCGGCAACGTTCCGATATTATTTTCAGCAATCCGCCTTGCCATCATTGAACCTCATCTACTCCAGCGTCATCTTTACTGGTTTTACCTTCATGCCGTTGGTGGAATCGATTTTTATTCTACTCATTTACGGTCTCGGTGTCTTCATCGACGACGTTCACTTCATGTACGGATCCCCGCCATCGTTCTTCTGGCGTTTCTGTTGGAAAATTCTTCCCTTCATGTTGCTGGTAGGTGCAAAGAACGTAAGGACCTCGTTCTTTTATAATATGCAATTGACCCTGTTTCCCAGTCACTGTACGTGGCCTCTCTTGTCACGGAATTAAAAAATGGCGTTACATCACTCGGCACCCCCTTCTTGCTACTGAAAGCAGCTTTGATCGCAATAATTCCGGTATTTGCAGTGAAGCAAATTATGTACGCTGTGTACACCGAGGTAAGGGTATTCGCCATTTTCCTTTTCTTTTTTCCGTTGTTAATTTCGAAGTCATTAACGCTTATTGACAAATACTTGAGACTGCTGCAGCCTCACTTGGAAGCTGAAAGACGGTTCGATGCCTATCCTTCGAATCATGAATGGTAATCAGTTCTTTTTTCATCAAATGACGGATCAACAACGTCTCCCACAGAATCTGACGTACCTATTCAATCCCGTCTTTGACTGGGGTCCCCGTGACAAGGAGGTGCGCAAGGCGAGGAAGCAATTCAATCCAAAAACTGATATCCGTTCTCAGCCGGAACGCACCGTCGATTACGTGAAACCTCGCAGCTCGATACGTGCATTGAGCATAGAATAGAACCTTTTCATCATCGCAATTATCATCTTCCCCAGAAAAAGGTGAAAAAATTATCAGCCCACATGCCGCGAGTCCAATGTGTGACTGACTGAGCAATTCGTTTCAGAAGATTGCGTCATTTGGAAGCCGGATCAACGTTGAAAGTGGCGTCATTAATGTTACCCTCTCAGGGTCCTTCCGGTCCATCGTGAAAATTGGGTGCACGAAGGTGAAGTGGATGAACCCTAAGCGAGAAAACTCCCGTCGAGCCACGAGCGCGACCTAAGCCTTGGCGCCTGCGCCTTGAAGGGACTAACGACCCCAGGACAGCTGCACGCGAAAAACCATAGCGAGATCTCGATTCCCATCCCCGTTGCTCACCCTCGCGTCGCTCCAGCAAACCGAGGATCCAGATGCGCAACCTGTGGCTCGGGTTGGGCCGGGACGCCGCGAATTGCTGTCGGGTGTTCTGGGGGGCGATCCCCATTTGCCGGAAGTTGGCGGCACGCTCTGTGTTCTCGGTGAGCCAAGCTCAGTGCCACTCTCAGATTCGAACGGGTCGCATCGTCGGGTCGGTCGCTTCCACGCCAGCAAACCGGGTTACTCTGCATGAGACCAGACGGGGATTTAACACCATTAATAAATCATCGTTCGATAGCGTTTCTCCTGGTGGTGATGAAGGTTCGTCGTCGTCGTTGTCCATTCGCCCGAGTCACTATATGAGCGGCAGGATTTCGGACGACGCCCGACGTCCCGACGCTCTGTTTTTCACCCGGATCCCACGAAGACGAAAATCACCACCGTTCTCTTGGGAAACAAAGTCGAAATCATCATCGAAACCGGAACTCTATCATCCACGCGGTGTGGACTAATCGGAACACCGTGCCTACTTCCTGCTGCACCACCTCACGTTTTAGACGTAACAGGTGATAGCGTTCAAAGATGTGAAGGAACAGCTTGAAAGCTCGTTGTTGTGGACAAATTTCGCAAAATCCCATACTCTCGGGTGCATAAATTTTGATACATTGTAGATGCTAAATACTAACAAGTTCGATAAAAAGAAACCAAGTTCTAAACCGCAGCCTTCGTATAGTGCAGTCTTTTTCTGAGTTGTGTAAACACAGGGTACTGAGTGAAAAATTGTCAAAGCAGGACAACGAGTGAGTTTCTGGCCTCGAAGTTTGTAGTTGGCAAATTGGTGGGACAGAAGTTACGCTTCTGCCGATGTAACGGTGCCGCCAGTAACAAACACAGCAGCGTGACCCGGAGCAAAATAACTTGAGAAAGACATGAGTCCACCAGTTGAGGAAAAACAAAGCCCCGGGAAACAATGAATTACACGGAGCATCGCGAATCACCGCTAGATGAGGTAATTATTTACATTGATGGACTGGCAGATACTTTCTCTCATGCAGATCTGGAGTTGAGGATAAGCGTAACTACGTTAAGCACGATTCCCGATGATCGGATTATTACCGGAGTAACTCGCTTTTTTACTACTGCTTGATTCGAGGTTCGGGGCTTGAAGCCACAACGATTTTTATCCATACTGCATTATCTTGATACCGCAGTGTGTTCAGGATAATCTCTACGATAGTAAAATTGAAGATTCTTCGCGTGAGGGTCAAGCCTCGGTATTTGAAGATGCATCAGATCCTTTCTCTCGCTCCTCATTTCCGTAGCTTTTAAACAGCACGTTGTGCTTGGAAGCAGATATGTAAGTAAGAAATTCTAGCACCGATTTCGATCTTCGGATAATTTCAGCCTATTTGATTTGTTTGTGATCATTGAGATATTCGAATAGTTCAGGAGAGGGTCAAAAACAATAAGCGGTCTTGAAATCCAATTCGTAATTCCGAATTTCTCTACCTCACACGGTATTGAGAGATAATTGCATTCCCGGATCCACAACCTCGCTTTCGTCAGATTCCCGCGTGTAAAGGAGCGTGTTTGGTACGTTATGTGTGTACGCAATCGGATTTCAGTGACGGGCTACAAGTTTGTATAGTTTACATTGATGGCTGTCCCCAAGTAGATAACATTTAACCCTAAAAGATGAACTTCTACTCGACGAACAAATTGCCGCGTAACCGACAATTATTTCATTCCCGTCGAGTACGAGTGTCAGAAATCCACTATAATCTTCGTTACCGAGATTGCGTCTTACTTTCAATCAGGCCTACGCGAGCGACGCTCGTCGTGTAATTTTATCTTCCCATTGACCCTCGACGCCCGTTTCTATACACAAATTCTGTACACATTACTTTATGTTTACTCAATATTGTTGCGATTGTGGAAATAACAGTGACGGAAAGATTGCCCTGCGACAATAATGAAAATTATCATGATATTTATACGTTATACGTGGATGTGTTGACTTGATTAAAGACGGTATCTCCTTACTGTAAAGTAAAAAAAATATATGAAATCCATGAAATTACAACGAAAAACCTCGATCGTAATTGAATGTGAATATCTTTCTATAATTTCACTAAAAAAAAAAACAACGTGAATTGTGTTACATGAATTTTCAGGTTCTCCACATTTTGACGAGGAAAGATTATTTTACTAAAATTCAAGTCAATGAATTCCATTCCAACATTATCAACATCGATGTTCTCCGTAACGGTTTGTTTCAATAATATAATAATTGGAAGCTGAAGAACTCGACTGTAAAGTCTCAATTAATAACCGCCACGCAGAGTACATGTATAGGGCATTCCGCCTCCGTTCCTAAAATTGCATTTTAACGTTGCGACAACGCAGCCCATCCTCTTATTTCGAAACGCACACCGCTGTCGATACGTAACTCCGTTTCAACCTTCGATCGATTCCACCCTCAAATACATCGCCGTTTTTGTCCGCACGCACACCAGCTCGCATGTTACTGCCATATTTTACTGCGGAGAACCCAGCCTGAAGAGTTTATTGAAATGATCGTTCCCCTGCCCGTTGGACCTGAATATGGATCAGGGAGCATATATATCTGTACACCTACATTTATAGAATGTAGAAGTCCTTTCCACCGGCTGACAGAAGCTTCCGTATTAATCTTTCCGCTATTTAAGTCCTCTTGATTTTCACGATCAATTCCGAAGATCCGAAACAGAATAATTGAAAATTCAGCTTTACTGCCAAATGTTGCAGTGGCAGAACGCAATGAAATATCCGCTGGAACCGCTGAACTATATGCAAATCCATGAATCAACTTATTCCCGTAAAATGTTGCATTTTTTCTGCGAAAAAAAAACTGCTTCTTAAAAGCTCTTTTATCTGTGAACGGGAATTTACGTCGCGTCTGATGAAAGTCATTTTATTCGATATGTAAGTGAAAACGGATTTTTTTTTCCTTGCCATTGTAAATATATATATGTATAATCAAATAGGAATTTAGAAAAGCCTCATAGCGACGTAATTCGTACCTCGGTTGGAAATGCAGATTCTACAGCTATAAAAATATCATGTTACAAAGTTAATTTACGTCCACATTTCGTTACGTAAACGACATTAGTTGGTTCAACTTTGAAATTCGATTATGCCGCCTGAATCAAGCAAACTTACTGAGTAAACTTTTTGCGATTCAGTTTGAAAATGAATTATTTCGCAACTAAAACTTGCACGGCTGAGGAAAATTTAAACATTGTAGGATTAATCGTCGCGTAGTATTCTGGCACGGTTACGACATTCGTTAACCCCCAAAATTCGTCCGGTTACTTCGACCGTCGTAATTCCTGCACGGCAACTGAACCCTACCGATATTTTCTGCCGTTCGATACTATCCGAGCCGTGCAGACGGCTAATTGTAATCGCGAGGTTCTTCGTGGAACTTGATATTAACTTGAGAAGCCTTCGATCAGCCGGAGCAGCCCGACTTTGGCTAACAGGATCACGACGCGATCAGTACGTCTACACGTGCCGGTAAGAAAATTGGCTCGTGCCTGTAACTGTAAAAGGGCGAAAAAACAATGATTAAAAAACGTCAGTGAAACGTGAGACTACGCCCAATAAAGCTGTACGCTAAAAAGTGAACGAGAAGGTTTTGCGCAAAGTGGGATGAAAATTTTTTAATCGTGTATCCCGATTTTTCTCTATCTTACGAATTCGGATTAAGTTGTTAATGAATCCGCCCGTTTGCATGTTAGACAATCATACAGCCACGCGAGTCGTATCGGTATCGTGACTGTATTTCTCTGTTGTTCCTTTTTTCTTCTTAATTTCCTGTTATTTTCTTTCCTGCGTTATTATCGACGAAACACAATGTTATAACCTCGCCGATAATTACGAGTCTGGCGTTCAAAAAGACGGCGTTAAATTAAACCGTGAGTTTCGATCGCCACTTTGCCAACCGCTCCCGATATAAACACCGAGGGTGGGAGAAATTATAAGATTCTCCGACGCGACTTCTGCCAGGTCATAGCACACACCTCCGTGCTTTCGTGTCTAGCCTAATACCCATCGGCCATAACACTGGCTAATTATACTCAGTCAATCCGAGTCGCTTTGTCGCGATCAACCAAATCCAACGAGCGCCGCGCGATTCTTTTCAAATTCCAACAAGCGGTCTATCACTCGTTTCTAATTTTATCTATCGCGTGTAGTATCTGTTAAAAAACCCTGGAGGACTTTCACCATCGAAAATATTCCTCACTGGTGAGATTCGATCGAACAATAAAACGAAATATTAAGACCAAAAGATTTCACGGTGCGCGTGAAATCATTCCCTATTTGTTCGGAATTTATACAACGCCGTGTGGTTGAACTGAAGTTCGATTTATCGCTCATCACACGCAGGTAATTGAGCGTGGAAATAATTGCGGTAGTTCTGCACAATGAAAACATTTACAGAATGCCCGCGGAGTGAAAACGATGCACAGAAATGGATAGTTGAGATGGTTGAAAGCTCACAGCCACGGCCGCGTGCAGCCGGCGATCGTTATTAACCACTGCTGGTGCATTATTCGCGAGTGATAAAAAGAGATTACTCGGAACCAAGGTAATAACAGAACTAAAGTGGACAGGTATTAGTCGCCCGTAAATTGAAAGCTGTTACGTAATCCGTGCCAATTATTTCGAGGAACTGGAAAAGCTCACAATTTACGTACGATCGTAACTTTGCGAATGAGTTAAATTCCGGAACCAGGTATTATTTGCGAGCGAAGAATTACCAGACAATTTGGGTTTCCAATATTTTTACAAATACGACTCTGACGGCTTACGGCAGTGCGTGAGACTCCGTAATTTTCCCCGCCTCTGTAAAGCTGCGTAATTATATTCGACCCAGAGAAAAAAATTACGCCTGAAAGCCGAGCGTTGTATTTTTACAGCCCTGATACACAGCTCCGAGAAAGCCAGGGTAAAATTCAAACCTTGGCAAAGAATCGGCGGATATGACTTGAGAAAAAAATATCTTATGTTTTCTAGGTTGGATTTTTATCGTTGAATGCTAGTTAAAATCTTCGTATTAAGAAGAAATTCGTGGGATCGATATTGAGGGGAAAATTAGAATCGAAATTCAGTTTTTCAAGTTTTTACCCACGCCAATTATCGATCTTGGTTTCATCGAATCGTTTCTCTCGTTTCAGGCTCAGCTTTCGACGGACCCTGAAGTGGATAAGCAGCTGCGTCTGCAGTTCTGAACAAAGCACAGGATAATGGGGGTTCTGGATACTCCAGCAA
Source organism: Neodiprion fabricii (assembly GCF_021155785.1). Taxonomy (NCBI): domain Eukaryota; kingdom Metazoa; phylum Arthropoda; class Insecta; order Hymenoptera; family Diprionidae; genus Neodiprion; species Neodiprion fabricii. Next base: position 29,029,545 of record NC_060244.1, on the reverse strand, counting down.
CACAAAGTGACACTTTCAGGAAGAATCGCAAGGATCCAGTCGAAATTTTTAACCGAATGATGACCATTGTTAATTCCGCGTTGAGTTTTGTGGATGGATAATGATCCGGGCGGATTTTGCACTCGTAGAATGATCCAGTGATTGTTGAAAAGTGTTTCAGTCAGTGATTATCGGTGCACGAAAGAGTCACGGTACGGCGATTAGGCGTTTATTAGTAGAGGACGATTTTATACTCGAGCTTTTGGATGGAGAAGAGGAAGATAGAAAATTTGCTAAAATTTTTACTCTTTGATTATTTAATCTACGCTTCTTAGGCACTTCAAAATTTATACCTCCAACGGGACCAAGAACTTTATCAGCGCTTTGAAAGTAATATACATGTAATATACAATTCTACGATTCTTCAGCGAGCTTAACGATAATTATTACAGCAGTGGCAATCGCGTGAAAATATCAAGCCGTAATAAATAATAAGCAGATTCGCCAATTCGTTAATTGAGTAATCATCGAGCGGATGAATTAATTCGCACTTTAAAATATTATAAACCGAAGTCATACCAACCCTGAACGAAACCGGACCGAAGTAATAACGTTAAAACGGCAATACGAGGAAGAAGAAATGCCGCATCCAGCCGCGTCGAGGCAGGATTCCGAGGCAATTCGCATGGACTCCCTCGGGAAAACTTCCGCTTCTAGACCTCCGGGCCAGAACGGAAATGCGAACACGGAAATACCGGGAAATTCAGGTAAGCTATGACAACGATTCCAATTTGTGAACTATCCCCGAGTCACTGACCTCGCTGACAACCCTCGACTAAGAGATGATGATCTAGAATATTGAACTCGGAATCAGCAGCTGCATTGAGTAGTTCCAGGATTGAAACGAATATTCACTTTGTATAAATTCTTACAGGGAATTTTTGTTGATTTCTTTTGTAATATGTTTTAGCAGACTAAAAACTAAGCGAAATGTATATTTTTTTTTTTTTATCTGCCATTAAACACTTTGAGGGGCTGAAACCACCCTCCAAACTAAGCCATGTCAAGGGGTGATTTGGCAGTTTTCTTTTCTTTTCTTTTCAATTGAGAAAATTACTTTTTTCATTTTTCTTTATGTAAAAACTTTTCCGATTGGATTGATTGAAAAATATTATATTCTTGTGAGTGAAACTGCCAAATCGCCCCTTGACATGGCTTACTTTGGAGGGTGGTTTCACCCCCTCAAAGTGTTTAATGGCATATAAAAAAAAATACGTGTCGCTTGGTTTTTAGTCTACCATAACGTATTACAAAAGAAATCAAATCGGAGAGATTGGCCTGTGATACATTTCTTTTCAGTAGCGAAACGACCTTCCAATTAAGACTAGAATTGAAAAACGTGTCTCGAGGAATTACATAAAGAAAGAAAAAGGTTTCCGTACACAACGTAAGCTTACAGAGACGGCTTTCGATCGCGAATGCAAAACTGGCCGTACACACCGACGGTATAGAAAACCAACGTCGATCTCGCCTCCCAGGCATAAAATATGTTTCGCCAAGTTTAGCTTATCGCCTTATAGCACTGCCTTTCTCGGCTCAACTGGTGTCAATATTTAAACCGTGATCGAAAATACACGCCCTCTGCAGCCTTTCAGAAATATTGGAAATGAATAAGTTATTCCTATACACGCGGTCGTGTAACTCCAGAGCGAGAGTTTTATCCTCAAATCGCATATTAATCTGTCGGAACGACTCAGATCTCCGCTTATAAGTAACTTACATGAATACTTTAATCGCATTACTCTGCCGGAAGACACAGGCGCAAATGCGCTGCAAATTGCGCAACGTTCTTGCATCCGAGACTTGCGTAACTATAAAAAAATACACCGTCATGAGATCTGAGGAGAACGTACGCGATGGTTAAAATATAGCGTGAATTGTCACAATAGTTACGCAAATTGAGCAAAAGGCTGTAAACCGAGGGTGACAGCCGGTTTTCTCATCGATGAATATTTATTTGTTTTTGGACACGCGGGTGAACCACAATCGTAATGAATTCTTGTTTCACCGGCGGCGCGGAAAGGTAAAAATAATTAAGTGCACGCAGTCGCTTCTGTCACCGTACAAACAATTGGCAGATGTACATACATGCCTGTAAGGCCACGCGTCGTTGAAACACCGCGTGCACATCAGTGGATTGCGCAATGAGCACGTAAAGCAAGTCGAGTCGAGTATCAATTACAGTTATTTGTACTGTCATTAACTGGCCGCGTGCAGGTTCAGACGATAAACTGGAAAATAAGGATCATCCAAGATCACAACAACGCTAAATTGCAAAATTCTCCGAAGGAACGTTACGATCTTCAACTAAAATTTTCACTACGACATTGAATCTTGAAACCTGTTTTTTTCTCCCTTTCGTTTGATGAAATATGCGAAAGTTGTAGCAGTAAATAAGAGAACCTTATATATTCACGGCTGGAGCCGATGCTCTAGACATTCGAATCCCATGATGCAGGATGGCTTTAGACTAGGCAGCTTTACGAGTTACGAAGCTTCGCAGGTGGAAATATATACCCGTTAGGGCTGCCTGTTTATGTTAAGGTGAATAACGGAAAACTCTGACAAGTTTAATCTATGTATTTGTATGACCTCTTGACCCGCATTCACCTGTGAAACATTCTTCTCGGGATCGCGGTGAAAATCTTCGTGCGTTAAATTAAAACTGTACGATGTATGCGCGAGGAAAATCAGCATACGTATGACGACGACGACGACGACGATGATGATGATAACAACGCGCAGCTTCAGACGTGTCGTCGTGAACGGAGCTGCAGGTCCCTTTTCAACGCATCGTCCCTGTCGTTAAATTTCTTTTTCGAAACCTTCCGGCATGCGAATCTCTCATCCATTTTCGGGGGCATTGAAGTCATGCTAAAAATGACACTCGCTACCAATTTCAGAGGGTGTTTTAACCAATGACGAAAATGCCGAGTCCCTGAAGGGGCGACGCGCGGTCGCCCGACGAACGTGATTTTCACTTCGTGAAACTGCTTTATTGCCGTTGAAACGATGGAAAATGCGATTGTCAAGTATCGGTGGCTCGGCTTAACGGTAGCTGAGACCGAGCGGAGCCGAGGGGAGCGAAACACACTCGGTTAGACGCCGATCGATGCGCGATTCATGTTTCTCGTCGCGACGACCCCGACGCCACGCTATCAGGGGTGGCTGCAGATGATGCGATGCTTCGATGGTTAATAGCGGAAATATTCCCCACAAAGAACGACGCGAGACTTGGGAGAAGGAAAAGATGCGAGCATCGTTGGTTCGGTGCCAATTAGTCACGTGAGAAAAACTACCCATCGATTAATGCCGATTTTGACGCGAACTTTCGAGTAAAGAGGACTGCTACCAGAATTCGATTATTGGCCAACTAAGCTTGCGTCAATTCCTCGATACCTCGAATTATCGATCCAAGGTTTCGAATCGGGGTTCGATCTGCCGTGCCAACGACATTGGAAGATGAAGATTCTCTTCAGGCATTGACCGTGTTGTGGATATTTGAAAAAGTGGATCAAATCACACCGTTGACGAGCTTTAGCCGAGTCCCGAAAATCTGGAGCCATTTCTTCCTCGGGCAAAATAGTCGACGCGTTTTCGCACATCGAATCGCGACGCGCTTGGGCGGTCGATTTCGATCAAGAATTCGTCGGTATAACCAGCACGACCCGACATCCGTGAGATTTCGGTTTCTACCGAGGATCAAAGCCGGTTACCAGGGAAAATCCACTTCCCAGAGAGGGTGGTCGGTCGGCGGTCGGTAAAACGGAGCGCTTTGCTCGATCCATGGGAATCAAGTTCCGATTCGACGAGCGACCTTCGCCGGGGTTCGAGGAGATGGCAACACTACAACCCGTTGCGAAACGGGGGGTGGTTTTTATCGGGGGACGCACCAGCCACCACCCCAAAAGCTCGAACCACCCCCGAGAGCCTCGACTGCAGGGTGAAATATAATCGACGTGCGTCGCCATTGTAGCTTCACCGCCGCAACGTCGCTAAATCGCATCGGTGGCGAGAACGCGAATATCAATGAAATGTCAAGGAGCGGCGGACCGTGCGTTGTTACCCTTAATCGCGGTGATACCGTCCCGAAAACACACTCGTTAAAAAAACGCGCCGGGGCCGGTCAGTGTGCAGGATCGAAATTCGAGCTCGTTTCGCCACCGCTTTTCATAATCCTCAATAATTTCATGCCGCACCATACGAATGCCAAAGTGTCGTGTCCCGCTCGTCGTTGGATTCTGAGGAGGAATTAGTCGAGGTGAAAAGAATCGGCTGTGACGAATCGAAAATTGCTCCCAAAACGACGGTTCCTCAAAGGATTCAACATCGTTCCATTATCCCTGACGGTGGGCAACACCATTCAACGTCCAACTGGGAAAGATACATCATGGATTTATGCAGTTACGTTTCTCGATAAATAAGCAAACTCGAGTCGAAAATAATAAGAAGCAAAAACCAGACGGCTTTACCCCGGAATGCCGCCCATCGCGCACCGCTGACCTACATGCAAGCTGCAAGTGCTGCAACATCGTGCACCAGATCCAGCAGCAACCAGTCTCGCAGTCTCCTCGACACGCCATCGGGGAAAGAAGAGTCGTGTCCTCCGCCGATCGGAAGAGCGGCAATCGTTGACCGACGCCGACCTTGGTTTGACCTTGGTGGAACCGGGACTAAGGCTCGCGCGAAAAGTGACCGAGCGTTGAATTGTGGCGGAACAGAGGGAGCCACTCATTAAGATATCCTACGCCTTGAGCGAGGGAAACGTCAAGGGGTTTGTTTACAAAAGACCACCACCCATTCGATTCGCCATGAGTGAACAGGACGTCGATGATGTTGCCTTCTTGACAGGTGAGAACTGAGAGATATTCCTCCGCGTTTCAACTCAAAATGGGTAAAACGCTTCGATAGATCCGTTTAAAATGAAAAATGAAGAATGAAGAATGCTTCGAAAAACATAATTTAAACGGGTCGATACGAATGGTTACTTTGACAACTGTTAAAATGAAAAATGGACGATATGTATTTAAAATGGTTCACATAATGAAATCATTTTTTATATCTCATCTGCAATACAGCACATGTCGATTATGTTTTTGTTTCTCTTTTTCTTTTCATTTTATGTATGCAGTATTTGCTTCAAAGAACAACTGCTTCTCGAACGTGTCATCGTTCAGGCTTCTCTTTCTGGATCGCACGAACACAGAACCGTAGGAAAACACTAGTTCGACTGGTGCAGGTGACGGCAAAGGCGTATCGTACGTGACACTGTTGGGTAAAATGCTTTCGAAAACGTAATTTAAATAGTTAAATGTAAGTGGTTACGTTTTAGAACATTTAAAATGTTGAATACAAAATGTCATTTACATTTTAAATACCTATTTTAATTTAAACCATTTCAAATATTACCCAGCAGTGGTTGACCCGCGTGTCAAGTCATTCAATTCAAGTTACGCGTACCTGTAATAATACGGTAGGTTTGAACTTGAGTTTAATTAGATCGAAGTCAGCGCGTGGAGACAGAGATCGCAGAATACAAAGGTATGACAGCCGTTCGTAATTATGTAATCGAAATTGACACGCTTCGCTCTTATTGCACCCGTCGTCCACTGTTCCTTATTCCATTACAACTCGACCTTCTTCTGCATAACTGCGCGATTCGTTTCTCCGTCCGATGCGACAGAGTTGAAATTTTTTTCGAAAGAGCTGATCAGCAGACATTTTCGCTCGCAAGGGTGGCTCGCCTGGAAATGGTGCAACGAAAAAGAATACCATAAACCGGTGGCGTAAAAAGAAAGGGGCGATCGCTGGCCGAGTGACCGATTAATTCCGTACTCGACATGCCGTTTGTACGTTATAGATAAGGAGACGCGAAGAGCACGTGCAGACGATCAATATCACGTCTAGCGCATTGTATATAGACCTAGTTTTGACAATCCTATGTGTAAATGCAACATGCACCGTACAGCGTTCAATCCACCCGCGATGAGCGTCATTGACGCGAATATTTAATGCGCGAAAAAATTATGCAGATGAGCTTTGCAAGGTGGAAATTTTTGAGACGCCAGACCTGCTCACCCATCATTGTGTGCTAATACCGCGAAATTAATCGATGCCGAAATTTCATTAGGGTAAAAATCACCGATTCACGTCCGTCGTTTGAAACAGAACGGGCTTGCGTAAGTTGGATAATTATTACGCCATTTCCCGTCGTGAATACTTGATAACAACGACCAGGGCAGACCTTGCGCAGCCTGGCATTTTAACGCTCAACACATTCCTGTTACTCTCACTCTTCGTGTCGAATTAATTAATCGCTGGATCTATGATTCCGTGACTGATACGATCTTCGTGCTGACTACGGCGTCTTGGGTAAATCGTGCATATCTATCTAATTGCGGTTCGAACATAGAACCACTGCATTCTCCTAATACCAAGGCAGGTTAAATTTATCCGTTTTGCCGCAAGCCTCGCTTTACAGGCCAATTTCGAAGCGTCGAATACCAATCTCGCGTTACTGTTTCAGTGTCAATATTATACCTTGTCAAAGCTGAAGAAGACATTATCGCGCTCCTTCGCTTTGCTTCTATGCCTTAATTAAGTTCGAAAATTATTGTAAATAAATAGAAAACACCGATATATGCATATTTTCAGCACCAAAATTTGTCCACTATACCAATTCTTGCACGAAACAGTGCCAAAGCGTTTTGCAAATATCTCGTCCTTCGACGAATACTGGGATCGATATAGCGCGTAATATAATGAAACGGTGAAAGTAATGACAAGGAAAAGCTTTTAAATTGATTGACCGAAGGTACAGGCCTGAGTTGAATAGTCCACGCACTGGCACGTCGCTAATTTTTTCATTCCTCTACTCTTTGTACAGGGGACAGCAACACCGGGCTGCACAAACGGAGCATATATGAGCAAAATGGAGTTGCCGTGTGTTCGCAAAAGAGAGCATTGTGCATCGCGACTGTCGTCTTTGCAATCCTCTTCGCCGTATCTCTCATAATCGCTTTCGCCGGTCCGCAAAACGGTGAGAATTATGATTCGTTGAAGATTTCTGCTGTACAGATATTTTTACGTAAAACATCTGCAGGTGAAAATTGTCGCACTGGATTATTTTAGTTCGAGGTATCGAATTCGCACTTGTTTTGAAAATGTCGTTTTGCACGTTTTATTCACTTACACAATGCCTAGCCAGATTTCTTGCATCTTGTTTTATCTCTACCTTTTCACCGCCATAGACTGTCCTTGTGCCGGAGAAAAACCAGCGAATCTTGAGGCTGAGGATGAGGGCGACGACGGCGGTCCCTTCGCTACCAATGGAGAGGTTATAACCCTTCTCTTTACGTTCTGATACAGGGATCGATAACACTCTAAAATCCCATTATCTTTCAGGTGTTCCCGTGGAACAACGTCAGGCTGCCGACTTTTGCCCATCCAACGAGGTACAACATCACGATTCACCCAAATCTAACGACACTGGAAGTTAAGGGTGAATACATTTCTCAATCGTACCTCTATTTGCAAATAAAACGGCGCTCGGAAAGCTCTCGTCTTTCTGCGAAGAGTCCGGAAACTTTGTATGACTCAAACTAGTCGACTATCCACTGATAATTTTCACCAACGTTCGTGATTCCTGATTCCAGGCCAAGTCACTATCGAATTCTACGTCGACAAAGAGACCAATTTCATCGTCTTCCATAGTAAAAATTTGACAATAAATGAAAAGGTAAGGGAGAGCCCTGAAAATGAAGGTTTTTCAAACGAGACCGGACCTCGTTAATCTTCGTAATATTTTACAGATGATCCAGGACCGCAAGGGTCACCGCCTCAAGATTTCCCAATTATTAGAATACCCGAAACACCAACAGCTTTACTTAGAATTAGAGGAGAGTAAATTTCGCAAGAGAGGAAATTATACAGTGCACCTCAGGTTCACTTCCAAGCTCGGGAATGAGCTCGAAGGTTTCTATCTCAGCAGCTACGTTACGGCGGATGGGGATAAGAGGTGAAGCCAAATAGTAGCATGCGCGAAATGAATTGGCAAATTCCTAAACTTTACCATTCCATCTGACTTTTTCTTGCTTCGCAGGCATTTAGCCACGACGCACTTCGAGCCGACTTACGCAAGATCCGCATTCCCCTGTTTTGACGAGCCTCAATTCAAGGCAAAGTTCAAAATGTCCATATTTCGGGACAGGTTTCACATAGCTCTGTGCAACATGCCCGTCGTCAATACCGAGGACGCCGGATTTTACATGGGAACCGGGCTGGTAAGTCCAATCAAGTGGTTTAACAAGTGACTTTCATCACTCGCGCTTCCAAGCTCACAATAATTTGCGGTGTGAAATTTTAAACGATCCTCGAAGTCTGAATGAAAAATACGTCTGCTTCAATCGTTTCCGTTTCGCTTATTCCGTCGAATTACAATGCCGTCTTAATAAGCTTTGCGTGGCTGTTCGTTTCATCGCTATCGCTACAACGCCTTCTCTAACTCCCATATTACAATTTATTCCGAATGACATCGTTCATTATAAATATCATCAAGAGCACCATGCGACACGACCGAGCACTGCACCCGGGTAATTTAGAACAACTCGTTCTCACAGCTCCGGGACGACTTCCAAGAGTCGGTCGAAATGTCGACGTACCTCGTCGCTTTCGTGGTCTGCGATTACAAACGGGTCACCGAGATGACCTCGAGAAACGTTTCCGTCAGCGTTTACGCACCGGAAGCGATGCTGCCGCAAGCCCAGTTCGCCGTTAAAACAGCGGCGAAAATAATGGACTATTTCGAGGGTTACTTCGGGATCCATTACCCGCTTCCTAAACAGGGTAAGACCTCGATGGAACTAAGCAACGATTTTATCGACTCGACTTATCCGCTCCGTAATTTGTTTATTTTTTCTCTCTCTTTTGCATTCCAGACCTGATAGCGATACCCGACTTCGCCGCGGGCGCGATGGAAAACTGGGGCCTGATAACCTACAGGGAAACTTCGATCCTCTACGACCCGGAAGAAACGTCGACCGCGGCTCACCAATGGGTCGCCATCGTCGTTGCCCACGAGTTGGCTCATCAGTGGTTCGGCAACTTGGTCACGATGAAGTGGTGGAACGATTTGTGGCTAAACGAGGGCGTCGCTAGCTTCCTCGAGCACAAGGGCGTCGACCACGTCGCCCCCGAATGGGGGATGATGAACCAATTCATCCTCGACAAGACCCAGTCCGCCCTTCACCTCGACGCCTTGGCCAGCAGCCACCCGATCAGCGTCCCGGTAAAAGATCCCTCGGAGATCGAGGCCATATTCGACACCATAAGCTACAACAAGGGGGCCGCGATTCTCTACATGCTGGAGGAGTTTCTCCTTGAGGAGGTCATGAAGAAGGGGCTCAACGACTACCTCAACACCCACAAATACGGGAATGCTGACACCAACGATTTGTGGGCCGTTTTCACCAAGCATGCGAATCACTCTTTCGATGTCAAGGTAGGTACATCGGTATTATCCCTGCGGATTAGAATCCCCCCCGTATGCAATTTCACGCAGGCAGATTCGCGGGAGAGAGACCTTTACCAAACCCTTTCTTCTTCAGAGCATAATGGACACTTGGACCCAGCAAATGGGCTTTCCGCTGATAACGATCAGTCGCGAGGGCAACACGATACTCGCTACTCAAAAACGACTGCTTCTATCACCTCGTGAGAACGACACCGATCTGTTGACGCCGAAATCGCCGTTCGACTACAAGTGGTACGTTCCGCTGAGCTATTACACGAACTTGCAGCCCCGAGTGACGACGAACGTTTGGATGAACCTGACAGACGGTAACTATAATCAAGCGTGATCGAGCATTGCGATAAGACAGCAGGCGGACATCCAGACTCTTGAGCAACATTCTATTTTGCTGATTACAGTGTCCTTCGAAGTTCCTCCGGCGGTGGAATGGATCAAGGTTAACGTTAATCAGACAGGATTTTACCGGGTGAATTACTCCGAAGATATGTGGACCTCGATAATCACGACGCTTCACAACAACCACACCGTTTTCACACCCGCCGATCGGGCCAGCCTCATAGACGACGCTTTCACCCTCTGCAGGGCCGGGATTTTGAACGCGACTATCCCTCTGAAGCTCTCGCTCTACCTCTTGAACGAGCGCGACTTCGTCCCTTGGTCCACGGCCATCGAGCACTTGGAGTCCTGGTCCAAGATGATGAGCGAGACCGCTGGCTTCAAAAAGTACATCGCGTTCATGAAGACGTTGTTGGGACCCGTAACCGCGTACGTTGGTCTCAACGACACGGGATCCTATTCGACCAGGTCAGAGACTCAAGTCAGATACCGTGGTGAGAAAAAGAGAAGGATAACGTTACTCTTTTCTTCTTCGCAAACGTTTTCAGGCTGCTTCGGAGCAACGTTCTTGAGGCAGCGTTAATCGCGAACATCGAGGGTGTGGTTAAGCCGGCAAAACTGTTGTTCAAGAACTGGATGGAAAAGGGTACTCGGATACCGCCGAATCTTCGAGACCTCGTTTACGCCGCTGGTACATTTTTTTCCCCACTGTTTCCTTGCGATTATGTACTTGACTTGGAACGCGAATCTCACTGTTCCGTTCTCAATCCATCAGGGATAAAATACGGCGGGGAAAAGGATTGGAACTACTGCTGGAACATGTACAAGAAAACGCAGATTCCGAGCGAAAAGGTCATCCTTTTGAAGTCGCTCGGTCAGTCTATGGATCCGTGGATCCTGCAACGTTTCTTGCTCGCATCCCTTGACAGGGAGGAAATCAGGCCGCAGGATGTCGAACCCGTAATTGCCGTCGTCGCCCATAATCCGGAGGGCCAATTCCTCGCGTGGCGACATCTCAAAGCGTACTGGCCCAGATTTCAGACCATGTTCGGCAACGGCACCTTCACTCTCAGCGGATTCATTACAGTTGTTACTTCGACGTTCTGCACCGAGTACGATCTCCAGGAGGTGAGTGATATTGTTTAAAAGTAAATCAGTGGGCATTGAAAGAGACGGTTGGATGAAAAAAGTTTTCCAATTCCTTCCGGTTCTCCTTTCGTTCTTATTTTTTCATTTCCAATCGTCAGGTTTCGGAGTATTTCAAAAAGGTTGAAGTGGGCAGCGGCCAGCGAGCCTTGGAACAGAGCTTGGAGACTATAAGATTGAATATTCACTGGGTGAAGGAAAACGCAGAGACCATCAATCAGTGGCTGCACAATTATTTGAAAATCGATAAAAGCTAGGCGAAGAATTATCGCGAGCGAAGGTAAATGTATAAATTATTTTAAAAGCCTTGAATAACGGCGGAAACATTCATTCACTATAAATTTTTGAAAGTAAGCAACGTGGATAAAGCTAGTCCAGAATTTTTCTATCCTCTACGGATACCGATGTGAGGGTCAATAGCGAATTTATATTTACGATGAAAATCAGAATAAATAAATATTAGATCGAAAACTAATTATGAGAGATGAAAAAAAAAAAAGAAAGAAAAACGTCCGGTCGTTGTGTTTAATGAGATGATGTAGTAGATTATTTCGAATATGTAGAGAATTCCCTGTTATACAACCTTACCTGCCTGAGGATAAAATTAAGAGAGTGTATAGAGAGAAAAAAGTGCTCTACACATATATTTCTCATCACTCGACTGTCAATTCCCAAACGGCGTGCTTATTTTGAATTATAAAGAAAAAGTTTTAAAAAAAATTAATGATAATTAAACGAATAAATAAAATCTTAAGTCAATCGATAAGTAAATTCATAGGGACCTGCGAAATCGCTAGTACTGCCTTAAAATGCACTTTGCATATCTGGAAACAAAAAATGTTTAATTATTAATCAGTTGATTGAATACTGAAATAAAATTACTTCCTATTTTGTCGTTCCTAACGAGGTAAGGCGACATCAAAGATAATTAAAAGTAATAATTAAAAACATCTTATTAATCGATCCGATCGAAATGTATAATAATAAATCGCATACTTAGCAATGAAAATTTAATATTAACGCGGTCGAAGTTGTACGATGTAGATGTGAATCCATCCAAATTAATAACGGTTGAGCAATGAGTATCTAATACGTCGATTAGGTCTAACGTCGACGAAAGTTAAAAGGTAAACATGGTTTTACGTTATTCTTATTGCAAGTGTAACTTTACCGGACCTATTAGAATATCATTCAACGCACTTGCAGCGTTACGAATGAAAGGTTACACTGCTATCTGAAAATATTCCAATACCAGACGCTGAATCAGGGTCAAGTCCTTAGTACGTAATTGCAGACTATGAAGAGAGCTGAAGAGATGTACGTACACCCGTTGTATACCTACTTATGTACAATAACACATAACAATAATAATCCGTGGGTGTGAAAAGGTCTAAAACGAACTTTAGCTTTGGTAAAACTTAAGTAGCATATCAAACAAAATCTATATATAATATTATATTATATATACAGTTAGTGAATAAATTTACATTTAATGTCATACGTTGTGACACTATTTATGTATAGAAACGTTAGTCAACAACTGATTAATCATTCAGCGCCAAATGCATTAGACTTATAAATTAGATGTAAATGAAACTGTAACGTTAAAATCAAAAAAAAAAAAAAAATTGAAATCAAAGTTGAAGAAAAAAAAAAAATTGAAATAGGTTTCGTACGCCATGTGTTCATGTTGCTGAAATCAATCCGTACAGCCTAATTAAAAAGGCCTGATAGTTAATTTTACGAATTATTTGCTTTCTCTTAAAGAGAAAATATCATAATTATTTACTTTGACATATGATGAAAGTAATTGACCGACGAGAAACGATTCTCAGAATTTGTTTTCAGTAATTGTTGGCGTAAGAAAACTAAGAGATGTAGGATCTAATTTGAATTTCAATGCACACATAAAGTGATACGTGAAGAGTATCTCTGTACGGGTATACGCGTGTGCTTAATGTGACGGGATATTGTCGTTGACGTACTTACTTGTCCTTATTAAATAACAAGAAAAAAAGATCGAGTTTGAAATATTTGTAGTAAAAAAATTTGTCGTGTATCATCGTTGAATGTTCGTCAAGCAGAAAAAAATCTTTACTAATTGAAGGTAAGATTTACTCTGTGCTTAGAATTAATTGCTATAGTAATTAGTTATAAAATTGAAATGGCAGTAAGAAGCTTAAACTGTAAAACAGAACAAAAAGAACCGAGCACGAAGTCAGAACAAGAATTATGATCGATTCGTATGTGATGCAACTCCAGAAAAAAAAAATTCCTGCTGGCAGCATGAATAATTTCTTCTTTCCCACTGTAAATAAATGAACACGTTTTTCATGATATTTCATTTCGATAGATTTTTATACACGGCTATATTTTTGACAAATTATTATCGTATTTACGCACAACTTATAGACCTATGCCCACTTCTGCTGTATAGGATGGGTTAACGACGTTGGAAATGCGATGTAAATAGCATATTTTTTCACAAAACAATCTTCTCTTGTACGACATATTATGGTAATGATTAGAAATTTTTTAATTTTTATTTTCTAGTTCATACGCGCCTGCGTTTTACTATAAAAACTTTATCCGAGCACTGTTATTACACACAAGATATATTCGGGGACATTTTTGTCGGAACATTTTGTTCGTATTTCTGTAAATTTGATAAATAAAAGAGTTCATGTTTGAAAAAAAAGGGAAACTACTGCACGCACGATTTTTGTAATCTGAAATTTTTCGCAATATACATACTTATGATCATTACACCTATGTATATATACTTACACGCACGTGATTATATATACCTATGTACAAAGACGTTACACGCTGACGGCGATGCAAAAAATTATTACACAAAGTGAAGACTGCAGAGCCTGATGATGAAGAGATCAAAGATTAAATTGTTTATCAATCACGTGAAAACAAAACAGTTAAAACGTTGTCATCGCAACTGTATAAACAAAATGAAGTGAACAGTGTGCCGCACTCAATTTTCGCACCGTGACAAGAAACGCGACACATTGTACCCTATACGTGTAAATTGTATATTACTGTACTCTACTGTATACTGTTGTCATAGATATTTTGTTGTAACAAATTAAACGACGTATACACAATAAGACATACAAATAAATATAATATACATATATATATATATATATATATGTATATATTATATGTTTAAAATATAAATGCTTCTTATTATTGAATCACCCTCCGTTCGTACACTCGAATTCGGTAAAAAATAGTTATATCACTCTGTCAATAAATTGCAATAATTCATCATTCACTGTGGTTAATTAAGCTCAATCAAAAGTCTTACGACGGCTCTATGTAAATAACGAGAAGCTTTCGTTCGGGATCCGGTGATCCGGAGGTCACAAATCTTTGCATACAATCGGAATATTCTTGCCTTCTAATTCACCAGTGCTGTTGTTACAATTTAATCCTGACAGAGATCAAGTTACAACCAAACAACACGTTAACGAGTGCTTGCGTGATTAAATAAACAGTCATAAATTAATATCAAGCAATCTTTACCCATTGGAAAACGTTTGAAATTCAGTCCTCTATATTTGTTTTCCGATTCCATTAAATTTTCTATAGTTTATCGAAAATCATCCGCAACATTAGAGGAATCAAAAATCTGTTTGAAGCTCGAGCGCCGACTGCCTGCTAGCCGAGCTTTCATTACGGTACGTTGGGTTGTTTGTAATCAGGCGTTTTCACACAAGCACAAGATTTGTGGCAAAACAAAGGCTGAAATTATGCTTTTTCTGATTGTTTTACGAGCGTTATTTCTAACTCGAACAGAATCGTACTCAACCAGACGCTTTAAAGTTGGCTATTTAAAACTGTTGGAAAGCAACGTGTGAGATTTCGCTCAAGAGAAAAGTGAAGTTGAACAAAATTGGTGTCTAAACTGTTGTGTACGTTCCAATTCGTGTAAATAAAATGAAGAGAAGAAAGAAATGCAAAAATGAATTACCGAATGGTATCCGAATTCATTACAACGAGTAGATAAGTAGCGAAGTACGAAGACTCAGATAAACGAGGAAAAGAAATTCAACGATTATTCAACGGAGCGAACGGTTATATTCGCGATCAATATCTTATCCTAGGTTTGATACTCCGGTTGTTTATTCAGCCAATTGGATTTCGTCAAGGACGGAGAATTGGTTAAGGATATGCGCAGAAAACGAAGAGTCAAGTCAGTGCGCAGCCGGGCGGTTAAAACACGCGTTCGAAATACGCGCGGGAACGCGGGACTGATTCAAACTGAGTGAAATCAGTGGATGACGTCAGTAACGCGATGGTTAGGCTTGGTGGGAGAAGGGAGACGTATGCGGCTGCCATTCACTGTTCATATTTTATATTTTATCAGACGAAACACCCTGAGAAATTCCATCGATAAACAAACAACGATTAGAAAGACGTTTGAAAATTAGAATATCGGTGAAAAAGTACTGTGAAAACGTGACAGAGTGAAGTGGAAGTGCGATACGCGCAGTTGCGTTTGTGGTTAAAATACACACGACATACGTACGTAGGGAAAGCGATCTACAGCGGAGTGTTTCGAACAACATTTCGCCGCCGGTTATTACTTTATCACCGCCCGATCTGCCATGGCTGACATCGTGAGAGAATTGGAAGAATTCGTTAGTATACAATCCGTCCCTCGAGTCGACAAATCACCTGCAGCAGCACCACGGAGCGGAAGAATGACGTCGCTTAAGGTAAGAGACGCGAATCAATTGCAATACTTGGCACCACGCTCGCGATATAAATTCGCGTACCTGCGTAATTCACGGTTTCGTTTGTAAAATTGGCAACGCTGGTTGCAACACATGATCGCGGGCAAAGTTCGCGATGACGGCAAACAGCTCGCTCTCTAATTATTTGAAATTGCTGCTCGATGGTTGGACGGAGACGAGCGGCGCGTATCGTATTATGCTAAAATCCCTAGGACCGACCAGCTCTTATTGAGCATCGTTAAGTGCAACAACTATACACGATCACGCGATAGGGTTGATAATTTTTATTCCTTCTTCATTCTCGCCTACGTTACATTCGCGCTGCAAGAAAATCCGCGTCGTTTTTCCTCTCTTCGCGCCGCCACGTTTAAAGCTCCTGCATTTCTGGCCACGCTGCACGACCTTCCCCCATAGACGTACAAATAGGCGAAGAGACCCCATCGAATATCTGAAACTCCGAAAGATCTCAAAGTACCGTGGATATCGTTGCTTCCGAAATTCCTGTAACAACTCACTAGAGGGGATACATAGGACGCAATAATCGAGCCATATCAACAGTTTATCTGTACGAGATTGGGCCTGAAATCAGACTTCACACACTCGACACACGGACGTATCTATAATATAAACGTCGAGAAATATCGGTCCGTCGAAACAAACAACGATAAATTTTAATCGAGGACAATTGTTAACTTGTACACAGCTTTGGAAATATTAATGGGCATACACGCTCTGAGGATAATTGGTAGAATACCACATGTCATCGCATACCGCCCGCATCTCGTGACTTGACGTTTTCCCTGATAATGATGCTGTGATGACGAAGGTCGTCGCAAAGCTCGTCGGACAACGAAACAGCGATTTGATCGGTAAGACGTACAGACAGAAGTGAAAATATCGAATAACAAACGAAAAGCGGTAACGACGCGTAATCCCCGATCGGCCGGTTCAATCGATATGAAAAGTAAAAAACTCCGAGCGAACGACTCGATCGGTCGATTTGGCGCCTCGGCGTCCGCCTAGCGGCGCGGAGCATCGTATATTCGGAGAGGGGGATATCCCCGGTTGGCACGTCCCTGGCCGCGCGCACATACAGCGTTGCCGTAACTCCGTCTGCTGAGTCACATATCGTCAGCGATACCTCCGCGAGCATAGGTGTGCGCGACGGTTCGTTTCTCTGTAAAATAAAAGGAAATCGACGCCAGTGACGAGAGGAGCGAGGAGGGCCTTTTAAAGGGGTGTCTCGACGTCCCTTTGCAATTTATACCCGAGCGTAACAACGGCATAGAGGTATTAAACAACGGGCCAGTGACAAATCGCGGCACGAGATGGTTTAGTGAAACGTACAACTGTGCGGTCGACGCAAGCCTCAACTTTGCAATCTTTAAAACACACGGCTCGTCGCGCGGCCGGCTCCGCTGCTGCCAGCCAGACCAGGCGAACCGACGAACGAACTGTCAGTTATCGGTCGAATATTTACTCACCTTGCTCCGTTTCGCCGGCCTCGAGTGATAAACGGTCCTGTTTTCGCCCGAGTTTCAGGACTTAGCGGGAAAATACGCGACGACGTTCCTTTGTTTATGTCCTTTTAAACTGGGAAGAAAAGGCTGTCGGTTTGAATAGCTGTCATCAACGGTGTGTTGTGACTACCTTCACTTTCGTCTTCTTTGTATTTTTGATTTTCTTTCTTTCTTTATTTCCTTATTTCTTTCGCTCGAGTTCTCTTTTCGCCGACTTACGCTGTTTCAATTGATTGGAAATTACGCTAACCGCGGACGTCGAATGCGGGCGAGCTCTAATTCCTACTTTGACGTACCCCGTGTTTTGAGGTTATTTTTGGGCACAGATACCGAGTAACTGACCTATGACTAGCTGCTGGGAGCTGCTCCTCTCCGGCTTTATTTCCGATCTGACAGTCGAACCAGGAGGTCGTGCCTCCCGTTATAAACCGTCGATTATTATTTGCCATTGTGAGTGTGATAATACATTATTCTTAATACCGTGAGTGGTGACGATGTGCCGCCTTGTCCCTCGCTTCGTACTTAACAACGGAACACAGCCTGTGCGACTGCTCTGAGCGAGGACTGGAAATCCTTTTTTCATTCTCCTCGTCGGACTCTGTTTTAAAAGGCGAAAGACTCCCCGAGGTGCTATACAGACTGGAACAAAATGCTGTGTTTGAAAAAATTTTACCGAGAGGAGCTGCTCCAGCTCGCTCTCCTCCTCTCGCTCCTCCGAGTCGATCCCAACTCGTACCTAGGCTTGGACATTCAGACGATCGGCGTCGGCTCTCTGGACCTTCACAACGGCTCGGGATGGCACACCGATGCCCAGACGATCGTCCATCGCCCCATGTTCGTACACCCAAAGAACCTGGACTCGGTGCTGCTCAACTACGAGAGAGACCTATTCGAAGACTTGAACTCCCTCGGTCGCTACAACAGGATAAACTCCCAGCAAAACGACATTCACGCCTATCTTCTCAACGTCGAGGAAACCAGAAGAGACGTCGCGGTCGCCGGACCCAGCGTCCTATCTACCTCTAATGATCCCGCCAGGATTACCGCCGTCCCTGAACCTCCCAGCGTCGACAATAATCCCGCCAGTCCCGTCGGTGCTGCTGAACTTACCCAGGAGGTAAGCGACAGCTTTCTTTCCTCAACAATATTTCTTCTAGGTTTTCAGCCGATGTTTTCTTTGGCTCGATACTTGTACCGAGAGCGACGTTCGATTCGGTTCGTTTAGGTCCATTTCCTTCTCAAGAATAGCGATCGCGGCTGACAAAGGCTACGCTTGAACTTAGCCGCGTACTCAGATTCGATATTCTGTTGAATTTTTTTGGGCAAAGTTGTTTGTTTCTATTTGTCAATTTCACTCTTGTATTTGTGAAGAAGTTGGCTGATGATATTTAACAACTGTTTAATATTTCACTTGAAAAACTAATCGTTTTTAGAAGGTACCGATAAACAGCCGATCGCTCTTTAGTGAAATTATACACTCTTAACTGTAACTAACTGACTTTGGCTCCAAAGCGACGATGCCTGACTCAACCAATTTAAAACACTGTCACTTGAAAAACCACTGATGAAAATTCTGACTTCCTCGTAAATTATTTTTGTAGAAAAAAATGAATAAGAAGTCTTGACACAACTTAAAGAAGAAATGTCAATATCCTAGAGGCTCGATTCTCTTACTTCTTCGTTGAACATTGGCTTGAACTTCTTACTGTTTGGTTGGATCCTGTGTTTCTATTAATCACCCAACTTTTTACGTATTTTTATCAACCTATCGACCTTTCTTTCTTGCAGTCGTTACATAAGTTTATTTCTTTTCCTTGATCGACTATTTCAAGCGGCTAATTAATTACTAAAATCAAGAGAACCTGAGGCAGAAAAGTACAAACACTTTCTTTTATAAAATTCTTTTGTAAATAGTCTCATCGTAAACCTTGTTCTTAAGACATTAGGATAAATCTCAAAAATTTTCGTTTTCAAATACGTAGATTAATCACATCGTGAGACACTGAAAAAGACAAAAAAGGTGTTGGAATTTTGCTTCTCACCTCTTGTTTTTCGAGTTCAGTAATTCGCATGCCTACATACCCACCTCTACCGATATCGCGATTCTCTCTCTCTCTCTCTCTCTCTTTCACTCTCGCTCTTTTGCAAGCGAGATAATAGCCTCAAACACAGAGCCTGCAGTGTCTGGATTTCGTGCACAATATATTTAGATGTCACGTTGAGGTGGAAAGTCATTGGCTGGTTGATTCGATCCTTATCGATTTAAATAACACCCACCGCTTAACAGATTGTAAACAAAGAATAGGTGATGAATATCTTGCGGTCCGACTCCTCTCCATATAAGCAACCTCTATCGCTGTATTGTTTCCAACGCGAATTATCTATCCATCAAACGATCCGGTTATCTTGTGTTATAGATAACGTGTCGAACGTAATTCGGTTCAAAAAACACTCCGCCACCAAATTCACCTCGCTCGTTCACTTCACCTGAACGTGGACAAAACAATGCAAACTTTTTTAATTAAACATTAAATCGTCGAACGAATAGATTTCGGTAGGGCTGCAGGTAATCGCTAGTGAATTATCATTTATTTCCCATCAAATTCGATTCAAATAACAATGGAGCGAAAGTTTTAACTCACGAAATAAAAAAACAGTTTCTTCAGATCCGATAATATTCTTTGTTACATTCTCTGCGTGCGAAAAAAAAGAAAATCAATGATTTGGAAAATCTGTGAAAATGTTGGAAGGAGTTTGAAGAAAAACAAAAGGAGAAAGAAATTACACAGCTTGAAAGAAACCTGCGGTACAATTTCCCTCCCAATTTGATTCGCGACGACGCGACGCGCGACGAGCCGTGTCAGAGAAAGGAGAAGAAAGGGAACGAAAAGGTCACACTTGCACCGACCCTTCAGGTTGAACAACCGTCCAACAGGTTACAACAGCGTTCATCGGCCTTTCACCCTGTCTGGGCCTTTTCCAGGGGCGCCGACGCCTCAGAGGGTGGCGAACCTACGGCAGCCTTGTTCGAGTCTGAAAACCCGCCGTTGGGGTGCGGTGAAAAAAAATTTCAAAGGCTGAGGAGCATTTCAATTCGTAAAGCGTCGTGGGGGTAAAATTATAGGAAGATGTAGAGGTAGAAGGGGTACAATGTCGAGTTTCTATCAGGGTCAAGTTTGTCACGTTACATTAGTAACAATGCGACATTAGAAAAACTCGTTATTTTTGCAATTTTAGGACGATCTGACATTTAGGAAACTGTTAATAAAGCAGGAACAAGATCAAATTTTCTTAATAACTTCAGCCCAGTGAGTTTTTGAGAGGTAGGAAAAATTTAATTCATAGAATTAAAACATGCAGAAAGTCGGTGTATGGATGGGTAAAAAATTAAGATCGGTATTCTTCTCGATAATATGGAATCTAATTTGATCTTTCTGTATGTCGAATTTCGATGTTTTCAATTTTCTACACTTATTCACCTATTCTAGTTTTAAAAACGAGGACGAGCTGAGCGTTCACGCGGTTGTTTATTCGAAAATTTGACTTTTTTTGCGGATGGGTAAAATGAATGATCTGTTTTTTTCTAATTCTCTCCTCAAGATCCAAACTTTCGACGGCGCGAAATCGTTGCTTATATCGTATACATTACGAAATCATTGTTCAAACGCGTTTCACATGCGATTCAATGATTACGGTGATGCTGCACTCGCCGTGCAATCGTGCGTCATGTTAAAATATGACGAAACAATGTTCGTTCCTTGCAGTCGAATTACACGCACGTCTTCTTGGGAATAAAAATTTCACACACGGTAATAAAAGAAATTTCCTTTGTGCCCCGCTCTGCTTCTATTCGCGCAAGTGACGACTTACAGCTAACATCACGTATGCGTGTATGTAAACGAGTGCAAATATTTGATATTTTCTTTTGCAACAGACTGTGTAAAACCGACCTGCACACGTAACCAAATGAGAAGAAAAGTAAAGTAAAAAAATATTATAAAAAATTTGAAAAATAAAAGAAAGAAAAACGTGACGCCGCCGGCAGATAGAAAATTATCTGTAAACAGTGTAAGCACACTTTGAGTTCAGATGCTGTAGACGATCTGCATCTGCGTCTACGTCATCAGAGTCTTTGGGTGAAAAATCTATGCTGCTTCTTTAACATCTCACCTTGTTACACCGCAATGTCAAGTAATTGTTTCTCTATCGCGCATATATATTCTATTAGAAATTGTAAAAATAACAAACTAGTTTTCTAACTCGGGTGAGCGGAGAAATATGCTGTGCATGTGCAGTACGGGTATAATAATGCGAATTTTTTAGTATTTCTTTCTTTTTTCTCCCCCCCTCTCTCTCTCTCTCTTTCTCTCTTTATTTTGTTTTGTTTGTAATTTACTCTCTTTGTTTTCGCGCCAAGTTTTTCAACCTAATCTGTTCAGCCAGCCTCTAGAGATCTTTTCCTCTTATTCGCCGTGTTCTTTGAACCGGTATCTTGCACCGCTGGTAGAAAGAAAAACTTTTCTCGAAAGTTCGCGGCCGATGACATCGTACACCGTTCGTTCTCGCAAAATAATCTCTCCTCCTCTTCGCCGTTTCTTTTGCGGCGGTATCGTGCAGGCGGAATTTATTTTTACAACCGCTGGTAACCTCACGGTACGAAGAGAGAAAGGGACGGAGAGAGACGAGGAGGAGGCGGAGGAGGAGGAGGATGAGGAGGAGGAGGAGGAGGAGGAGGAGGAGGAGGAGGAGGAGGTAGACTATAGACGTAGGCAATCGCTAAACGAGAGTGCGTTACCTTCGCTCTTGTCCCCTGACGCGACCTTGCGAAAATATAACAAAGTCCGATTCGCGACGACGTATCTTTAATTCCCTGCTGCACCGGCATGCTTCTGTGCAGATCGCATTCTATTCCCTGCGGCGTGTTTCTTATCCAGCCTTCCCATTGCCCGTGCCAATTATAATCGCCGTTCTCTTCTTCTCCGCTCCACTGCGCGCAGTTTCTGAATTTTGGCAGAAACTAAATTACCCAGTGAAATATTGTACAGGTACCGATGCGATACAATGACGTTTATAAATAAATCTTCTATGATTATAAGAAAATTTGCTACAAATAATTATTCTATGTTAATACCGTTTGTTTTCGAAGTTTTAATTGCAGGATTGATAATCGTGTTTCTTTACCTTGCTACATTTTGTCAGTCAAATCATTGAGGCCTCTGTAATATCGATTAATTTTACCACACGAACACGTCGCATTGTCGCAACAGACGTAAAGAAAAAGTAATAGACATGACTGTGTCCAAAAATAATAGCGACACGTCATGTGACTATAAAATTTTCTTACCGCGACTGCGAAACTCATTTTCATTTCTCGCCCGGAATCATCGTATTTTTTTTTTTGTTTTTTTTATCGGTTATGATTTGAAACTTCAATTACCAAGAACGTATATTTTATAGTGACGGAAGAAATGAGAGGAAAAAGTACGACTGCGTAAATTCAACGAAATTCTGTTACTTTTATTCGTCGATTACGCGATTTCACTCGTTCATTCCTCGACATTTCTATCGTCTGTGCGATCGCAGGCTCCAATTTGAGAGAAAAAAAAAAAAAATTAAGCAAATAAAATTAACGATTACGCAAGACGAAATTTATTTCTAGTCACAAATCTGACGCTTAATATAAAAACGAGCTCTACATGAAAAGCTGTCTAATTGCGACACACCAAGGAAAATATAATCATCGTCATCATCATCGCACTCGGTAATATGTTTACTTCCACGTGTTACAATAACGCCGCTTAGCAAGTTAAAAGAATTGGCGGACAGGCAGGCAGGCAGGTGTTGATTTTCCGACTTATTTTTACGAAATTGGCAAGCATCTTCCGCGGCATCTATACCAAACTTTCGCTTTTCGTCGCTGCAAACGTTTCAAAAAGTACGCGTGCATTATCTACCACACATACAGCAGCTGGCTGCAAACACGGATGAAGTAGTTGTATTCGATCTGCATTCTTACGCGTCGTCTGCAAGAACACGTGTTTGTTTCTTCAACTGACATTGTAAGTGTCATTGTCCCTCGTGCAGAATGGCGTATACATACGTATATACCTACAAAGCACATACCGCATCTAAACACGCAAGATAATGCAATTCGCGATGAAAATCCTTACAGTTCGAATTAACTCACTCCTGTGCCAAATAATTACACGTATATCGTACATGTAACGTATCGCTGCGCGAATTCATGTCTTATCTAAATAATCATCAGGCGCGATAATGATGATGAAATAACGAGAACTTGCTGAAAATAAGAGGGTTTCTTTAATTTTTTTTCCTTTTTTTTTTTATCACTCTTTTTCGAGTTACTTTGGGAAACGATAGAGAAATTGATGAGACGTAACGATTATTTTCGAATCGCGTGACGTAAGTAAAAATTCACAAGCAACGACGCGTGTTACAATATGCACGCGTATGGTGCATACCGAGGCGAATCTCGCGCAATTCGCGCTTAAGGTAGAGAGGAGGTATAACCGTATAAGTCAGACACAGGTATTTATGTAAGTTCTCGCGACTTTTACGGCTCGCTTCTGTGTCACTGGAAGTGATTATGCGCAGGTGTATAATAAATGTACGCGTGTATGAAGAGAGACGAGAAGAATTGAAGCAGCGAAAACGAGCCATACTCGTCCGTATCTCGATCTAGGCTGTAACCAATTGCATTTCATCTACTCGATCCCTTTGCCAAATATAGACCGCAAGTGTCTCCTGAGCGATCGACTTTCGACCAAGTGTGAAAATACGACGGGTTTTACGCTTTTGGAATGATTGCAGGAATTAGCGCAACCTGCGGAGTTGAATATTCATTTGACGTGACGATCAATTCCTTGGTCTGTGTTTTTGTACGTTTTGCGCATTCCAAGTGATACCTGCGATCGATTCGTTTCTTTTCCCCAATCCTTTGATTTTCGTTTGAATTTCATTTTTCTTTACATTTGTTCACCTCGCGTATTAAAGAGGTTCGAGTTAGTAACGTTCACTTTATCGGTGAATGTTTAGAAAAATCGTTACTTCGCAATCTTAGAATTGTCTGAAATTCATCTGTTTCGTTACGTTGACGTTACTGACTCCAGACTTGTACATTTTCTAAAATTGCCTCCGTATTGAAATTCTTTTGCACTATTCATACGCGATCACTTATCAACGACAATTAGCAGTCGCAAAAAAAAGAGAATAAGAAAAATACGTATAGGTATATACGTTTGGTACGACACGGTCACGGACTTTTGATGAAATCACTCTGTATAGTGCATTCTAGCGATGCCCAATAACAACAAGCTGATAATAATCTATGTATCGATTGATCGATTCCAAAAAAATAATCGAACGCGACATGATTGAAAATTTTGTAAGTAGTCTTAATAGCGGAAAAGTTTATTCGTGATTTATGGTTTCATTCAAAATATTTTTCAGTTTCAGTTGAAAATATCCATTTATTTTTTATTTATTATATGAAATAGATACTCAGTGAGTAATACAATGATGATAATTTATACTCTAATCACGTAAATTGATATCGTATCGCGTCGTTCGTGAAAGTGAAAAAAAACCAAAAACCGATTGTGAGGAAAAATAATCGATTATACTGCAACACTCGCTGAGGAAAAATCGTTGCCTAATGCAGTACATTATAAAAGATAATACGAAAAAGCAATCGTGAAAACTGGGCTCAGAATATGAGAAAAGAATTTTGATTCATTCAGAGTTCCGGATTGAAATATTTCAAATTTGTCGACATTTGACTTTACAAAATTAAGCAAACGACTCTGACATCGACACTCATCGCTGATTTTCTCTCCCTTGTTATAATCCCGCAATTATCATCGTCGAGCATTGCAGCTTGTTTCTTTCCGTTCTATGATGGAATAAAGCGCAAAAAAAATACACTCCAGTGCCGTACGATCACCTTCCTCTTCCTCCTCCTCCTCCCCCCCCCCCCCCCCCTCCTCCTTCTCCTCGCCTACGTATCTTATCTGGATCAGTAGGACAGCTATAGGCATCGAGGTGTCGCGCTGCAAACGTCCTTCGCGAACAAACTGCACCACACGTGCGCTGCATTCGGACGATGATTCAGAACTATATGTACACACAGGGTATATATGCCGTATTTTGCACTCGATGTTCCGGAGCGTCGTATCGTGGCGTTTTACGATTTCCGGCAAAAATGCAAAAGTTCCCAACCGGAAGAGAGAAGAACCAGTTGTTTGTCCCTTCGTTTCTCTCTCTCTCTCTCTCTCCCTCTCTTTGAAGAAACAATTTTTTATTCTTAAATGCGGAAAAGAGAAGCGGTATTGAATTTCTTTGAGAGGGTGAGCGAATTGATTCCTGAATTGAGCCGGAAGCTGAAATAATCAAGTTTACGATCCATGTCGAAAAAATGTATAAAGGAAAGAATTACGAAACGAATACCGAACAACTCTAGCTGACAATCACGTTGACAAAGTTCAGTCAGGTCAAAATAACGTCCCGTCAATAGGGAGTAATCTGAAAGCTAAAAACCAAACGAATTATTATTGTTATTATTATTATTATTTGAACGGAAACAGCTCGGCTAACAATAAGCTCAACAACTTGAAACCAAAACCATTGTACTGCCTTTTTTCGAAGGAAATATGCCCAATTTCGATAAATCGTAGCTCTCCGCGTTTCTTTCTTGCATGTAATATGGATTATTTACCAAATTTATCGAAAAATCGATCTGATTACAATTTTATATGTAAATAATGCTCATTTCAAGATTTGTTCATTATTGACAATTCCCCACATCCGTGTCAGGTGACTTGTGCAGAATTTGTTCTGAAAACCCTATGAGCTGTTATTGATTGAAATTAATTAAACAAACTATGCGAAAGGTGGCCGATAATGCAACCCGTCGACTATTTCGTTCGAAATTCACGGTTCTCAGTTTCTTTGTTTGCCGAGGAATTGTCGTTTTCCGATTAAACTTGTCAGAACTTGACTGGTTCGCGTCCGTTTCTAGACTCTTTAATTTTTACACGTCTCGCCTTGACTGTACAAGCGACACGTGGTCAAACATACGATCGCGATCCATCTGTCAGAGAATGCGAATTAATTCTTACGATGCCGTTGCCTTCGTTGCGTTGCAGCCTCCGATGCACACTGACCTCGATAACCAAAATAATCGGACAAAGTGGAGCGTTGGATGCGATGGATAAAATTGGTGGAATAAAATGTGAACAACGCGTGTAAGAGAGGGAGGAAAAAACGACGCAAGTCGGTGAAAAGACTTCGCGGCGAGAAACAGATGCTTGGCCTCGATTTTCAAAATTAACGTCGCTGCAATGCGTGGAAATGAATATTCTCAATTTCGAGGACCCTTAAATTTAGCCAAATACTCCAAGGATTGAGAAGGCGAAACCAAGGCTTTGCTCTCGGATTTATCGCTTCGCGTTAAATTATACGCGTTATTCCGTCTTGCAATCAGGGCCAGTTGTGGTCTCCACCTCCAACCTCGCACAATCGATTACACTTTCTAATTATAACTCTTGACCCTAGCAATTTTAAATACTCTAATTTTTTATAGCCCGTCACCGGGAGGACAAAATGCAAGTCGAAAATAGTTACCTAAAATCCGCAAATCGGCGTTTTATTCCTCGTGATAATCAAAGATCCGGAGAACACCGGTTAAGTGTCGGTCAGGGCTGATGCAAGGACGCTAAACAACGTCCATTCCGCACCAAAGACGACAAAGACGCGTCGATCTGACGCTTCTCTCCTTAAAAGGCGCGCGAATTTCTAAGGACTGCGTCAGGCGTCTCATTTGCTATAGAAGAGTTTCGCTTTTTTTCTTTAAACGGAGTTTCAACGACGGTTTACCACGTAAATTTTGTCGTTTTCCCGAAGGATATGTCCGTAGTAAAGGCCGAATTGTCGGAGAAATCTGCGGAAATCATTGCGTCATTGCTGCAGCTATTCCTAATTGTTACTATTACGTTAGAGAGCCAAAATTATCGTTCCATCCCGTAAAACTTTAGGCTTAAACGAAAAGATTTAATTTTTTTCTACGGCCTCGTGTGTATTAATGCTCGATTTTTTGCAAAATTACGAATCCCAATTATCCCTTATCCCTTAATTATCAATCTTCCAACGGGAGATACTTGAGAAATAAATATCTTACTTTGATTACGTGATTTATAGTTATTTCTGAAGATTACTAAGAGATTCCTATAACCCTAAAAGATTTCTCATGACTGCCGATGATTAACTCGACGATTATTAATGCGGAATTTCATCATATGATTACAAAGTGATTTCGGAGATGACGAAATGATCGCGAATGATATCGACACCTCGATCGCTTCGGTGAAACACACCCCTTGACATCTGCTGCCAGTGAACTGCGAACTATTGTTATTTATTGTTTCAGACGCGAATGAATGCGTTTTCAATACACGCTCGTGAAATCAGACCGCAATTGTTTTTCGAGAAATCGGAAGCGTTTTAAAACACGTTTTTCAAACCATATATTTTCTTACGGGTTGGGAAGCGCAAAAAAAAACAAGATATTTTCGCTAATTTCTTTTTTTTTTAATGTAATAAAAAATACTTGCGGTGCCCAGGATAACTCACGATAACTTCATCCGAAATCAAGAAACCAAATATTTCCTGTTAGTAGGTGAATATAGCTACAGTGATTGAACAAAGGATTGTTAAAAAAATTTTAACTTGACTTTTTGGCAGAGTCGTATGCAAAAAAGTACAATTTTCGGTAAAATCTAGACCAAGTATTGCCTTGTAAAATAAATTGTGAGAAAACAAGAATCTTTCGTTCAATCACTACAGCTATACTCACCTAGTAACAGAAAATATTTGGTTTTATTTTAGTTTCAGAGAAAGCTGTCTAAATAGAGGATACTTGTTTTTCCGAAACCTTTGTTCAAAATCTTTGAATGACAATTTTATAAAATAACGTTCAAATATTGTTCTTTTATATACTTGAATTATGAAAAGAATAATTCCATTTTTATATTTTTAAAAAATTATTAAAACGTGTAATCCCCCCTTAATATAAGAAATTTCCTAAACTCCTGTTCAGGTGTTTGTTCGCGGCTTCTTCCTCCGAATTGTCAAGTTTCTAGCCGGGCAGGTTACGTAAAATAACGACGCAGAATATAACGGGGTCATCGAAGAAGCAGCGACGTCGCATCGCGCGTAACGGATTTATTTATTCAAAATTATGGTGATCCGTTTATCGTCGTTTCGGTAATCCGCTGACGAAAATTCAAGGTGTGTATACCTTGCGTGAAATTTGAAAACACCGCAAAAGCAGCAGCAGCAGCAGCGGATCCTGACCCAGATCATATATTCGAGAAGTGAGCAGAAGATGGAAGAGGAGAGGAGAGAGGCGGCGCTAAGCGTCGAGCATTCGAAAGATCGACACTGACATTTGGCTTGTGCCAAAATTTCCTCAACAGCATGTGCAGCGGTAAATCTGAGATCCGAATTGCGAAAAATTTTTTGGCTTCTGCACCGTCCGATTATATCCTGTAGAAATTTTACCGCCAATTCTCCACGTGGCGTTAAAGCGAATCGAAGAAACGAAAAGGCAGGAATTTTTTTCCCCACAGAATATTTGATTATTTTAAATAACGGCAGAGTCTTATGACTATTTGCGATTTGCGTAACGGTTTTAATTCCTCGCCAATTTGTTGTAATCCGTGGTTCTGACGCGTTGAATTATTTTCCTTGGGACGAAAAATCGCGACGGTTTTTTATCCCCGTGTGGAGAAGCCGAAGCAGGAGGAGGATAATGATGCCGATGATGTTGATGACGATGACGATGACGATGCCAGTCAGCCGATTAGGTCGACTAATCTCTCACGAAAGTATCGGTTCGGTATTGATCGATGAATCCATCCGTCCGTGACATATATCTGTCTCGCGATCAGAAAACGTGACCTGCTTGTGATTCGCTGTTGGAATTACAGCGTTAAACACCCGCCTGCATGACTCTCTCGTAGCTGATCGAGGCAAAGTTAATTTAAATTTGAATAATTAACTCTTCGCTCAGACGATACGGAGATACGACGGGCCTGTAGAATACAATTTCATCGCTGCATTTAACGTATAATAATTTAGGGAGGTGTAAAAAGTGACACTGATACATATTCCATTTTTATCTTCGTTGTCAAAATTTAAATAAATAATTTAATCGCCGCAGGGACGGTAGTAAAATATTATAAAAGTATCACCGACAACGTGAAATACGAAGTTTACTAAACTGTGTATCTAGCGTGTAAATTGAAAACTTGCGTTTAAAAATCATCATCAATTCGTCAAAGTATTCATTTCTTCGATAAAAATATACAACACGATGTACAGTTTGTTCAAATGATTGAAACACGTCTGCAAACTCGGGAAAAAAGTTTCAGTATATATATATATATATATATATATATATATATATTGAGTCGCCGTATTTAAATATCGACTCTCGCGATCGAGATCGAGATTTCTCTTTTTATTTATCAGTCGCGAGTTTGACGAACGATTTCGCAATATCGCTGCAGAGAGCCGGCTCTCTCGGAATTTTTAAAAACGTTATCCAACGAGCCCGTGTTTATAAAATACACAAACCCATCGTCTGCCACCGACCTACTTATCCTCATCGCCGTCTGCGATTTCTTATTAAATTTACAAATTTCGAATCGTACCCCCAAAATTTTCGGCACAACTTTTCTCCCACGTATTGCAAATTTTTTTTTTTTTCTACGTCTGTTTCCACCTTAATTTCTTTCTTCTTGATCTATAAATTACGTCTGAAATCTACAAAGAATATCATAAAATTACGCGAAACCGAATTAGTCGAGAATTTGATAGAATCGCTCTTAGACTAACAACTGTATGAGTAAAAAAAAAAAGAAATAAAGAAAGGAAAATTGAAAACAACATTTGCTCGTTCAATGGGGAGTTTTTCCTCTCTTTCTCTTTCTACTCGGCATATATTTTTTTCAGACTATACCTCTCGCGATTTTTGTATCCTCGCTCCTGACACACTCCATTGTTCCTCCCTCTCTCTCCCTCTCTCCCTCTCTCTCTCTCTCTCTCTTCCTCTCGCCCACGCGTCCATCTCCCTGCGTGGTTTCGAGGGACGGATAACCTCGGAAATTTGGCCGTGTCTCGTCGTCGGGATTCTGTGCGTAGGCAGACGTCGGTCGTTAAGTTAGGATAGGTTAGTTGCCCGACCATGACCTTCGTCTGCCCGTAGATACCGTGCGCATCTGTTTCGTCTAAACATTCGCCCGGATGGATAATCAATTTAGCAATTTCGTTGCCGAGCCGCCCTCGTGATTTCCTCCCTTCCTCCCTGCCGCACTCCGCACTCTCCACTCTGCTCTAATTGTATCCTTTTTGCATCGTCAGAACTCGTTATACGCACACGATGCAAGACTTGATACGCGTACAGCGGATGAAAAGAGATTGTAACGGATAGAAAAAAAGACTCTCCGATCGTAGAGGATGATAATTGATACCGGCTGCGAATTTATTTATTTATTTATTTTTTTGCTCCACATCTCTTCTCTTTCTCGACATCTTTTAGCGTTTTTTTCTACATCATAATTTACGATTCTCGCATTCTTGGCCGCAGCGAAACCTGCAATTCTTCTATCAGCTGAGAAAATCTTTTTTAAATTCGTTATGATGCGTGCATGAGATTATACCTGTAAATCATCCGGCGGTGACGCACGTAATATGCCTCTACGGTGGGGGAGGAAAATGTTTTTATGACTCACCTTTCTAGATCTCTAATCGGAAATTTTATTCTATTTTTCATTCTCAATTTTAGCTTAATTTTTTTGTTTGTTTTTAAGTCTGTGTCTTTTAAACCGTCGAACGTTTATTGCATTCGTTTCCCCATGACGAAACTATCGTTAATCTAACTTGCAGTATTTTTCCGAAATATTATTTACTGCTAGAGAAACAGACAAATTTAAAACAACGCAGAGCGAGACAGAGAATGATGGAAAACTACAATTCTGATATGAATCGCTATATCTCATATCCTGAAAATGAAATATCTGGAATATTTTATTGCGACAGGAGGATCGGTTTAAAAAAATAAATAAATAAAGCATTATTTCAATAGCGCGACGACTAATTTCGCGCACTGTATTATTCTTATTACTCGTTACGAAATCCTCTGTAAGAACGAAGAGAAGAAATCGCAAAAACCTTGAATTTACATGACGCGATGTACGAGAACCACGTAAGAAAAAAATAAAAAAAAATTAAAAAAAAAAAAGAATAAAGAAACGAGAGGAAGAAGGAAGAAATTGGCTAGGTGGCCAACGGCCGGCTGGCTGACCGGTTGATTCGATAAGCTGATGATATCTATAATAGACTCGTTGTTGCAGCGCGAATAAGCGATCGACGAGACGAAGCGAGGAACTTTAACGTATAAACATGCAAAATGGTAGAAATAGTCAAATTGTTTTCTCGCTCTTCGCGTCTATTCCAATCGACCTTGAACGCTCCGCCGAAGTAAAAAAGCTCCTTCCCACCACCTTCTCTCTCTTGATCTCTACTTGCAGCGAGAAAATAAACTCCCAACACGCCTTGCGTCCACATATCCGCAGCTACGGTGCGTGAAATATATGTACAGTCCGCGCGATAAATGTTCTAAACACCGACAGGAATGCACTGCGCATAAGGTAGGGAATTATTTTCTAGGGAATTTTCTTACGAAATTCGTTACGCATATTTTTCACCGTCTATTTCTGACCACCGCATTCAGCAATCGAGTGCAGTTATTAATCCAGGCCTATTTGTGTACGTCCGTAATTATGTTACAGTGAATTACGTAATTATATCGTTTGTAGAAATCGTTAAATAAACATGGCACAAATCTGCTTAACGACATCTCTTTTAACGTATTGGAACAGTTAAAACCGGTCACCGTTTAAACGTATTCCGTGACCCTTATCTTTCCGTAGGAGTGGGAATCCGGTGAAAATCTCGCTCACGATCTTCGAACCGAACCTTTTACAGGTTTCGAAATGTATTTTTATCGACGATTTACTTTATCGAACGCCCTCGAGCAACAATTTCAACCGCGTATACGTGTTTTCAGTAAAATTCACCGTTATATTCCTAAATTTTATGTGCATAATTATTCCTTTTATCTACCACTGGTCAATCAAAGTCCAATAGTCGCCACTTTTTTCTTCGCTCGGAGAACGTGCACATAAATTTGTACACGGACACCATGATTGCCGATTACAGCATAATCGACATAGTTATTAATAATCGTGACGTCTGTCTGCGGTCAGTTTTCATTTCTATACCGCGCGTACATATTATATATCGAAATTACCAAACTCTGCATCTTGGAGTCCGCGTATTACACGCACTGCTATTATACTAAACAGGTACTCGAATTTGTTTGCCTGCAGCGTAATTACGTACACGAAAGTCAAGGACCTCCTAATGACGTTGCCCACGGTGATTATCTTGCTTGGCCCCGTTTATTATTGTAATTTTCACGGTTAGCGCAAGTCGGAGAATCGTTGGACTCGTCATTTTATACCTTTTTTTTTTTTTTTTTCTTTCTTTTAACTTTCTTGTTTTCCGAAGATTATCACACATGCCCATTGACGTGCATTAGTTGAAATACCGACGACGACGCCGCGCTTTCTTTGGGCATTGAGATTAACGATATGGATACGAGGCGCTCTCCGACGGATTGACGCCATTGTCGATAATTATCGTGCCTCTCTAACACTACTGGAATCCTTCTTCCGTTCAAGGCGAGCGACTACCTTACGCGCGGACTGAATAAATTAGCGTTTACGCCGCGCGCGGTTCAACTTGAAGGAAGTAACGCGATTCGAGATGTTGTAAGAAGATTCGGCAAGCCGTGAAACCCGGCTATCACAGGACCCTGACTCCGTATTAAAGTCCCAATTTACCAAATCATCTCGCTCTGTGTTCTCCGCTACCGGCGTTGTTCGGAGACTCGAGGTTTCTCACGCGCGAGAAAAATTTTTAAACCACAGGGATAAACGTGTACGCCGCCGTGACTTTGTTCGTTTGCCTCCGTACTTAACGCGTGACGTGGAAGCGTGCATCGGGAAATATAAGTGAATTTTGAATTCTGATGTCGCTGGACACTCTGTAACACAATTCCTGAAAAATGGACTGCTGACCTCTGAGGGTGGGGAATTCGTGACTGTCGATTGAAAATTTCAAGAGCACCGCCGGCTACCGATCATCGTTTCAATTTCCTGTACAACATGATATCTAAATCGCTTTTCTTTCAATTGTCACTTGTAACAAAGTTTCAAAGTAGCGCGGTCGACATCTCCTCTCGATTTAGGTGCCTACGAGCACTGCATGCACGCAGCTTGATCTTGACCGCGACGTTCCAAATATAGTTTCACGCATTCTCGCGCCGGCTAAACGATGCAGTCTGGAAGCGACCTTTTCTAGAAAACTTTTCCCGAAACACAGGGACGGTCCGACACTGCGGCAAGTATTCCTCATCTACTTTTTATCTACTAGGTGTCCGGCTAGTTGACCCTGGAGAATATCGGTTCATGGATCGTCCGTAGAGTCGATTGGGGGTCAAGGCCCGTAAATTGGACTACATTACAGTCGTTTCCTTTACAATGATCGAAGACGCACCGCGTGGGATCGAGTTATTTGTATAAAAAAAACGGCCGTACGGACCCGCATAAAAATTTCGGAATCGAAAGCAGGGGCTCTTCTATTGTGCGAATTGGAGTCCACCTGGCCTGCAAATAACGGCAACCGGCTCGGTTGTACATCGAGAGACCATTTGAAAAATAATCACGTCCCAGAGCGACGTCGCACGGACGCGTCGATAAACGATCCTGTACTCACTGTCGCCAAACAACTTGATTGAAGAGTAGAACGCGGGCGTTCCGATACATGGCGTAACTGTAAACTGGATCAAATGTACGCTGCCAAGCGTAGGCGACAAACTTTTCGGTATCAGAGTCGACTGACATTGCTCGTCCGTTGCCAATTACCGCAACGTCGATGCGCCGTTGAATTTGACCCGACATTGTATCTCCGTGTGCAACCTAGTCGCGAATCAACGTCGACCAGACCGATCTATGCAGAGGCTTCGTAACCGAGTTACGGTCCACTGTGTACGCGGTAGGTTATACGTTGCTGGATAAATTTAGCGAGCTTGTTGTTGTCATGTTTTTCGTAGCGCTGCGGGCCGACTATCGTCTAATCTAGGAACCGAGCTCGCCGTTGGACACATCTAGATAAGATCCTGGCCGATTGTTAAGCAAGACCCATCTCGCAAGTGTCGCGTTCTTTCGTGCTTCGTAGGTGAACCGTGAATACGCGACATGCCGCGAGGCGGTGGGCAAAGGTACACCGACGTGCATACGTACATACGTCAGTTTCTGTCCACGTGGCGAATTCGCGGAGACACGTATGCCAAGAAAAGCGCTGACTCCGCTCTGACAGGGTCGCGTGAGAGACAACGAGAGAGTATAATTGCTACGCAGAGACAGTTTTGGCGGAGATTTGGCGAGGACGCAGTTTCAAATTTATTCCAACTGAAAATTGTCGAAAACTTTTATTCCACTCCCTCGAATTTCGGAAATTGCTGATTAGCGAATGGCACCGGCTGCACGTCGGTTGTGGGTGGGTGATTTATTAGCGCCTGTCAGACAACAAGGCTCACATTTAACGTACCAATTGTTATCGTAGGTCAGTATATATTATTTCGTAGAGACGCGGTCGTCGGTATGTAAGATAAGAGAGAAATTATAACACCGTTGAACGCGGCAGGATTTCAAGGGGGATAAGATAACCGGGGTGACTTTCGTTTGAATTGATAAACGTTGGGCTGGTACGTTGCCAAGGAAAAAAAGAAACACGCTATTTTCAATTCGGCAAAACGTGCATCTATCCGGTCGTGTTCGCCGCGAAGAAAAACAAGTTTCACCAACTGCCGCGCTCTTCTCTATTGCATTATTGAATATTGCATTAACGTTGCTTCCTTACGCACGTTCGGTCTATATGTTAAAAGTATGCATAATCGCTTCTTCGACGACCCTTGAACGCCGCTGCTTACTCGCCAATGAATTCGCAATTGTAATGAGCTGTAGAGGACTGGGTACAGGGAAATAAATGCCTATGCCACATGGCTGTGGGTATAATAACGCGTGGCGGGGTAAAAATTGTTACAAGGTTGGACTGAATTGCCCGGTCGGTTGTGGGCAAGGAAAGCAACGCCGTGTGAGCGATCGCGTCTTGTCAAGTAGATAACTGAGATATGGCGGCTGGGAATATTGTCTCGTATACTACATATATGGATGAGGAAGATACGTGACGTGAGTCGCCGTGCCAAACGGTGTGATGTTCAAAAAACAGACGAACAAGAAGAAGGAGGAGAAGAAGAAGAAGAAGCAAAGAGGGCAAACCGATAAATATACACCGATTACACCGAAATCATTTCAATTTCAAATCAGCCAGCGAATAATGGGTGTAAAATATATTTATGTATGATCGCGCCGAATCGAAACACACTGATTTCTTCGAACGTCGAATTTCAAATCCGACAGCCGCGACGATCCGATAACGTGACTTTGTACCGTAATTAAGAAACCTGAGGAAGGTCGAGCTGCTGGATATTACGAAGTTTCAGATTCGTGAAAATTACCATTTTCGAAAAGTTCTTCAACCGTGTAACGAAACAGTTTCTCACGAGGTGTGTCTTGAGGTCCGATAAAAACGCATCCAAGCTAATATTATTTACCTTACGAAAATCTGTTCTTCGTTCTCGCTTCGCAATTTTTTCTGGCAAATGCACGCAAGAGTCGTGTACCCATTTCTCACGTTAGTCAGGGTTAAAGTATTCATATTTAGAAACACGGTATCGCATCCTCGAGGAAAATCGGCGCCACCTTCTTTGTGGCAGAAAAAGTCTGTACAAGGAAAAAAATAAATAAATAAAATCGCGGCGTTGATTTTTAAGCGGCGAATCGATTGACCCCAACGTCGACTTGTCACTCGATCACCTATCCGCGTCATTCTCGTGGAAAACAATGTTGCCGTCACCGAAGGAGCCGGCTTGGAATAATTTCCATAAATCAGCATTGTACGCAGACGTTAGCGGCTAACTCTGGATCGGTCAAGTCAACCGATTCGACCCGAAGACCGTCGACGGGAAATGCGGCCTAGAAACAACGATGGAAAGACTTTTGTCGAAGACCGACGTCCGAGCGGCGTACCGGCGTTGTTATCGCAGTGTCGCAGTGTCGCTCTTCGAACGGTTTTCCGCAGGATTCTACGTCGCGTTACTCGTAGGATCTCCTCTATCGACGAACGATCGTCGCGATTAGGCTAGACTCGATTTCGCCGATAGTGGTGGTGGAAGTGTCGGTGGAGAGGTGGTGTGATGGTGGAGACGGAGGTCGACGCAGTGCAGCTCACCTTTGTGCCAATGACTATCAGTGACGGCGGATAGATATCGGTTCATGCAAAACCATCCCGCGTCATCCGTCGTTCGGCGCCGATCGGCCGGGTTCCAAGATTGATTGAACGCGTTAAACGGCCAATGGGACGCAAGAGGAACAAAATGATGATCTCGGTCTTCGTTCCTGACGATGTATGCGATATATGCCAAATATTAAGCCGTTCGCCAACGGTAAACCTACCTACCTTATTTCGTCTTCGTCATCTTTCAGAACTTGCGAATTATTCGTAGCTCTGTTTTGGTACTTTGTAATCCATGACTCGACTCTTTTCGTGACACTTTGTCACATGGGTTTGATAATCGCGACTTTACCTTACGAGGCTGAAGTTGGCAACGTTACTCCAACGACTCGTGTTTAGAAAAATCGTTACTTTCGCAATCTTGGGATTGTCTAAAATTCAGCTAGTACATCGTAACGAAGAAGATATGTTTATATTTTGAAAAGCCAACGCCTCGGATAATCCTTCTAAAATTATACAAACGAATTATTCCGTGACGTTTCGTTACGTTTACGTCACCAACTTCGGCCTTGTTTCACCTTGTACGTTTCTTTCGAAAACGAAATCACCTGCACGTTTGGTTTGTTCAGCTGTTAGTGGAAAGTGCCCGTGTCGCTGGGAAAGGGAAAAAAAAGTCTATAGTGGAAAAGGAAAGCTCTGTACGGCCTTTCAATCTTTGTAGAACTAGAATAAGAATTCAATTCATTTTTCAACGTTAAAATTTGATTTTCAAGCGTGTAATAATTGATACGAAAAAGTCCAAGATCCAAGGATCAAACCGCAGGACGGTGTAAGTAAGGCCGTCCTCACAGCCGTGGATTTTACAGGTCTCTCGTTGTCAGAACAAAATTTCGATGTCGTTACAGCGTAGTTTCAATCTTTTCGTGCAAT
The DNA here is from genome assembly GCF_021155785.1 of Neodiprion fabricii. Taxonomy (NCBI): domain Eukaryota; kingdom Metazoa; phylum Arthropoda; class Insecta; order Hymenoptera; family Diprionidae; genus Neodiprion; species Neodiprion fabricii. The sequence continues at coordinate 28,991,788 of NC_060244.1, read as the reverse complement.
TTATATACGATCATTCAAAATTTCGTCTCAAAATTACTTACAGCGAAATATCGTTATTTGTATATCGAGCTCGAAATCGACTAAACACCCATTTTTTCTTTCTGCTTTTGTTCCAGGTACGTATGTAACACGTTATCATTATATGTTCGCCTCAATCGGTGCCAGTCTATAACGTAAGAGACGTCAGGCTCTCCCCTCCTCCTTCATCTCCGCGATGTATTCATCGGAATCGGGTATGTACGCTATTCACCTCCAGTCAGTAAAATTCCCTCAAATAATTCCCAGACCTCCAAGTCCGTGCGAATCCACGTCACAGCCGTAATACGAGTTCGTTACCTAAGCTCGCAAGACAGCCGTCGCTACTTGTGTAGTGCCGGCTGCTCTGCAGGCGAAACAATCCGTTACGCAGTTCCCCTTCGGTGATTAAATTTACCTAATTCACCGATCGAAATATCTCCCTTCCTCTTTCTCTGTTGTCGAGATGTTACGTTTCGAGCTAGACGAGAGAGCAGACGGATTAATTAAGAAAAATTAGCTTTGGAAAACTCATGAATATTGCGTCGATTCACGAAGAAGCGTTTCTTTTTTTTTTTTTTTTATTTTGCGATCAAGCACTTCACGAGGTTGCTTTGGCAGTTTTTTTTTTCTTTCCTTTTTCAATTGACAAAAATTACATTTATCGTTTCTCGTTGTGAAAAAACTCTTCCAGTTGGATTGGTAAGTAAGGCTATGACGTTCCTGTAGGTGAAACTGCGTATTTGGACTCAAAATTGGTGTTTCTCATTCAGTGTTTAAAAACAAAAAAAAAGCATTCCGAAAGATGAAAATGACAGTTTGTTCCATCTCGCCGTTTGAGAAACTGGTCAACAATTCGTCAACTTCGAGGGCTCAGAACTGTACGAATACGCGGAAAGTATAACTTTCTATTGTCACAATCGGATTCCTTGACCTGAAAAATACTTAAACTGCATACTTTCCTCGAGATGCTGGACCGATCGTGTCTGTACGTTAAATACCGTGGTAGATGAAAGTTGACTTTTTTATTTTTGTAAAGCATACGTAGTATACATCTTTGTTGCCGGTTACATCATTCGATTATTACTTCACTATTATCCATTGTCTTTGAAGATATGACAGAAACGATACTTGTTAATTAAATAACTCGAGTTATCTGCCTTCTAGTTGAAACAAAAATTCTTGCTTCTTTGACGCAGTTTTCAAAGCTCGATGCAACGTGTGTGCGTTGCTTATCGTCGTTGTGTGAGATGGCGTTGCCTTACAATTTACAATGTCGCAACCCGGCTACTCAACTGCAGCCTTGGGGTTTATCAATTTTAGAAATAAATTAAAATTCAGTTATCAGTTCAACCGCTCGATGTTTGTAACGCGTTCAAAATAAATTGTGAAACTAATCCAGCGCCTAGCCTTTACGTATCGTATAATATATAGTTATAGCGTATAGCGCTGTCACGCTGCCTAGTCAGCCGTCGCTTTGTCTATTATTTACACAATTCCGTACTCGCTGCGCAATTTCACGAGATTCAACGTCGTCTCGACATCCGTGCAAACTAAATTTCCCAATTTAGCATGCCTCTTTTCCTCGTTTCATCCCATTCTCTTCACCGAGTATAAATCATCATTACTATCATCCGATATAACGTTTCATCCCCCCGCCTGTAATGAAGAACTACATTTTGATTACAACTATCGTTCTCTGATCCTTCGATTAAGAAAAAAACATCGGTACAAGTGTCCGTCTTACAGGTGTTTCTAAACTTTACCCCGTAAATAAATGGCGACAATAATTATTTCGTTACGTATCGCATATTTGGTACGAGCAAGAGGAAAGTAGCGGATGAATCAGCGAAGGACGCGTGGGCGATTTAGCAGTTATAGTTATGGCATCTTCTCTCCTGCCTTTCTTTGCAGGGAATTTCGGATGATTGCTTTTCTCTGTCTCTGCGAGTAAACCGCGAAGGAGGCGAGAAAGGACTTTGTTCTCACGTTCTATTTTCAAATCGAGTGAAGAAAATTTCCTACGTTCCTATTTACATGCGCCTATCTTATATTTATGTTTATATACATGCATATGTATAATTGTATATACGTATACGCGATAATGTAACGTATAGGTATAATAACAACACGCGACATGCACCACGATGCTTGCTTGACGCGTCTGCGGCAATGCGGCGATAAATTTGTCAATCTCTCATAAACAAATGTATTATAAATTTACGAACTTTAATTCGCTCGTCTCATCAGCAACCGAAACGGCTTTGTGCTTCACATGCACCGCATTGAAGTTAGCGACTTTGTCGTGATGATTCGTGATGAGGAAAAGCCGTTATTTAGCGGTTTTCGAATTGCCTGAAACTCGGTAAACCGTGATGAAACAAAAGACACTCGTATTTCGAAATCTTGGTTCTTTGAAAATCATTGTAAAATTAAGAAAATAATTATTATCTTCCCTCGAATGTTTCGTTGCGATAACGTTACTTGTAACTTCAACCTCGTGCTTATGCAACGTTATTATTTATATGTATGTAACGGACGCGTATGGCCGCGTATATAATACGCGTTACATTCGATATACGTTCAAGTTACAGTAAATTCGTTGAGATTACGCTGTGCACAGAGATGATGATAATATCTTGCCAAGCCTTTATGTATGTACCGTTCCTACCTGGTTTTTTTTCCTCATTTTTCTGTATAATATCGGATGTATTATACGACGGAATAATTCAACAGAGCTCGTAACGATTATACACGTTTACTTTATGACGTACGTTATGCCCATTAAGGAATGCTACATGCGGCGAAAATTCGTGTGTTGTTGTTGCTGCTACTGCTGTAATTATTTATTAAAATTTTTATACACGCAATATGTGCGGACGATTCGCGCTAAATCTTGATTCGTGATATGCAAAGATTTTTTTTTTTAGTTTATACTCATCTATAGAGTACAATAAGTTACATCTTGTAACGGTATGATTATTACGTTTATTCGAATTTCTTTCTTATTTCAAAGCCGGAAGAAATTTAGAGAGAAAAGACATAAAGAATCAAATCGTATAACAGGAATAAAAATATTTTTCAATCAATATCATTTTACACATCTTGATTTTAACGCGTTATGCGTTCATTTAATGTTTCCTTCCTGCATGGATTTATTGAGACTTAAATTCAGTACTTTTTCCGCAAAATAAAAGACTTCTTAATCACCCGATCGTTGAGTCAAGAAATTGGGTCGACTCGATTCCTAATGCCGAGTATCTTTCTTTCGATACATTGCTAAATGTGGTAAAATTCGAGGATAAAAACGAATATACCTCGGCGCTAAGAATTATTTCGAATCGTCTCGCCTGTCTCTGCAAAGTTTAACGTCGCGAATGCAATGACTGTAAAAATAGCCACATATAATGTATATAGATAGATATTCTGCAGCAGCAGCAATACACAGAGATTCTCAAATTACTTTCTTTTTTTTTTTCCTCATTTATTTCTTTAGCATTCGTTTTTTCTTTCGCGGAGCAACAAACCGCTGACCTTTCTCCATATATATATATATACATTTGTAAAATTGTAAAAAATAATAAATCATCTTCGCAAATATAAACTACAACGCATCTGTAACAAAGAGAGTATGTATATGTATGAGTATGTACATGTATAATGTAATGCATGTATAGCAGTGCAGTCCGAAACCGCGAACGATACGATCATCCGGTATAAATAGGCAAAGGAGAAAAATTTATTTCTACAACTATATCTATAATCCGAGCTCCCCGGTATGGACCGACCTTCCTTCCTCTACGCGCTATCATCCGTCGTCGGTCATACACAGAATATGACGTAATGTGGGACCGACGCGGTCTCACGATGACCTACGCGAGTCATTTATACACAAGTTGAAACAACAAACATGCAGCAATTAATTAATTGCAAGCGTGTAGCAACTTGCAAGCTATACGCGCATATATCGTTTTTCGCAAAATTCTCTCGTCACTTTATTCGTCCGCTAACTAAGCTTGAGCATTTCAACAGATCGTTAATTCGTACGAATTCTTAATCGTCGGTCAGGTATGATTTTTATGTTCAAAGATGGATATACGCGGATGTGAATTACGAATTTTCAACGCGAATATATACACACGTATGCACGTGTGTGTGAAAGATTTTACGCTTAAAGCACTGCGGCGAGCTACAGGGTCATTGACTCGATCGTTCGCGCGGGTTTCTTTACCGCGTTAATAAATATATACACATAGCAGACACGTTGGTATATCCGTCGAACTGTGATGGTATCCAGCGATATAAGCAGCAGTTTTAAACCGATGACACTAATTCGAGAGCCTTCCTCCTACGGCCGCGCATCGATATCTTACCTAATTCGTTTCTTTATCTTTTATTTTATCTACTTATTATATATATATATATATATATAGGTATACTAAAATTCAATGAACAAAGTGAAAAACAAAAAGTAGACGGCTAGTTTTACGTCATTATCTTGTTTCTTCGAAAGCACGCGGCCATGCTAAAAAACAAACGAAATAGCCAATGCTAACGGTTTCTTTTTTTCTTCTTCTTTCTATCCAATAGACCCGATGTGTTTGTCCATTTTTGTAGCTTCGCGATTAATCTCCGATATTTTGTACGGACCTAACGTCGTTCTGATGAAATATTTTCAACAATTTCTAAATCCCGGCTTACTCACTCGTCGAATAACCTTAATTTTCTCCGTCGGTAAAAACTACGATATATCCTTGATCGTTAAGGAAAATTGCCGCAGTAGATAAAAAAAGCCTTCGACTTGTGAACGAGAGCGATCGAAGGTAATGCAATTAGTCAGAGCATAAAAAGAGATGTAGAAACGAGCGGAAAGATCTTGGAGATAATTTCTTGATGGTTGGTTTTCTTTTTGGAATTCTCCTCCTCACCAAATGTCGGTAAAACAGAGGGTCTGCGTATTAACCTCACTTACTCAATCGGTAAAAAGCTTTTTTGTCTCGTCCCCGTTTGCACCGTCGGTAATAAAGAACGCAATCGAATCGAGCTACCTGCCCTTACCCAGCGGTAAAACTGCGCGAGGTTTTCGTTTCTTAATTGAAGGGGGAAAATTTAAGAAAGAACGCCGACAAACCTGGTTCACTTACGCAGATAGGCCGCACCTACGGGCGAATTAGTCCCTCCTTTGTGTCAGCCGTCATCATTAAAATACCTGCATCCACGTGCCTTTCGAATCACTGATTCGGATATTTCAATGTTTGCGGTTATCACGAAATATCCGCAATACGTAATTGAGTTTGCGAATCCTGTTCCAGAACTCGACTCGTAGCTGTAATTTTTAATTTTTTTTTTTTTTCTAATTTTAATATTCATTATTTTTTCTCTCTCTCTCTCTCTCGCTCCAAAAATGTATATCATCGTCGTCTTAGCTGCTTTAAAAAGTTCGCTATATTGACAAATTTCTTGAGCTATGTTTGACGATCCATTCGCAATGCTCTTAACCGTGCAAGCAACTACTTTCCAGCATATGTATATATTCATGAAAGTTTGCGCAGCACTGTACGTGGTTGTCACTTTTTTCATATCATAGAGAACATACGGATATTGTCGAAAACGAAAACAATAAGGACAATTTTCAACGTTATAATATGCGATTCGTTAATTATCATCGTAAATGAATTCTTGGTTAATGCAATTTACCGACATTTTGAATAATTACAATTATACGTGTATATTTTATACAAATAGTTGGACACTAGACATCAATCAGGAATAAAAAATTGTAAAACTTTCAGACTCCTCAAGAAATTTCGACGTCAAAATTACGTCGAAACAAATTCTGTCCGCGAAATTCAATAACAAAATCTTAAAATCATTCGAAATATCACAGACTCGCGTGTTGATTTTTCATTTTCCGATTTCAATCTTCTCATAATATGTGGATACGTGGATACAATATATAATTAGATATTAATTTCTATAATATATATCGCCGGCAATTATAACGCAATTAACCCAGAACTTGTGCTATTTTTTACCAGACGTTGATTGTTTCCGTTTCATTTGACGTTTTTACGAATTCTCTTCTGCGAATACGATCTTCTCGTTAGCGGTTAAACCGTTAAGGTATCCTGTACGCCAACGCGTACTTCCGCAAACACAATACAGCTTATTACACACCGATATCAACGTACCCTCTTAGGTAGACGTACAATGTAGGCACGTGATGCGATATATCCGTAATTAAGAAATTAAAATTTATACATCGATACTCGCGCCTTTGTGTGTCCGTGCGTTTGGCACACAAGGCTGCATATTAGATTTTTTACGTTACATTACGTTGTTTGGATTACGTAACCGCCGGTTACGTAAGAACCTTGAAGGTATAGCACAGTAAGTAACAAGTGACTCTTTGGGAGTCGCAGACCATGGTATACGGATCGGCCCTCTATTCACTGATCCAGAGTAATTTCATCTCACGCATCGGTTTGGCAGAAGAAAAACAAGGAGAAAATCGTCGCGAATAACAACGGTATACTGTGCGATAATTCTAAGCAGTAAAATGATCATTTAAAAAAACAAAACAAGTGGAACACATCAAGAATAAACCTAAACCGTCGAATTGAAAATGAGTAAAATTGGAATCGAGACGTGTGACGAACACATTACCTACGGAAAGTCTTGTAATTCAAACAGCTGAAGAAGAAGGAGATGCGGGAAAAAGATACATACTTACAATTAGATATTTAAACAAGTTCACGTTTACGTACAGGATGTACAACGCGCGCATGTTTGACGAGTTTATAAATTTAGTTTATTGACTAATATACAAACTCGCGCGCTGCTCGCAGGGTGATTAATCACGGCGCCAAGCCATACATTGCACGATAGATGTTGTACATACCTGCGAGTATGTATATCGTATATACGTACGTACGCGTGTATAAGTTGACGCGGGAATATATGACCCCGAGGTTCAAGAACTAGACGGTAAAAACATCCTCTTATCTATGTTCCTACAGCTAATTGCCATGCTCCTCGCGTTCCTATGTACCGATCGTAATGGTATGTATATTTATATGGGGCATTCCGTGACATCGTGATCAAGATTTTACGTCGACGTCTCCGATTGACTTTATAATATTTTTTACGCGACGAAAAATGGTATAGCAATTTTTTTCAAAATTTTTCAACCCAGCGTATCCGAGGTATGGTTTAAAAACTTGAAAGAAAAACCCCGCATTTTTGACATAAAAATGAACATATGTTCATTCCTACGTTTCGACAACACTTTCGGTATATATCTTATTGTAAATGGTAAATAGTTAGATTTCAAGGTTGTGTAATTCGTCTAGATTGCCTGGTACGACGATGTGAATTTTTTCTCAGATACCTAGTAGCGCTAAAAATTTTTTTCAACACTACTACGCTTACACTAAAATACACACTAAGAATGTGTCCAAAACACGTGTATTTTAAACGGTGAAATCCGACCCCTTTGGGGCACGGTTTAGAGTTGATATAAAAACTTGAAAAAAAATTGTAGAATTATTTTTGACTTATTTGGAACCGATTTGGTGGGCGTGCCGGTCGAAATTCAAAAACGACCATTTTAACACGATATTCGTACGACGAACGGATACCCAAGTTTCAAGTACGAAAATATCAGTGCGAAAAATGCCGAGAAACGTAGATGAGGAAAGCCGGATCGTCGGTTTCGAAAATTGTTAATCCTCCCCACTGTTGACATCGCTCTCTGTCTCTGTTTCCAGAGCCAAGATGTCAAACCCTGGGCGATATCTTGCGAGTAAATTCATAACTAAACGAGGCGGCGGCAACCAAGTAGATACACGCTCGTTATCTCGCCGCACGCGCTCGCGCACATTCTTCGTTAGTTGCTTTCAAAACTCCAAGTGCCAAGTTACAAAGCTCTTACGTTAGCCGTGTCCAAGTGTCGCGAAACTCCTGCTGTCCCCGTGATCCCTAACTTTCCTCGACGTGAATCGGGTCAAATGTAACCGGAAGGGAAAAAAACCACCGACCCCCAATCCCCTCCCCCCCCCGACCACCCCCCACCCCCGCCCCGCACGTCCTTTGAACTTGAAAATAAAAAATAAAAGAAAAAATAGACATACGTTGAGTGAATTTAACGATTCGATAAGTGACGATATTATGTAATTTTTTTTTTTTTTTCATTTTTTTTTTTCACCACGCGAAGGTGAAATACATGTTTTATGTGCACAAATATACACACACGCAGCACGTTATATATTGGATATAAAATAACATCCGGCACAGAAGCCTCTGCGGCAACTTCTTTACTTAGGTGAGTGAATAAAAAGTTATCGATGCGCGTATTGATAATCATTCGACAAGGCCAATTTCATGGATATTTACGAATTGTGTGTTTAATTGTTACAACTTCCAACTTTGCGCGCTGCGTTGTCATTTTTATTTTTTACTTTTTTCATCCTTCTTTTTTAATCTTGTACTTTTCACTTTTACTCGAAACATTTCGAGAAGAACGAAGAGTACGGTGTGAAAAATTCATCGCAAATCGTAATAACTATCAGACTGCTTGTACGAGTGTAAATTATATCTACATATAATACCAAATGTAATCATCCGTACATGTATGCACGATAACGTAGATACTGTACACATACACATATCAAAGCTGCGCAATATTTGCCGTAAGATATGTAATTGTATATATATACGCATACAACCGCGGATGCATTTGTTATATTATATTATTAGGCATTGTTAAATAAATATATACGGATCCGTTTAATTTACAGTCGCCGAAGTTATATTCCGTGTCAAGAAATGTATGCATACATGAAAAAATGGTAAAGAAAATGTATGCGAAAATTTTGTCTTAAAAATTTTCTCTATTTATTTGTTTATAAATCGCCGTAGGAAAATTTTGTCGATGCACGTAAATCGTAATCACGATACAAGGCGCCGGACGTAAAATTTCACGGCAGGTAACGCTGCCAATTCTTAGCGCCCATCTTCCGCATCATGCTTTACGTGTGTGTAAAGTTGTCGGCGTTTGTGTTGTCCTGTGACGTCACACACACACACGACCGTCGCTCTAACCGCGTATTATCTCTGTCTTTATTCACTGATACTGGACATCTTAAGTGGCATACATATGTATGTACGAATGTTGTACTCGTGCGTGCAAAACGCCCCTGCGTTGGAATCTCTGTAAACAACTTTATAGACTATAATCGGCGCAGGACTGCAATTATTTTACCGACTGGATGTTGCAACGACATATGCTCGGTAAAGTTAATTCTTTACAATCGTAGGTATATAAATTACGTTCGTTCGTTTGGTCCACATACGCGGTTATCGGTATTGGCTTTGCGGAATAACAATTTTTATAACGCGTTTCGCAAGTTGCGATCGGAAATCAAGTACTTGTTGGATTGCATGTGAATGTAGCGATGAAATTGATGGATGATAATAACTTACCAGAATTTTTTCAACCCCGTTTTCAGTTTTCACAAACCTCTTTGCATACGGCACATACACGCGTTGAATTTAAAAATGTATAACCCAATATTTCAGGTAACTTTAAATCTGGCATTTGAGAACTTTCGCACATGGTCGTATTTACTAATTAGCAAATTGGTGCATTTGAGTCTGAACAGCGCGGTTGACACCTGAGAAATTTACTTACCTTTTTTTTGAGAAAGTGTATCGATTTGTACTGTCTAATTTTTAATTTCTTTAATTTTATTTTTTTTCGTGTTTTTTTCTAAGGACGTCACGATTTTTCCAAAATTCTCCTTCGCCCCTCCAATTGATCGATAAAATACGTGATATTTATCTAAGTCGGTCAACCGATACTCTCGTCGTTTCAACTGCTTAATAATTACATGGCCAGTGAAAATTCCAAAGACGAAAAGTGGGAAAAGATTTAATCATCGGTCGTTTGTTATTGGATGTAGATATTTATCTAGCTAAAACGATTTAGAAACGAAACGTGCTTTTTAAAGAAAATAATTCTCAACACGTATCTACGAAGATCGTAGCCCAAAATTATTTTTGTTACAGAATACTCCAACGTATTGTTTTCCAGTTAAAGGTTAACAGATTCATTCAATTCTTTTTCCAACTTTTTCCCATTCAAAATTCTGAAAGGTAATACTACGATAAGTTTACACCAAAACCCACTTGAAAAGATCATCTGCGAATTCATCATCATCGGGGATTTATTCGGAGAAACAAAAAAGGAAAAGAATTGAACAAAAAAAAACCCAAAACCCGTTTTCCAACGCCGGTGACGAGTTTCGCATAAATCACGCGAAACACTGTACAAACCTTCGTGCTCGTCACGTGAGAATATGAAATATTTCTCGGACTATAGCACCCATCTGTTATATCCTGCCGACTGCGATCGTCGACTGTGCAAATTACAGCCACGATCCGTTATCTGCGGCTATCCCATTTTTTATTTTTTTTTTTTTTATTTGTCCTTACCTCCGGCATACAATTAACTCCGATGCTTATGGTAAAAAAGATGTAAAATTATTTCAACATCAGGAGGCAGCGTTTCGATTCATCTTTTCTTTTATTTTCGTTTCTTTTTTATTTTACAATATTATACGAGCGAACGCTTGTGTGCGCAGAAGATATACAATACCAGAGATAATTCATATGTTCCAAGTTCAAGGCTTTTCAAACGAGTCAATATTTTTCTCCCGATTTATGAAAGGAACGTTCTCAAAGTACAGTAAAAAATACAGGAAAACCCAAGTGTTTTTTTGAATCATCGTTTGTTATGGGCGTTGAAGCGATCGAGCCTAAAGAAAATTCAATTCTACCGTTTTACGCGTTCGTCATGATCGTTGGGACACGTTATTTAATCGGTGATTGGTGATAAGATTGTAAAATTGACGGGCCCCAAATCGTTTTTCTCGAGATAATCGTTTCACTGCGTACACATACATATACATACATGTATGCGGTATGTGTGATATGTGTTTGTACACAATACGTATATTCATAAATCTACACGGGCTTTTAATTATTTTTAAATATTTAAGGAAGAAACAACGACAAAATATAAGATTCTTCTTTCCTCTCATATTTGTGTTTAATTACGAGCAACGTTGAAATATTTCACCCGACACTCAAAGTACAACTAAAAAACTTGACTTCAATTTTATCTCTGCGAATTTCCGCGAGCAATAATTTTGATCTTTCTCTTTTCTCACAGTATAATAACCCTCGGATATTATTGTTCGCAAAGAATGTGCAGGTATCCCGAACACCCGTGTTTGGAGAAAGAGGGGATTTTTTAAATTTATTTTATTTTTTTTCTTACTTTGCAAAATAACAGGAACAAATTAAAAAAATTTTCTCAAGTATTTTCAATCGCTCTTTGCTTATATGCAGTAAACTGGTGCGGCCGCAGACCAAAGGACGTGTCCTTCCTTGGTTTTATGCATTATTCATACAATACACGTACGTTGTGTACGATATGTTATATTATTCTTGGTAGAAGTGACGATGACGAATCGTGGTTACGTATGTCGGCTTTGCGGGGAAAATTGCAGTGATTTCGAAACTGCGTTGAATTGGCGTTGCCCGTAAACGATCCTGTACAATTATTGTCCCGTGACAAATATCGTGCCGCCTTCCATTTTCCGAAAGCATTATACTTTTCTCTCGACCTATCGATGGACACTGTCGATAAACCACGACGACTCGACTACTTATAGTCGTACCGTGCCCACCTATGGCTAATTGATAAAACCTTTTATGGTAAACAGTCGAATATAATACATTTATAAATTGTCTTCGATTTTAACATATTGCATCGAGTTAACGAGAACAACTTGATCAACCGGTTTGGTATTAATACGGACAAATGTTTAAAAAATGTTGCGAGAAGATGATTGAAATTTTTTATGTGTAAAACGGTAATTCTTATAATCGAGCTAATAGTCGTTATCCGATTTTGAACGTCGTTTTGACCAGCTTCTATAATTTAACCGCGTCTCGCGGGTTATTTCCTTAGATTTCTAGTACGGGCTGATTTTGTGAATCCCACCTTGATAATGTTCGTTCGCAGACACGTGTGAGGTACACATTATACAGAAATTATGACAATCCGGCCATTGGGAAAAAGGTAAACACTTCGCACGTGTCCCGCGGCTAGCGATTATTTATGCGTTAGTATTAACAAGACGAATAAGGCAAAGTGAGAAAGTAAAAAAGAAACAGAAATAACCAAATTAATCGTAACTTTGAACAAACCTGTCCGACATGAGCGAAAAAGAGAAAAGATGAGAATAATTGCCAGTGAACAAAAAAGACTCCGTTCTCTTATGTACGCAATTTGTATGCGAAAAGGCAGAATACGCGAATTGAAATGTCACTTATCGTGTATATTGTATACGCGTTATCTGGGTGTTTCAGAAAAAAATAATTTGCGATTTTCCACCATAGAACCCCCTGAAAAGTTTCAGGTACAAAGAAAGGTTCTAGCAAAATAACGAGCGTTTTACGTTATATGGAAGATCACGCTCGGTTGATTTTTCACTTTGATACAGTTTTTTGATACGTATGAAGAATCGTGAATGAATTTCAATATATTTTTTTTTATTGCTCACATCAATCATAACATCAATTGACGTTACTAAGAAAACCCACACTGGTAATATCAAGTCTCCATTTGACGTTTGAGAAGTCTATCTGACGACTTTTTTATTGTTAATTAAATCTCATTAAACCGTTAGAATTTAATATTAAATTTCAATTCAGGTGGATAAGGTTTCCGGTTGACATATCGTTATGGATCATGATCTTTGGATTGAATATAAATGACAGGAAAGTAATAATGGTTGAAGTGCTGCGACGTGTTTCTTCGCAACTTCAAAAAAATTTTTAAAAAACGGTGAAAAATCAAACGAACGCGATCTTCCGCATAACGTGGAACGCTAATATATTTACAAAATATTTCTTTTCGCGTAAACAAACTTTTCAGGGGGTGCCACGGTGGAAAATCGCAAATCATTTTTTCCCGAACACCCTAACATCTTATAAATATTATACCCCCACCCCCCACTCACGCACAGTTCTCAAATTGTTCGTCCTCGTTCATCGCCCTGATACGATTATACGATGCAGTATAATTTTGTAAAGAAGTCCTGCCCCTGTCCTGCCTCCGACAAGCATAAGTTTGATAATTACGAGCGTGAAAGACGTTGGGCATGTGTGTGCACGGTTATATTGTACACCTAAAATTGTAAATAGCAAATGCCTGTGTACACTGTAGGCCACGCTACACTACACACCACATGACAGTCCGTCGTTCCATGCATGTTGACGAACAAACATCGTATGAATTCTCACTTGCGTAATTGCGATAATGATATAGAACTACGTGTCACCGCGTTTTTTATTTTTACATTTTATTTTTTAATTTTTCTTCTCCAAATCTCCTTTTAATTTATCTTCCTTGATTTTATTATTTTTTTTATTTTTTTTTTTTAATTATTTTTCATCTTCTTTTTCATCTTCTTTTTCCACTCCACACCCAAATTTCGTTACGTTCGCGAACAAAAATTAATGTCCATGGTTCAGAGTTCTCGTTACAGGCTTATTAATTCGCATCTCCAATATTTCAGGTGTCTCGACGCTCCGTTTTATGACGCCGTTGAAAATTTTTTTCTTTTACCTTCGACTCCCCCCTACCGTTATCTGATCGCGACGGATGTATATTTGCAAACCATAGATAAACGCCGAGTCTTCGTTCTAGTATTTCAATACAAAACAGTTCGTGCATTTTTTTTTTTTTCTTTTTTATTTATCTCAATTCCCTCATTTTTCTTCGCTCTAACGCAGCTGGCGAATTTCGAGAGTTGAACTAAAATTGTAGATCTGAAAATTATAAGGAATCTCATTTTACAAAGATTTATTTTACGCACGTCTCGTTATATAGATATACAGATAAGTTTTAAATCCAAGGAGGCAAGCGATTGTAAAAATTTTCAATCGGTGAGACTGCTGAGAAAAAATTCTGCTAATGTTGAATAACCTGTATGTACAGAATGTTTTTTTTTGTTTATTTTCAACCGTTGCGTAACTTCTTATTTCGTTTCGGATTGTCAAACAAAATAATCTCCTACTAGTGTGTATGCGGTTATTACATAATCTGTAGTAATCACAAAATCTCCTAGGCATAAATAATTTCCTAGAGCTGTAATTTATCATTCGATTACTCGAATGAAAACCTTGATGATCGTCGACCAATGATCTTGAGGATCAATTGAATGTTGCGCATAAATTTGAGATATCACGTCCCTCTCGCTCTAATTAGTTCGTTCCCTTCGTGATTTGTTTGATGCGGTAAAATCTTGCTACGTATCAGTTCGTTGGAGCGTAAATACGCGATGTAAGTTAACTTTACAGTGCACAGGGAACAACCTTGAAACTTACGAAATGAAAGCAATTAGGACCGTTATAACAGACAGCTGTAACGCACTGTACATTATTACACATACAATGCACCTAGTAAAGAAACTAGTAAAGGTATTTGTGGAAAAAGAAAAAAGAAAAAAAAAAAAAGAACGAAAGATAGATGGAAATGATGGAAAAGAAGGAAAAGGAGCCTGTAAACTAAACTAAATTTTTTATCTCTGATCTTAAGCCCGTTGCATTAGACATATGCGTATAACGACGCTCGCGCCTACGCATTGTTTCCAATTATTTGTTGGTTGTAAAACCGTTATATTTTCCACACTAGATAGTTTCGAAGTGGAAATTTTACTCCGCCTAGTACCTAATTATACCAGGGCGTTATATGTCGTAAAGTGGTTCGGTAATTGCCGAGTCTCTGTTGGATCGCATCGTTAGCTCAAGCGTACAGGAGAGGTTGTTTTTCTTCGGAGCGTAATCGACGGGCCGCATAAAACCGGCCGATTTCAAAATTCTGTAATGTAGCGGGAAAATATTCTCTTATCGGATTCCCATTTGGTTAGAACGGTGCAAAGCACCGGTCGCTTTAACTTGGGAACATCAACTTAAAAATTTCATTTCTAACGATAAGAAGGTTTTAAAACCATTACCTCTTTTACCCGTATTTTCTGTATTACAAATGTGTAATCGTAAAACGGCTACGTGCTATTTGTCAGGAATTCTTTAACGTTCTTGTTGTTTCTAAAATTTCTCATTCAATTCAAAGTCGCAGCTTTATTCAATGGGCCCGATATTTCACACCTTTCTAATAACCCTGCTTGTTCGGTGTATGAAGGAGCAATTCTGGAAACGTTGTTCAAATCGCCTCGATCATACTTGTATGGATTTATATGCAACGTTATAGGTAAACGTAAAGAGTAATTCTAAAATATCCTTTATAATTTTTACCCTTCTCGCGTATTATTCAAGTATATTTAAATATAATGATGTCAGAAGTAAAGTTGACGTTGTACGTATGTTACATGTATGACATTAAAATTTTGCCAACGGAAGATATGATGTCAACAAATTATTGAACACGTCGCAAATGCGGTTGCGGTTTTCCGTTTTTCTCGTTACCCGCAACAGCATGCCGGAAAAAAGGTTCTACGGAAGATTGTGTGAGATTACAATAAATGATCATGCTAACAATAAGATTACAATAAGATTGAAAAAGTCGAGAACTTTTTACTTTGCGCGTAATTGCCAGAAAAATAACTATTTTCATATCTTCGAATCGTTCTAAAAATCGAGTAAATTAAAAATAAAAAACGGCGCGTCCGATTCGGATAAACTTAACACCACCGTAATTTTTCACATCTTTTTCTTCATTCGGTACAGTCTGCATATTGTTTGTTGAGTAATATTGTAATATCTATACGCTTAGTCACGATAGCGGGAAAGGTGACGATGTGTTACGTATTTGCCTAACCGATTAGCATCGATTTCAGCCCGATATCGCCGATGCCTCGATGCATAGTTTCCGGCAGTATATCTCTAGACTTGTTGAAATCTTGTACGTACCTATTGCAACAGCCTCCCTCAAAATCTAATTTTCAAACTGCAGAATGAATCCTACTCATATTCCAAAACGATGGTTTAACTTTATACACGTATGTCTGATGCAAATACAACTGTATTATATATATATGTATAAAATAGCGTTCGACTTCCTTGATGAAAATTTATTATTTCCCGTACTATGATATCATATACAACAGGGCTCTGCTTCGTGCCGCTGCTGTTACGATGGTTGAAATAAATAAAGCGTTAGTACGTATCAGGACGTATCATTGCCCAAATCGCAAGTATTACGTCAACAAATCGTTTCAGCCTCCGACTCCCATCAACTATACTTTTGAACCAGTAATTTAATAAGTTATCTAATAATGACGAACATACGTACACGTATCTCTGTAGCTAAAATAAATACGTGTACGTGTGTGTATACGTATATATGTACATTTCATGTATTATTTGCACCTGTCTTAGATCATCTATGTAGGTATATTTGTTACATGATCGTTGCACAAGCGGATATGCGAAGAAAAAAAAAAAGAAGATGTATAAAATATAATTTTTTACTGAAAATTATGAAGTACAAGAAAAAACTTGCCGTCGGCCGGTTTTCAATGACTCATAAATATGTATATATTGATAAACACATAAAGAAACACTTTATCGGTATACATGTAGGTTGTAAAACTTGTAAAAAGTTAATTCTAGCCCACGATACACGTGTTTGTAACGAGAAGATTGATTGCAAGCGTATAAGAAAGTACCATTCTTATCTGCGTCAATTTAATCTCGAGATAATCGTACGTGTATACTGTCTGCGCTTCTAGTCTAGGGTTAAAAACTTCATCGCGCTAAACTGTCGCCGCTTAAAGACGTAACCTAATTTTCTTGACACCTCTGTCACGCCACAGGCACAATTACCCAATTGTAAAATTAGCCGGCCAAGCCTTTTAATTAATTCGATGACTGCAGGACGGGTATAAAAAACAAAAAAAAATCACTTGCCAACATTGTTGTTTTTAAAAAAAAGTAGTGGAAAATTTGCCACCGTCTATGAGGCGAACATCAGTCGCCGCAACGGCTCTTTCATCGCGTCTCGCGATTCCATTCTTGCTGATTGTCGAGAAGCGGGAAATGCCTGCGGGCGGTAAGGTAGAGATTTACCATCGGTAAAACGAACCGACGTACAGCTGGTACAGTAACACCTGGCGCATCGAAATTTAATGGTTCTTATATTTTCTATCTATCATTGTCGGTGGCGCCAGTGTTAAACTCCCAACGAGATCATTTACTTAAACTATATTTTGCTTATTGTTTAATTTAATTCGTTTCGCACCGAATAAAATAATCCCCCCCCCCCCCCCCCCCCCCCCCTCTCAATTGCCGAGTGTTTCGGTTGAAAGATTAAACTGCGATCATGGACCAAATCGTTGTTTTTTTTTTTTTTTTATCCATAATTAGTCGTTCACTTCATTAGTTTATCACTCCGAAGCTTCAATTAACTCTCATTTAAACATATATTGGTTAATTAATCTTTTTTGCGGACACGAGGACACGATGTTCTTTGTGGCAAAATAACGATGATTTATTTCGCTTGGAAAGTATCCTAAACCTTGAAACGTTTATTATATAACGTACCGTGATTTTAAACACTTTATATACATGGTATCTACGTACAGATAAAAGTATATTATGTGGTGTAGTACGATTCTTTTTATATAATATTACAGAGCAGAGATAACGTTGAACGAATGATGTTAGACTGTCGTATCTTACCCAAGTTTAGATTCAATCGCGTGATGCATATTCGTAACTCGTTTAAAAATAACAAAACGAAATTTATATTAAAAAGAAGGATCAAAAGTACGTATATTTTTTTACATTTTAATTACATTCTTCAAATATAGCTGGAAATGTTTCAAGCTCTGGAGTAAATTGGACTTTAAAATCGTTCAACGCGATTGATTCAACTCACAGTTTCCCATCCACCCCGTGGTTTCGAAATGAGAAAAGAAAGGAAAGCGAAAGAAACCGTCAAGAATTACCGTCCGTATCATATCTCCGAACTGTTCGGTTCGGATGTGAAAAAGAAAAAACGATGTTGAGAAGAGGAGATTAATCACGGTGGTAATGTTAAGTCGTGTGGCACAGTTTGACAAATCGTGGATCTCTCGACGCGTTTACCAGCAGCCGATAAGCCGCTCATAGATGACCCGTTCCTGATGCCCGATAGGTCGATAGCTGATATTAGATAGTCAATAGCTGAGGTGTGGGCGAGAGAGATGAGAGAGGCAAAGAGAGAGAGAGAGAGAGAGAGAGAGAAAAAGAGAGACGGGACCGCAGCCTCCGGGACTGAAGGTGGTCCTGGCGTCGTCCTCCTGTCAAACTGTCATGTTCACGACAAGGACCACGGACCATCCATCCAGCATGGACAGCAGTCTGACTGACCAAAAGCCTCGCCTGCAGGATCAGGATCTCATTTTTCGCGAGCATCGCGTCTCGTTTTCGTCCCCGTTTGACTATTTCAAAGGATATATTCCGCAACGTCGTTACTCCTTTTACTGTCTTAGAATTTATGTTATTTTTTGGAGAATTTTTTGTGGTACCTGCCTTTACAATTAGTTAAGGGGTGATGTAATTGTCATTGTTTCCTTACACTTGCGAAATCTATAATGAATTCCAAATGCCCGCGGTCTTTGGTCTTAACTCAAGTCGTGCCGAGATATTCTGCAAATCGTATTTTACGCTTAACTATTCTACGCTCTTCCTGCGTAACGTTAAACTCTATTTACAGACATCGGGAAGTTGTCGCAGATTTTATCATCGCGATGGTGAAAAGTTCCGGAAATTGATCGATATCAGTGAATGTTCTCCAATTCATTATTGGAGAGAGTATATAAACTTCCACGTTACTTACACGGGGTTTCCCAGACCCCGGCCAATTATGGAACCTTATTACCGTACGCAACATTACGTTACGACTTGAACCAAATTATGAGAGAGTAATTTAAGAATTCAAAAATAGACTCCAATCTTGTAAGTTTTAGCAAAAAACAATGGAGGATGTGGGAGAAATTCTTGGAGCAAAAAAGTGAGACAATACGCAATGCGTACACGGGGTCTCTGAGACCCCAAAGTTTTTTCAATCGTTGTTCATTTTACTCGCGCAAACAATCCTGATTCAAGCACGTTGGCTTTGAAATTGTACGTTAAAATCGTTTCTGGGTTCAACCGAGCCCCATGTAAAAGTGACGAGGGAAAAAAATAGTTTACTCGACGAACTCTATTCCCGGCTGTAAAACACGGGATGAAATTTCCGACCGAGTCGAGTCTAGGTATAATTCATTCCAACAATCTGTCAAATTCAAGGCACCTCCGCTTCTTACCGAACGCTCGCCCTTAAACCGAGGATAAAATTGACCGGGACGTGAAAACGAGGGAAAGAATGAGAGCCGCGAGACCGCCTTTGGAGTCGGAGAAATGGAGGAGAAAAGTCTCGTAGGATTATCATAAACACCTCGACCACCTCCGTCGCTCGCCTTTTAGAGATAGAACGGAGATTTGCTTGTCCTCTCTGAAAATAGCTCCAGGCAGCCAGGAGATGCCCCGTACAACCCGTGACTAATGGTTCGCGTTCGACTGTCTAGGATCTAGGATGTATCTGATACTCCGCTCATCCCGACGCGGGTAAAATGGGAGAAAGGTACGAAAGAAAGGCCGAAGAATGCCCGCAACTTTTCGCATCTAACAGTCGTTTGAACCTCGACGTCGCGCAAAGTGTCGTTATATTTGTTTATTTAACGTACCTACACCTCTTTACACCGCATCTTGGACCTATGATCAAAAGTTGTTTATAGTCGGTTGTACTTGTTGACGAATTCTGAACTTGTACAGTTTCACTCGTTCCTTCATTTTTCTTCATTTCCGATGTTCGGATGGCGTTTCTCTCCGCTTCTCGACCTTCTTCCCTCTCTCTTTTTCTCTTTCTCTCCCGACTCCTACGCGGATCTCTGTCACAGCCGACTGTAAGCAAGGTAGTTTGTAAGAATGCTTCAAAAGGATGCCGCATCTTCATTTGTCACCTTCAACGGTGCTGCGGGATCGACGTGATCACCTGCCCCCCCATGTTATGCCTTGTTGTGCCATGTTGTGCCACACGCATAGGTATGGATATACATTGGTATATTACTATTCTTGCACTAGATAGGACGCGTTCTGTCCTTCATAGCCTATACGCAGCGCGGCCGTCTCTAAGACGTGTTTCCAAGCAGGTGCTTTAACCATTCGTGTAATTTAACTACAAACCCGAGTCTTCCAATTTACCTGCAGCTTTACAGTGTGACGCTTTGCGCTACGGTGCGTCGGGAATATTGGAAATGTCCTCGTGACGTCGGGACTCGGTTATCGCCGCCATTTCAACACCAGATAACCCAAGTTTTTTTATAACAATGGAGAGAAATCGTAATTTTTGGTAAATAAAAAATAAGAAATAAGAAAATTCGGTTAGCTGTCGGCCTGGTTGCTTTAGTTTGATTTCTTTCCACCAGACGACTTTATTTTATTTACTTGAATTTTATTTTATCCCACCCCTCGTCTCTAACCTGTCGCATTGCCACGGACTCTCCGCTGTTTGAATCTTATACTTTAATTTCATCGTTTTATCTTTGTTTCCTTTTTGATTTTATCTATTTCTAGCCATGTTTTCTGTCCGTTTTACCTGCTTATATGTTTCTGTTTTTTCTGTATCGCATATTAATTTCTGTCATTATGTATCATTACGTAGTTGCCCAACATCGCTGTGGACATAACAAGCAACCTATCCATCCATCCCTCTTTTTCTTTCTTTCCGCACCTCATTTTTATAACGGCTGCAGCCGCGTCCCTCTCGTTACAAATTTCTAAGCTCGAAGTTCTTCCGGTAAATATGAAAAAATGAAAGTTTCGAGCCTTTCTTCTCGCGGTCCTTCTCCCGCCACGGGAATCTAATGGCTCGAAGTCAGGCCGGGCATATCTCGTTGATCGAATTGTCCCCAGAGAGATTCCAGGTGACGGTTCACGGCGAGTATGAATGTTTTCACAGGATTAAAAGGAGGATAAATATTATCCGGAGGCCGCCCTGTGCCCACAATATCCATAATACCGATGCTTCCTATCCGGGCGCCTATGACGACCGACCGTAAAAATATACCGCCGCGAATAACCCCATAGAAAATATTTTGACAAGCCAAGATTTATCGGATTGATCGATGCGATCTCCCAGGAGAGGATCTATCGCGCGTTCGGATGTCGGACTCCAAGCTCTGAGAACGAGCGACTAACTTTTCCAAGCACGATTATCCTCCACGCTAGAATCTTCGTTCCGTTCGGAAATTCTCGACGATACGAGACCGTGAAAAGGAAAATGGCGACAGCCTGCACGCAGAGAAAGATGAAGAATTTTCGACCGAGGGGCCTTCGAGATTGGCTCGAATCTTGTAATTAGGCGAGGAACCCGATCGTCCCTCGGGATGAGGAAGGGGGGGAAAAAAACCGGTATCCAACTCCTCTCCTTCTCACAACGGTCCGACGCCTCGTATAGTCACAATCCTGTTGCACACTCGTGTGCCTGTTTTTAGTCTAGCTTTTATTCTATGCCCGACGTCCGTGAACTTGAGATAGAACATTTTGTTAGAATTGTTTCGACACTCGCACAGTTAAGGGAGTACTCCGGTCGATTTCAACGTTCTCGCATATACCTATTTCCGAATATCGATATCCACGTATCTCAAAAGCGAAAAACGGTTCGACATCCCTTTTCTATAAGAAATTCTGAACAAAAACGGTCCAATACATTTTCATTTAACGCTGAAATAAAGAAATTGTACGAATTGTACAGCGAATTTACTATTTCTGCGTTAAATGAAAATGCGTTGGAGTGTATTTGTTCAGAATTACGTGTAAAATGGGACTGTTAAGCCCTTTTTCTCGTTTCAGATACACGGATATCGATATTTGGCGGTATACACACGACAACGACTCAAGCCCCATTCCGTTTCTTCCTCTCGCAATTTTGTCAAATCTTTTTTCGATACCTCCGATACAATAATAATTGTTGATATTATTGAATTTTGCATGATCGAACGTCGACCTGACGTTTCTCAAAATCCGTGGTACATTCACGAGCCGTTAACGCAGTTCCATCTCCGATCGGTCGATACGTATCGAGTGTTTCGACGTAATCTGTATCGATCTACGTTCGCACCGCAAACGTAAAAAGGTCCATTTGCCTGCGGAAAGCGGATGTGCCTGGAAGCGCGTTACTTAGCCATGCGCCACGCACCGCGAACACGTCGCTGGTATCATAGAAATTCAATTTCCGGTTAAGCGTGTTAAATGCCAGAGCGGTGCTTGGCGGCTGTAAGCTTTGGTTTCAGAAGCGGCGTTGCGGCAGCCTGAACGCCGCATGATCACTCACGCCGCGCCGGGACGCCAGACCGTCGCGGCGCCGAATACAACCCGCCATGCTGTGCGGCAGGCTGGCCAATCAGAAACCCGCTCCAATAAGCTTTGAGCGGTTCTACAGACCGCGGGTTTACGCTCTCGTAGCTTCTCGTCTCCCTTTCTCTTCGCACGTTCATCCATCTCCTCTTTGTTTCCTCTTTTCGATCGCGCTCTTCCTTCTTGGGACCGTCTCTGATCCTCACTCTCTCTCTTTCTCTTTCTCTCTCTTTCTCTTGGCTAATTATCATATTAATATCCACCGAAACAAATCCCCCACTCTTCGTGCCTTCCATAGTTTAGTCCTCTCATACGTACCGTTTCGTCGTCTGTTACTTCGGAGAACATTTAACTTCACGCAACGGAAAACGCGGTGCGATACGAATGCGCGTTGTCATTGTTTAAGGTGCCGCACGAATTCTGAGCTGAGATTCTTCGTTGCGAATGCGGAAAAAAAGGGCTAGTGGAAATGATCGATTCTTTGTCCACGTCGTTTAGATTATCACAAGTCAACAACCGGTATGAGTAATGATTTTTAAACTAAAAACCTGACCTCCTTTGTATGTAAAGTTGAGCTTATCATCGACCGTTGAAATTTTTAATCTGTAAGAATGAGAAAGAGTTTTGCACTCACTTTTTATACGCGAAGGTGTGAATTGTACGCGTTTGAGGGTCGGAAACGCCTACTAGGAAAGATTACGAATCTTTGAATTATAACCACCCTGCATGGCGGTTTCGTCGCGCGTTCCGAATGAGTATATAAACACCACGTGCAGGTTATCCAGGGACTCGATCTTCTCAAGACGCGTGGAGAATCGAAACAACGGGCTTCAGCGATCTGATACGCGGTACCGAAACCCGCTGTTATACAATACACACAGTATTACACGTTCGCGAGCTTTTGCCAAAAGGTCAGGCGATTTAGAAATACGTAGGCATGATCGCGACGTGTCTCCCACTCATCCAGCCAATCGCGCCTGCCTTCTAGAAAAAAAGTCATTGAATCTACTGAATGTTTAGTCAAGACCGGCGAAATAAACATTTATTTGCGTCAATTCAAGATTCGTTGGTCTAGCAAAATTTTTAGTCGATACATTCCGTTGGACCGCTAATTTAGTTGATTCAATGACTTTTTTCTCTCAGTGCAATATTGTGCCAAACTCAGACTTGTTTTAATTGTCCTGGAAAAATCGATAGGAAATGACGGGACAATGTGACGATGAATTATGGGTTTTTTGTACTGTCCTGCGAAATAAATTGAATACAGTGAATTTGTCTTTTCTTCTTTTAACGCGGTGCAATAAATATCACTGAGCGATATTGCAGGAATGGGATAATTTTAATTTGATAGAAATAGTCAATTACCGTGTCCGAAATCACCTGCCGTTAGATCTTTAATAACCGCAGTTCAAATACAAGAACAAATCGTATACTGACTGCGGTATATTTCAGTCGGTATATAGAGGCAACCTAATACAGATATCATTCGGTGTGATTTTTCGTCCCGCAGCATTTAATATCCCCGTTATGCATCAAATACAACAGTTTTTGTATTATTCCAATATTATTTCTTACGCGAACAGTTCTTGTTCGCTCTATAATATCTTACTCACGCAGTTAGAAAGGCTGGCGTAAAGAGTTTATAGGTATACAGAGGAAAAGAAGTATATTTCATCAACTTTATTGAGCCAACGAACAGATTTACAATCATTTTTTCTCGATTCACCCGTGAAATTTCCCATTTTCTGGACACTAAGGTACAGTTTAAATTCTTCCACCTTGGCAAAGCCAATGCAGGATCTATCTTACGGCGCACCTATTACTTGCCTTGTTTATCTAGGTACACAGTAGGTACAGGTGTATGACCAAAAATAACCCGTCAAGCTCCTATAACTACGGTGATTAATCGGTGCGCGCGGCGATTCGATTCTCCCTGCAGTTGATCCGTTTCACATGTATTTACAATATTATATATACATATATATATATATATATTTATTGCATTATTCCGATGGGGAGAGATAAGACACGCGGACGAAAAGGATCCCGAGGAAGAGGAGGGGGGAGTTGGTGGGAGAGCATAAAAAAAGGGGGAAAACCCGATAGCGGAACGAGAGGTTAGAAGGCGAGCCGCGATTGGACCGAGCTGAGGTTGATTAATGATCTTTTCTCAGCAACCCTCGGCTCGCCGTTTCGTCGTCTCCTCCTCTCTCTCTCCTCCAGTCGTCGCTTCTTCTCCGACGATCCTTCCTCGCTCCCTTCGGAACCGCGTTGCATGCTTTCTTCCCCGTCTGCACGCAGCAGGGATACGTCTCTGGTCCGCCTTGCGTATATCCCCTATATTATACGTACCCATCCAGCTTCTTAAGAGAATGAAACTCCCGTGATTGGATCTTCCTTCCCGAAGTCGACCCTTCGTGGGCGCGAGTTGTTACCGATACACAATGGCCGCTGCGTCCTTTGATTGTGTCGACACACAATACGGAGATAACCGGCGGAGCTTTGGTCAATCCTAGTTAGCTGGCAACTCTTCCGGGCTTGCGCTGAAAACCTTTGGCTTCAGACCCCAGGATGAGCCGCTTCGCGGTACGAGTAGTCGATAGACGTGACTGAACATCGACGAAGTCAAATGATTTAGAATAGTAGAATAGTCTGAACATGGGTCGAAAAGATTTCACGAATCAATTGGTAAACGGGTGAATTCGGGAAGGACGAACACCGCCAAGGGTATTCGTCACCCGAATGAAATTGGTGGGTGTAAGGTTTTTACTTTGAAATTTGGATTTTATACACTTCTGAAACATCGTCGAATCTTCTTCTTCGCGAATTTGATTCGCGTCAAGTGACAACTCTTTGCAACATTTCGATCCTCTCTTGGTATTGAAAATAAGCCGTGGGGAGAGGATAACGCTCCGGACGGATCTCGCCCGAGCGACCAACAATGGCTAATCATTGTTGCCCGAGACCATCTCAACACGGTGGATGTTTTCGTAGACGAATTTCACAGAAATTTACATCGGCGGTGTCGGAGTCTGAGCCAACAATAGCAAAGCGTGTCTAGATCCCGAAATCCCGACGTCGTCGTCGACGGGAAAAAGGGCGTCTGGACGTCGCGTCACGTCACGTCTCGGCGTCTTCATGTGCCGGATGAAAATACGTGCCGTGCCAGAGCTCAGCGAATGGCGGTTAAGTAGGAAGTGTCAGCAGAATATACCCTAATCATCGTTGGACTGCTGATGAATAACGTTGAAATCGTAACAAATTGAGGATCGATTAAATAAACCAGCGATGGAAAATCGACCAGAATAGAATTACTTCGACTGGAACGGTGATTATTCGCGGACTCGCCGTCTGTGAAATCTTTCTACACACCTCCTCGTCTCTGATCCAGTTCGGGTTTTAAGATTCGAAAGCTCCGAGTGCCGCGATTGAGAGGAACTGACGGACCGACGATCGCCCCGCTCAAACCTTTGAAAAGCAGAGAACCGAATAGCCAAAGAAAAGGGTCCCTGCAAGAACAGAAGAATGGACGTGGGCGTTACTCTTACGGCACCCTTGGGGCCCATTAGCGGTCCCTGACTAAGTCCTCCTCACCGCAAATGTCCAAGTCTCTTCTAAATACTTGAATACACCGAATACTAAATAATTTATGAACCCGTTTGGGACGCCGAGCTGCACGCCGGGACAGGTATTTTCAACATTTAAGAGAACCTGACGATGCGGTCGACGGTTCCTACAACAATCGTCGCCCTGCGAGTCGTCAACGGGTTTATGTTTCGGTATTCTGCAAATCGAACGAGCGCTTATTCAAAGAGTTGGTTCTTCGTCGCTCGTGATTTTTAATCTTTTTTGGAAGCGGTACGTCGTGCAAGTCGAACGGATGTAGATGACATGGAAACGACTGTCGCAAGGTGCTGAACGATACGCTGGACGTTTCGGTAAAAGTTGAAGCAAGGGAAGGGAAAAAGAAAATATTGTAAACAAATTTGAAGGGTCTTCCTCGGTCGTACGCACCTTGCCACTGCACCCGCCTTTTAACTTGACTGGATCAAGCGACGATTATCCACGGCTCACAGCGACTGACATTCACCTAATTATACTTAAACGCATTCTTACACCGAGACGCGGTACCGTGACTCGAAAATTTCTCCCTTTTCGAGGCGTACGCGTACCCCTCGAACGTCGAGCCGAGGGTAACGAGTCACCGTGCATTTCCGACGAGACAGCCAGCCAATTGTTTGTTTGTTGTTCGGCCACGCCGCAAGGACTTTATGCCTGTTAACGGGTCGTAATTCCAATTTCTAAAGCCGTTACGCTCGTAAATTGTAAATAAGTATAGGTACCGAAAATTATTTACGGTATGGAGATGATGGTTGCTACATTGGTTGTAGACGAAAAAGAATGTTCACTAACTTTCTTTATTATAACCGAGGATGTATAGTAAAACCTTGCACAAATGTATAAACCGTTAACTCGTTCACAATTAAATCGCATTAATCTGTCGTCGAGAAAAAAAATAAATAAAAAACCACCAACGATTATTTCAACAGTAGAGACCATTCGATTTGAATCTTTCGATCGATCGAATCTGTTTACGAGAACTCAAAAAATCTTCCCGGTCAAACCGTACGTATAAAGCATACGGCGCATTGATAGAAATTTTCGATGCTCTGTACACGGAGAGAAGAAGAATAGTAGATTTTACTGAAAAGTGCAGTAAAAAATACACGTCTCAAATATATATTTTTTCCATAAATGTAGTAGATTTTACTCTGCGCACAGTGATTTTCACTGTTTCCAGAGTGAATTCTGTATTTTACGAAGTACGTGTATTTTATGAAAAAAACCTGACGTGTCCCACTTTACCTGCAGTTTCGAGTAAAATCTGCTCTCTTATTCTCCCCGCGATATGCTCTTCGAGTATTATTCGTTGGTTGTTTTCCTCGGCGTGAATTCGAGGTACAATATACACGGTAAGGTACGCGAAGCATTTATTCTCCCCGAGTTTTAATTAGTGCGTCGCGCACGCAACCGCTCCATAATGGCGGCTGCGCCTCCTCGAGAACGACGACGTCGTCGAGCGCCGAGGGGAAGAGGAGAGGGATTTGATTAATGATCCCGCGGGATATACAGCGAGGGGAAAGAAAGCGTCTATCCTCATGGGGATCCCCGACTCTCCTACCCGCAAACAAGGGTGAAACCGAGGGCCTCACCTCCCCCATCCTCGTAACCCTGCACCTTCGAGGAATCAAGAGTTCTCTGTATGCGGCTCGTGGACGCAAGGCCGACCTCCTGGCTTCCTTTATCGTAAATTCTCGGTGCCCGCGAGGTATTCGACACTCGACCTACTTGACGCACTTTCCGTAAACTGGCAAATTTTGTCTCTCTTCGTAAATTTTATAATTAATAATTCGTTTGATCAGAGTCCACCTTGATCCCTCGCAGACTTGCAGCTCCTGCACCGTTTTCACCCTGTCTCTCTCGGATTCTCGGTAGTTCTTGGACTTAAGTATAGATTAGTGCACACACGCCCAGCTCGAGGATAGTTACAAACGAGGAACCCCTACGAGGCCGCGAGATGATCGGGTTTTCTCGGGTTTGTCGGGTGCTCGAAGTCGGGAATAAGAGAGGAACCCCCGTGGTTGCGATACTCCGATAAGCGTCTTATTACCTCCGCCTCTGAGTATCCGCGGGGCCTTCTTCCTCCTCTTCTTCTTCTTCTTCTTCTTCTTCTACTTCGACTTCTTCGCCGCATAGCCGCGCACACAACCTGCGGTATAAATTCCATCGCGACCCTCCTTACCTACTTACAATCCCTAGGGAGGGATTAGTTATTCCAGTGGAATCTCAAGCCGGTCCCGTTTCCAAAGGGTTACGTCACAGAGAGATTCAAAATGTACCCTATTTTTTTTTTTCCTTTCATGTTTCATCTCAATTCCGTGCACGGATGAGAAGAAAAAATATAACAAACATAGACACTTGCTGCTGGGAAGGGGGATAGAAAATCCAAACGAACAGCCTACGCCGCAGCTTTCGTTTATGATACGCTTATCAAAGCGTCGCATCATGTGTAGTAATGATTCCGAGGAAACAGGTAGCTGCTGTATAAACGATCAACTCGAGGCAAATGCTCTTGTAACCTACTCGGTGCACGCGGTAATAGATGCTAAACATTTTAAAAACAATCCGTAAATCCTCTTTAAAACGAAAGTGGGGTGAAGATCGTTGACAAAAATTTTCCAGAAGCCATCGCATCTCCGAGTATTTTTAGAAGAAAACGTCAACGCTAAGGGATCATTCAAGTATTAGCTAAGGCTAAAACAGGGGTAAGCCATTCAGAGAAACGTTATCAAATGTTATGAAGCAAACAGTAGTGGACACAAGAAGCAAACGTTACCAATCGTTATCACTAGGATTGGGATGCAAAAATTTGGAAAAAACAAGCGATAGCTAATACTCGAAGAAGTATTTAAGACCCCCAAGAAATCCCTCAAACACATCGTTATCGAATTACCTGTTTCAAGTGTCGCTCTTCTCGACCGATCGACGCCGTTCTCCACGTTTCCGATAAAACGTACAATTCTTGATCAGATTACTCCGACGTAAGGAGCCACCGCCTTGTTATCTGCGAACCTATCGCATGTTTGTTGCCCTTTGAAGAGAGGCATTGTCGCCTGACCATCGACTAGGTGCCTAGGTGCGGCATAAGTAATGGGCGAGTATTAAAGGGTGGCGTGGAAATCAGGGATAATGCCGAAAGACCCTAACGGTAGTCGGTCCATTAGAGCTCGACGTTCTTCCTCTCAACCCTCCGCATCCTCGAGTCAGCCGGACTCCGACTCTGAGGGATTTCGAAAATACAAGGAGTCGAACGACGTCCGAGGAGGACGAGCCGCGAACCAGCCAACCCTGTTGCCAAAGTATAGCTGGTAATCCCTGTTTGGGAAGAGAAAACCAAAGCCCAGACCTGCGGCTGTGTTCACTTCGTAACCAGATTACCAACCAATTTGTAAGGATTAGTACCGCCGCTGCGTCAGGCACGCCCATTTTTTGTCGTCCTGCTGGGGCGAAAATCGACCTAATAATAATTATTGTTAAAGTTTGTTAGATCGGTTGAAAATTATTACGTACTTAAACTTGGGTCATTCGTTCTATGCATCTGAGTTTGCTCAATATCGAATTAAAAAAAAATATACAAAAAATTTCAAACACGGCATGTGTAATTGTTGTAAAGATCGATTGGCCATTTGTTTCAGTCGGATCGTTCACTTGCAGGCAAAAAACCACCCAACTCTGTTAATATTGATTGACTCTTGCAGCGATCCCCCCTAATTCTCTATCATTGTCGTAAATTAATCGGGGCTTTTGTAATAATAATACAACGCGACGTGGTTTCCGTTGCACTTTCTCATTCGGGAAATCTTTCTCTTAAACGTTGTTGATTCACCGGAGCGACAAAATACCGTGAGAATTATTATCCTCCCGATTTGCAAGCCAACCAGGAAACCCGCAAAGTTGATCTTCCACCGCTAATCGGCTTCTCATCTATCCGTTCGTAATTGCTTTCCAAATTTCTATTATATTATTTATTCAATCGCGATTGCGCATACGTGCGCATTGTATGTACGTGTATACATGTATACGAATACACATGTACCAGAAAGTGCGGAAAATTACCAATTATACAGCTTACAATTCCCCAAAAAACCGCAAAAAGATCCAATTAAATGCCAGCATATATCTGTCGGTGAAAAACTTTGCTTCACATCTTCGAATCACTTTTTAGTTAATTCGTTACTCTTTTTACGGATGATACGATTTACCATTAGCCGTTAGTGAGAAACATCTACAAGGTGTAACACTTTCAATGCTTCCCGCAATTGCGATTGATCATCGTCGCGTGTAAAAACTTGTACGCTCTGATTTTATGATCATCGCGCATTTTCATTATACGCACGATGCGATGCCGCATCGTTGTAATGGAAGATAAAAATCCTGGCATCTCTCCTTTCTTGTATCAAAAGATTTGCCTAACGTCATTCAAATAATCTACCGCAAATAATTAAGCCAGATTGAATCCCTTGAGCTGGATCTCATGAAACGAGTCAGCAAGATTTATTCGACTAAAGTTAATAGTTTATGTTTAGCCGAAGAATGGGCCCCGCTTTTTATTTGACTGTAGTTAAACTTTACGCTTTCGGCGGACAAGCGATTTGTTTTTCATTGTTTTTCGTTTCTTTAATATCTAGAGAATGGTTCCTCTGAATTAATTATAGTTTAACTACTTTTCTCGTTACGTTTTCAATTTTCCAAAGAAATTTTCACCTCTTAATCCGTCGAACAAATTTTTTTATGCCACGAACACTTCGACGCGTCACGTCACTCGTAAGTTGACGTAAAAGTGAAAAAAAAAAAAAGAAAAGGGAACAAGAAGTTGATAGGAATGATTTTTTTGTAGAGAATTCTACAGAATTTTATTAAATGATAATTGGTCATTTCCAAATTTTGCATTGAAATACGAGGCGGAGGTTTTATTTCTTCGAAGGAAATTCATCTTTCGCTTAACCAGCCCTGCGAAATATCGACCAGTCGTCCATTAACGAGCTGCTGCATTATTTCAACGAAATCGCGTCTTTCATACGCAACACGACGTTACAATATTCTCTACTACGGGTGGAATCCGCAATCTTCTCTGCTTCGTTATGGACGTCGCGAGACGATTCGTCGACCCAATTAAAGTAGAATGAAAATTTGTCCAACTTCCTTAGCGATCATCGATCCGGTCAGAGCTGCAACCGCTGATGCCGCCGAGGAACGAAAAGGCGGGCGTGGAAGATTGACACTTTTTATTATAAACCCGTTACAAAAACGGTGAGACGACCGAACGGAACGAAGTGGTAGCATGCAACTAGCGCATTAAGGATTACAAAATTAAAAACATCTATTTCTTATTTCTTCTCCACGGTTCAGCCATGACGATATCTCCGACTGAATTACGATCCTCGCGCGACACTTCGATCCCTTTGACGTCAAATTTATCCAATCGAATCGACGTTCCGATTTCTTTGCGGGATACTATCGTAATAAGTACTCGTGTCACATCGGCGGCTTTTTCATATTGTCAAAATCACGAGAATAACGTGCGGGTATTACAAAACTAGTTTACTTAAATTCACCAAACTACTTTACGTCCCAACGTTTTCTATCTTCCCACATCTGAGATTCCGCATAAGTACCTACCTGTGGAAGAAACTCGATACCGAAGCATTTGGTGGTCTAAACGAAGAAGTTTGGTCTGACAAGAATCCTACGTTGCAATTTTTCAACCCCTTTTCCGTTTGCTTCCTTATTGCAGCAATCTGCCCATCGGAAGTTTGGAAAAAAATTCTGTACCTAACTGGCTTGAAAGTTCGTGATTTTATACGTAAGTTGAGAAAGACCTTCTTCCATAGTTCGAGGGCGAAACCGGAAAGAGCATCAGACGAAAACGAAAGGAGACACAAAAACGCAAAGAACGCACCTCGTGGCTCATTATTTACTCTCATTTACTCTTATACCGCAGGTACGGTGTTCTCAAAACTGAGACGAAATCTCCCGGAATACTTCAGCGGTAACATTTCGACCCCGGTTTCCAATCACGGTTTCATCCTTCTCGCCGCCTCCGCAGTCATCAGAACCGTGAATATTCAAGTTTGGTCACGGGATGTGAGACGAGACGACCTTTGACCCTGAAAACAAGTGGATTATACCCCAATAAAGGAACGTCCACGAATGTCGCGAACATTCCGCGGCTTTCCGAGCTTTAAAAATATGATTCTTCTCATTCTTGTCTTTGGGATATTTCGTCCGAAACGCGTGCGGTCCTTCCGTATGTGCACCTGGCATTATACGCGTAATTGTCGACGAATGAATTGGCTCTATCGCAGTCCAGATGATCAGGGTGTACCGTTCGTTTCCTAAGCAAAACACTAATTCTTCTGCTCGGTGGCTGATGAGAGCAGCTGTATTGCGGAACGACGTTTGTTCCACGATTTCTCTGTGAGACCAATTTCTACCCAACGCTCGCCAACTCCGTACCGAGTGTAACAACTCGGATCCAATTTTCAGTCAAATAAAATCAGAATTGCTCCGGTTTTTAGGCATATCCCTATACCCTGTCATCCAGTTCCAATTAATTCTCGGCGAAACTTATTCCTGCTTTATGATTATACACTTCTTACTGTAGACTTTTATACAATTCTTCTTTCGTGTTATAGATATCTAGAATCGGTGGATTTCTTGTTTACCGTAGCCGTAGAAAAATCCAGATTAAACATTCTTGATTGTGTGTAACCCCGAAGTCAAGATTCGATGTTAGTAATTCTTTTTGTTAGCGAACCGAATGAAAAGTCTCTATTGCGATGAAAAAATCTTCCCGTCGCGATTCTCTTCTGAAATGTCAACGATTTTATTAATTTGACGTGATCTTTTTTCCAAAAAATAAGAAAAAAATATTGCATCTAATAGAATTTCACTTAAACACACGCGTTTTCAATTTTTACAATACACCTTTTCGCAGATGCATTGGCGTGCAAATTAAAGCAGAAACCGCTATCCGGGATGAAAGAGAGAAAAAAGTAAGAATTGTTTGTCAAACAATTAGCCGATGGTTCGATAAATATTTTAAACCACCGCCGGGACGTGCGGCGAAGCAAAAAAGGAAATCCATTATGATCCGTCTACTGGTATTTACTTTTCCAGACTTCAGCTGTAGGAGTAAGAGATCATTCGAATTACAAAATTTCCTGTTAATCGCACCTCGTGCGTTAAGAAGGCGTGTCTTCGTTTAAGTTTTTATTTATTGCTCGTGAATGATGTCCGATGCAAAAAGAAAAAAAAAAAAACCATGTCTCAGATCTTGTACCACTGCAACTTCTGAGCGGCAATGTAATTTTCGGAATCCTTACAGTCCCTTCTTAAAATCCCACTTTTTCAACTATTAGGATTTTTTGCGTTACAGTCGCAATAATTTCTCTTCAAGAATCGCTTGGAGGGTAGTAAATTCATCGAAATTCTAGAGGCAAACGGCAATAATATACCGCTTCGAATACCTCTTGTAAGATTTTACAATTACTTCTTACTCCAGCCGATCTGCCTACCGAACCAAACATCTTCAGACCCATTGTTTTAACCCCAGTGATCGACTGGTATTATACGCTCATCGTCAGCTAACTCTGGCCCCTATAAAACTCTGAGAAACGTAGATGCGAGATAAATCGACTCCCATCATCGGCATGTAATTGCTGATCTGCCGATACCTATGCCGTTCTGTCACTGCCCAATGACACACCTCCGAAAATACATCTGCGATCGTAAAACGAGTCGGCAATACGAAGCCGTTCCCTTCCAATTTATTTTTGACGAAAATTTGGAATATATGTTAAAAAAAAAAAGAAAAGAAAAAAAAAGAAAACCACAAAATATAACGATCGCCTCTTGCCTAACAACGGAACTCAGCCCTCCTGAGGCGTGGGTGGTGCACTCTCGCCGCCATGTTGAATCACCCAGCGGGACATCGTAACGCCGCGCCCACCCCGACCCGCTGGTTCCTGGCTCGTACAGCGACCCTCGTCCTCGACTTCGGTTTTCAGGAGTGCCAAGCCGGCTATCAACCTCCGGAAATAAATATTTGCATGGAAAACCATACCTATCGTTACCCATGCGTTTAGGATTTTTTTTTCCTTACCGACTGCAGAGGACGAAGAACAAGGTTAAGTTCACTCCCAGGATGTCATCGATGATCTATCTTAAAATTATATCACCCCTAATTCATCCTTGAGAAGATGTCGACAGAAATTGTCTTTTTCCACGTCAAATTGAACACACGTATCTTTCGATGGATACGCATCGGATTTTGTGTCCGAAGAAGCGAACGTCCGTTTATCAGTTGTTGATTTGTTTTTGGTTCGACGATGTAAAAACAGTTCCAAGCCCGATGACAATACCGTATAACTTGACGTCAAGGAGTCATTATCCAGTTGTGAAATACGTCATATTGATTTCATCTGGAGTTCTATAACCAGTAGGGATATCTGCAAAAAATATATCCATCGAATGACTTGTTGAGTAAACTCTCTTCGTTTCCCACAATTGAATCGACACCGGCAGGGCGGGGCACGATGAGTGAGAAGCTGCAAACTGTAATCGTCTATAACAGTGCGATGATCTAATAGTACTTTCGAAAACGGTTCTAAATTGGCGAGGAAAATCCAGAGATTGGATAACGGGCCGGACTATGACGAATCCACCAAATTGGCCGATTGTCAGTGGGGAACTATTACAGCTGCTGCATCGCTGTGAAGTCGGTTCATGCCGCTGTGTACCGTATTTACGGCTCGTCTTGATGCCACATTTTGTACGACAGACGCGCATTTAATTCCCGCGTGCTCCCGCAGCTCCTCGACCTATGATCGGAATTGTGACGAAGAGAATTCAAAGCTCTTCTTCTCCTTCATATACGCAACCAGCTGCAGCGGACCCTGAAATAACTGCCTGGTCACTCAGGCTGGCGCTCTTTTTATTCTTTACACGGTTTCTTCACATTTCGGTGTACCTTGTACCGAAGTTTCTCTCCCTCAACTCGTCCGTTTACCGTATCCTTTTGCCACTCAAATACTCCGATTTTTATCTCCGCGCAGAAAGCGCTTTTGCATTTTGAGTTGTACGACCCTTTTGGGTGAAGATATCAATCGAGTTTTTCATCTTCGTCTGTAACTAACTTACACCATTCTTCGGCGAAAGATATGTAAGAATTTGAAAAACGGTACTTTAATACGAATTCGTCGGTTACTTTTCAACAAGACTAAGATAATCAATCGATACATCATCGAATGATCCTGACTCTCCGGGGCTTACTTTAGTTTCCTCGTCATCTCTAATCGATTGCTAATCCAGATGAAAAATTATTTTACAGGTATAAAAAATGAAACTTTGAATCAAATTTCTGTTTCAAAAATATTTCAATTCCGATGTCGAAGAGTCGACTGTTTCGGTAACAAAAAAATCTGTCTAAAAACTATAAACCACCTTCAAAATTTCCCCTTTTCACATACGTTACGGAGGCTTTTGTATCCGACGAGTTATAGATCCAGTGAAAATCATTCCTATTCGCATTAGAAGTTATAACATCTAAATTACGATTCTACTTATAGGTATTGTTACACCTTTATATTGAAACGTATAGAAAATACTGTTGCGTGATAAATTTCGAAGATTGCCCGACAACTCCCGTCAAGGATTATTAACACGGCTTCTTTTTGTTCTCTTTTGCTTGTTCTTGTTTTTTTTTTTTTTTTTTTTTTTTTTTTTTCTACCGCCATTGAGGATCCGTTTTACACCTACCTACAACATTCGGCGAAAACGACGTGGCGCCAGAATCCGTGGCGCACGGCACGGCTAATAAAATGTAAGTGAGACGAGAAAATGTGCGTTGACGTAGATTGCGCACGTGCACGCGTCAAGCTTTTCCTGATATATATACGTAAATGGACGTCGCGCAAGCGCCATATTTGCTGGTTCAGAAACCGTACGAGCATATACCATCTATGTACAAATGCACACGCGACCACGCACAAAATGGCGGAGCCTTCACAGCGGTGATCAAGATATTCGCATCGCATGTCCCGAAGGTACAACCAGGAAAAGAAATCGCAATTCTAATCAGATTGTGCCGAATTAGTTTTTCCAATTAATCATGTTACACAATCGTTGTATATGCGAATGTACACGTAATTCAGAAATTAATTTACGAAAATTTTTGCCAAGTACCGAAAAAATTATTTATGAAACGGTTTAAGATACGTTGAAATGAATTTTATTAACGACGCGGAACGGAGAATTTTCTTTTTTACCTATACGTGATACATATAGCTACTCGTGTATAATATGGTTGTATGTGGTTAATGCAAATTGCATGGCTCCTGCACAATTCAGCAGTAACTGCTTTGCCTTTTTTTAACAAAGGTAATAAATGAGAGACGGCTGCAGACTCTTGTACATTTCACGGGAATCAGACATTTCTACGTCCAGGTAGATCGTATCGTGGGATTTAGAAAGTGACGGGTTTACCCGTCATGTATATACCTACAACGAAGTCTGACCTGTATTTCAATTTCGACGCGGGAAAAACTTTGCACAAAAATTAACTAGCATATTATACTCGACGACTTCTTTCGTTACACGCTTGACATGTATCATGTAATTGATCGCTAATTTTATTCTGATCTTTCAGGACATGGATCTTATCGAGGTTCTATGGAAGCAAGACGTGGACCTGGGTTTCAGCCTGGATGAATCCGTCACTTCTGTTACCGAAAAGTCAGCTTCATCCCCGGACGATCAGGACCCCGAAAAGCCGGACGAAAATTTCGAGAAGCTCAAATCCCTCGAGGCCGCTAATGATACCGAAGTACAGGTGAGTCTGATTTTTCGTACTACACCTATACAAAGTTAATTCGTTATCTTTAAAAATTGCATCGGTTGATCGAGTGCCAAGTTACAAAAATTTTCAGTATCGCCAAAAACCTAGTTACGTTACAAAAGTTTTGTCGGCAATAAAATTTATCGTTCAAAGAAAGGGTTTTAAAAAAAACTCTTTACTAATTTAAGTTTAAGACACGGATTTTTCACAAGTGTTTACCTGGACGAACTGTCAATACTTTCGAACCGTAGTTCGTCCGAGGAATAATGTGATGCAGTGGAAATCAAAGTATAAAAATAAAAAACAATTCCGTATCATCGATTGTCATGAATCAGTTGATCGAGCACGTACCGTGTCCAATTTGTTTTTACATGTACCTAAACGTTTGTCTAATATAGATCGTGACAAATGTCTGAAGAAGAAAAAGGCTATGCTACTTGCCTATGCAAATTTTTTGGTACAGTACTTAATCCTACGAGACTTAGTGAATGTACAAGTTACTTTACTTTTGTCTTTGCTCTTTCTCTTTTGATTTGAAAAAAAAAACAGATATACCAGGATTTTGCCTTGAACAAACATCGTGAGAATCTTCAGTAGCCTGCTGTAGTTATTGAAACGTATACGTAACCGTCCATGCAACACAGATCTATGCATTCGTGAATGTGTATGTACTCCGTTAGAAACTTGAAACACATTTACGAAATCGATCGGAAAAATTGATCAAAGTAGAATGGAAAGCGGGACGACACTACGTGACCGAACGACCATTCCGCTGATCGCTTTTGCTGATGTTGTGTTGCTCCGCAGCACCGGCCGGACAAGAATAAATGTCCAATTGAAGAATCAGACTCCGGTCGGGCAGCGTGCAGTTGTCAAAGCGATTGCTCTACCGTCCATTACGAATGAATGGACAACTGTCGGCATGAGGTACAGTCTCCGCGTGTATCATACTGTTAGACCGCAATTAAAAAAGTTGATTAAAAGAACGACTCCACTCGACACGGTATCTCTACACTCTTTGCGGAGTTGCTTTCCACCCCCTTTTTATCGACAGTACTTGTATCGTATGTACTGGAGTGTCACAAAGTGTTACAAAGTGAACGAAGGAACTGCGTGTTCAACCTCTGTCTTCATTCCAATGTTCGAGGCGATTGTCGCGGTGTCTTTTTTTGTTTCCACTTCTATTTTTTTTTTTTTTTTTTTTTTTTTTTTATCAAAGCCGCTCGTCGACGGAATTCAGCATTACTCGATCCTTGGCTTATCGTAGGGTGGCAGAGTGGCAGCGTCGTAGCACCAGGGGTGCGGACCCTGAGGATGACGTTGCGTCGGCGGACTGGGCGGGTCGCCCATCATGCACGCAGCCTCGACTCCTCGCGTTTCTTTTCCACTCCGTTTTCTTTCCCCGTTCCTGCCTCTCTTTCTCTCGTTCGTATAGTATTCTCTTCTTCTTCTTATTCTTATTCGTCCTCCTCCTTCTCGCCGCAAGGCATTGTTCACCGAGTTCCACCTTTGTGCGAGCGCCGTTCGCCGCCGCTGAAGCCTCTTCACAGTCTTCTGGGTTCGATTTACCATCGAGAACCGCGATCACAAGGAAACGAGGTACCAAATGGAGGAGAGACGTCCAGTCTACCGCGGGACTTGCGAACCAGATTAAGGCGGTGATCTCGAGTCGCGAATCTGACTGGAGCAGCTTAATTTTGTGGCCGTCGAGATCTAAAAACGTCGTGAAATACTCAGACCACCGATCGATCCGGAAATCTAGCTTGGACCGAGGATCGATGACGTATGAAGTAAAGTCGAGCATCCGGAATATGGCGACCGCCATTTTCGGGACGGATCTGCACCCCCCGGGGGAACGTAACCGGAGTGCATGGGAGTGCATGGGAGACAAAGATGGGAGAGAAGAAGGGAGATGAACCGTGAAGAACGAAGGAAAAATGGGGCCAAAAGGACGCCCACTCACGTTTTCAATTTCCAGGACCATTAATGCGTCTACGTTCCCTCCTACCGATGCCATGCGGGGGTCGAAACTGGTCCATGCCTCTCGTCCATCATCTTCCCCCGAGAATTCTCACCCTAAAAACCGAACGGGCGCCACTGGTTGTTATGCTTGCGTTAGCGCACCGCGAGAAATCTCGCAAGTGATTTCAATACGTATTATTCTTGTGCATAAATATAAATTTGTACGTGATTTATAACGGATTCGCTGTCTCGATGGTTGAGGGGGGCGAACGGCGCCTGCCAATACGCCAAAGCTTGTTCACCTACTGTCGGATTGTTATCCCGTCGCAAATCGATGAATCGGAACTCGCAGGGTTTAGTTGTAGCTGCTGAGAGGTGGAGGAATGGAAGGAAACGGAGAAAGGCTAGAGAAGCGGGAGAGACCGAGTCTAATGGAGAAATTGAGGGAATGTAATTCTGTCATGCTGGAGTATCGCGATCATTTAGCATCGTAGATCCCACTTATGGAATATCCATCCTACAGCCTGCACCCCAACAAAATTCTACAGTGTCATACCACTCGAAATATTTAATCATCGTTATTATCCGCTCAACGTGTTGTTTCGTTTGCAGAAACATTTAGGATCTCGGACCAGTCTTTCTCAAAAACGCGACTCAATCCATCGTAACTCTTCTCACAGCCAATTCCCACAGTCAACAGCTCGTCTCTATATCACGGTTTTTTTTAATTCCACCCGGCCTAGATACCTTGATACCAAAGAAAACGGTTCGCGTGTCACTTTCGGCGCATGAAAGAAGTGAGGTCGAAGGTGGTTGGGTGGTCCTCTCGCCCTCAACTGATACGAAGTAACAGCGCGTAGCCTTCACCCTGTGGCCTATCGTATGACAAGCCTCGCTCGCGTACTCCTGACGTCGCGGCAAGGGGGTACAGGGGGACCGTAGAACCGTGACTGGCACCATTTTCCTGAGGTTTGAGAACGCACACACGCGGATCGTCGCGCATTGTGTACCCTCGATGACAGCGTCGGTGTGCGCGATGGGGATGAAGAACGTATGTCAGACGGTTTCAAAGAACGGGTGGCATTGATTTCGTATATTTATATACGGAGGTGGGCCGGGAGGTTGAGGTGGGTTAGCGTTCGTCGGTGAAACCGCGTCCTCGTCGACGTCGGCGTCCGAGTCCTCCTGACAGGCCGATAGTCAGCCTCGGCCCTTAATTGAGAGCTATGCCAGAAATGTCTGGACGTCTTGCTCGCCGACGACAGAGACCTCCATTGTCGAGTCTGTACCGCGGACCGAAATGAAATGATAATCACAATCGTAATGATGATAATTCAAAGCAAAGTAACAACAACTTCAGATCAAATCTGTAGCTCCCCTTCGAAACCGAAACGACGCAGCCTCGGTATATCTTGATCTCAATTTGGGACGTACGTATCTGCTCTGCGAGTCTTTGGCGATGAAGGATGCCTCGAACGTTTCACGATTGTACCTGCAAACTTCACAAGTGACGGCCAAGGCGTGCTTTCGATGTGAGTCCAAACGTTTTTTCCAAACTTCGAACGGGGTGCTTCTCGGCGTGAGAGATATGAACACCATCGGCACAGTCATCTGTACCACTCGCAACTCGGTTACGGAATTTTCGTGTCGGCTTTTACCTCCGTAATGAATTTCGGGTGTAATTACAATATAACGAGAGTCCGTTCAAAGCTGGCTGAGAGTCCGAGAGAGCGGCGGAGTGCCAGAGTGGCGGAGTGTTGCAGCGGGGGAGTGAGAATATCCGAGGGTGGTTTCGTATTCAAAAACCCCTCCAGGTCTGCGCGCGGCACGCAACAATACATCACGGTCGGATGGATGGTATCGGAACCCGACTATGATTAATGGTCACGACACAATGCTGTTTTCATTAAACTCATTTCACTACAGCCGACGTATAGGCGTGTACGCGGCCGGCCGCAGCCATGGACTCGCGGGGTTCACGAAGGGGGGGCGGAGGAGCGGCTCAGAAATAAAAGACGGATAACGCGGACCTTGACGGGAGGATATCGAGGACCCCGTCGTGTACACAATAATTAGTATACAAGGCTTGCGGGCATCTAAGCAAGCTGCCAACTTCGCCAGAATTCGAATTTGGAACGCCTATAGTTGGCCGCTGGTTCAAACTGATAGACAAAGAGACTTACCGACTCCTCGGGATGAGAAGCAAAAGCTACCGTCCGAACTATAAGCGGCTGAAAACGCCAAACTGCTCAGTTAAATAGGACATCGCGGCACAATTTCGTTCCTAGAATGCTACAAAAGTATCATCTTTTCGTGATTCCTGAACGTTGCTGCGTTGTGTTGGTTGGAACGGAAACGCGTTCGGCTGCTAATCTCAGCCTAGTCAATGTTGAATTTTGCTTACTTTTTTAGTTTTTATAAACATTTCACGGCCTGCCTCATATTGTGTACACTCCCAAGTGGATTGCAGCGTCTGTAAAGGCTGCATCAACCGACCAGTCCACCACCTCCCTAGTAATCTCCAACCGTGTAGAGCGATGAAGCTCTCTCGGGGTTTGTGTACGAGGTATTGTCGCTTCGACAGTCGCGCACTGAAGGCGAGAGTGTATTTTAATTGGTCGAAATGATTACCCAGCAATACGGGTGTTGTGTACGCCTGAAGGACAGAACGGGCACACGTGGTATTAACGGACCTTACAGTCGAACAGTCAGTCAGTCCGGGATGTGTGCATTTAGCCTGCATTGTCGGATGGGATCCTAAACCGTGAGCTTTGAGAGCGACGACTGGCTAACAATACGTGCAATCATCTATACGCCGGGCACTGCAGTACCCGCCACCTTGGCTGGAAAACCTTGTCTCCAAAAAGAGACGATCACCGCCGGGGGTGTACGATCGTGATTCGTGAACCTTCTTTCCCGCAACAGACGTCCCTGTGACTCGTCATCGTCGTCCGCAGGTCGTCAGAACGGATTGTCTACCCGCGATGAGCCTCCACGTCAACGCGGCGTCACGTATGCCCGTCTACTTTGTGCCTTCGTTGTTCGCCAGCGCCAGTCCCGAGACCAACCTCCATTCCCAAAGATCGAAGACCAGCATCAACGTGACGCTCTAGTTCGATCGGAATATCGACCAGACCTGGAACCCAACGAATGCGTAGACACTGTCGTAATGGGTCGCAGTGAAAACCGTTGATCAATAAATTTTTTTGGAACCAAACCATCCCACCGAGCGATCCGACGTCCCCCATTGACTACACTCTGTCTTACGTCCCATACTCCATAACCTACCAGTCACAGAGGATGTTAATGTGTTCCCTGTAATCGGGGCTGGACTAACGCGGCTCGAATCCGGGTGCCCGAGGCAATTCGTTGGTTGACGTACCCCGACTTGTGGTCAGTCCGGAACGTCGATTGGCCAGCGAAGTAATAAACGTTTCT
Organism: Neodiprion fabricii; assembly: GCF_021155785.1. Classification (NCBI taxonomy): domain Eukaryota; kingdom Metazoa; phylum Arthropoda; class Insecta; order Hymenoptera; family Diprionidae; genus Neodiprion; species Neodiprion fabricii. The sequence goes on along the minus strand of NC_060244.1, from coordinate 28,949,442 downwards.
AAAACGCGCGTGTATCTAGGAGCGTACGAATATCCATTTTAATCAGTACCGGCTCGCTTATGCTGATCGGCATTGCACACGATGAACTGTGAATTATGATTTTAGGAATCCATCGCCAAAGACGTCGAAAAAGCCCGCGCCGAGGAGGCAGATCCGTGGGCCGGTCTTCCGTACACCATAGACTTGGAAACCGGTGAGTTAAGCTTCGTTTCATTTTTTTTTCGTCTTTGTCTTTTCTATTCGTTTATTCGTTTTTCTTTGCATCACTGCCCGCCTAGGGAGCAAGATAAGTGCAGCCGCACGCTGCGCGGGATGCATGTAAAATTAAGGCAGTAATTTGTAGGTACAAAAGTTACGGAGAGCTGTTACAACCTGCTTCTTCTTCGCTGGCTTGGCAACTGTCCGCACCTGCGACCGCGCCCTGCACACCCATTACCATAAACACGATGAAACCTCGTTGTACCCGGAAAGAGGATTGTCCAGCCTGGCGGTTGCACCTTTTTTTTCTTCTTTCTCTTCTTTTTCCTCCTCCATTCTCGACGTGAACATATTCCTCGCAACCATCGCCATTTCCGGTCGCCAGTTCGAAATCGGTACTCTTCGCAGTCAGGATCTGTCCGCGAATCGTAGACCCTGCCTTCGATTAATTGCCAATTGCCCAATCATGTCCACGAGGATTATTCTACCCATGAGCCAAAGATCGATCTATAAAGTCATCGTGCGTCCGGTGGTTCGATTGAGCCACCTACTCCTGTTTCCACTCCTCCCCCACTCAGCGGTGTCGATGAATATTATATCTATAAACCGTAGGCGAGGTCAAGTCAGACGAACGTAGGTTGACCGTTTAATCGGCGATATAGTTAAATCTTTTTTATTCGGGTTTCTAATGACTGGCGTTGATGAGTAGCCGAACGCAGACATTGGTTAATGTTGAGAGCAAGAAGTAAATTAACTCGAGTTTAAGATTATAATCCGTACATTGGCGTGTTTCGGGAATTCTTTTTATATCTTTCGCGTTGTACAATATCGGTGTAACGAAGCCTGGAATATCACACGAATTGAAGTTTTCAAGCATGTAGTATCTATTGCTCGCTGACAAAAAAAAAAAAAAATTCAACACCCGCACCACCTCGCTTTCTAGAAAAATTCAACTGGTGAAGGAATAAGATGCAGTCAGTCATGGTACCCGTTGTCCAGAGAGAGTGTCGACATATCTAGATTCGAATGTCCGATACAGGTGGTTTGTTTGTTTCCGGGAATCAATCAAGTCACAATAATAAATGTCTACGGACTCTTGTCACAGATTCGATTACCTGCGCAGAAGGTTCAACCAGTCAACGTAATTTCCGAATTATATTCAAAACGTAATTCCAAACGTATCTTCCACGGTACTTTCGACTATCTTTTCAATTAAATCATCATCCAATGTCAACATCACCTGCGGTGCAAATTAGGAAAACGAAGGGTGCAACACATGCGTAAAATAGACGATATTTCATTCGAACTATTCGCGGTATGATCAACATGCGTGGAAGATGATGATGATGAAGAAGAAGAAGCAGAAGAAGAAGAAGAAGAAGAAGAAGAAGAAGAAGAAGAAGAAGAAGAAGAAGAAGAAGAAGAAGAACCCGGACCCTCCTGCGGAGTCTGGGCGCGCAGTTCCGGATGACGCTGGGAGTGGCTCGAGGAACGCCCTCTCCTCTCCTCTCTCGTCTCTCCTCTCCTCTCCCCGCTTCCCCTTCTCGCCGGGCTTTTTCCCCCCACCCTTGATTTTCTCCTCTCCTCTCTCGGAGTCTCCTCCGCCCCCACCCCGCTGCCGCCGCAAAGGCTCTACACGCGGTCCCCTCGATCCCCACCCACTCCCCCTGCATTTAATTACTTTAGAGACCAGACAGGCTCGGCTTTTATACTTATAATACGCACCTTGTCTGTAACGATGCGCGTTCGTCTCACGATGTCGACTTAAACCCTCGACAAATGTACTCGGGATCTGGGATATTTTTATTATACTATTGTTGTACATACCATAAACTGTTCTTATTTCTTATTTATTTTTATTTTTTTTGTTTACTTCATTTTCTTTTTCGGAATCAAGTCGTCTCTTTCAAACAATCCGCACTCTTGTTTTTCCTAATTTACTCTAAATCGAAAAATTTGCCGATTATCGACAAAATTTCATCGGTTCGCACCACGGAAGAAGGCTCCAAATTATTTGAATCTGTGATGAAATCGAGCCGACTTTTCAACTTTCACTAATAACTAACTGGAACTCCGTTCATTTCACGTATTGTTCAGTGATTCATTGAGATCTACGCGGATCTAGGCGAGCTAGAAAAGGAAGGAAAGAAAAAATAGGCAAAAAAGAAAAAAAACAACACGACGCACACATTGATCTTAGAAGCAAAAACTTGCTCGATCGCACTGTGCTGGCATTGTACATCCTTTATAGGATAGTTAAATAATGGTACCTGTACACGAATAGGGCGGGAAGGGAGGTTGGCCACACCGTATCTAGCAACAGTTGTCGGTTGATTAGCTTTTTAATTATAGACCCCCACCACGTGACCTTATCTCGAGACGGTACGAATCACATGCATATATTATGTCCGATACGTCTAATATAAGGCGTTCCGTGTAAGAGCCCCGATTTATTGACCCTAACTCATTGGCAATCGACGTTACCGCCGATCGTCGCGATTGACGCGAAGTTCTTGCAGTTTATACGGAATAATAGAGTATGGGTGCATTTATAATTGGTCGAAGAGGCCTCGTACATTCGGTTATACGTATACCCATCCACACACGCGCAATCGCCGCAGCATCGCCCCCGCCGTATCAACAGATGTTTATATCAATATTTATGTGTGTGCGGCTTCGGCAGCTGCCTGTACGATACGGAATGAAAAAAAAAAATTTTTAAAAAACGCTATCTATCGCTGTTACACCTTTCGGGCAAGACCATTGATCCATTAATCAACCGCCATGTTGAATAAATGCACCTACGTATATGTATACCTGAACGTTATATATTGTAGACACGATGGGGAGAGAGCGAGAGCGGGAGAGAGCAAGAGAGAGAAAGAGATAGAGAGAGAGAGATCAATCGCCTATACGTAGACCGATTTGATCGGCGCGCACAGATTGCCGGGTAATGAGTCTTGGGCTTGCCGACCGGCCGGTCGGCCGATATGCGATGATGGTTGGATTGTAAAATTTGTTCATTTATTACAGGTATACCTATTTACATCCCCCCGCAACGCCATGCCGCAGAATTGTATCGGCTATCGATCGATCGGATCAACATTACGCGTTATACATTATTACACAAGTAATACCGAAGGAGCAAAATGCTGCTGTGTTAGATCGTATCGCGCTTGTGCAAGCTGATCCTGCGACTCGTATTGCCCCACGATTGTCCGGTGCAACGGCAATCGAAACTCGAGCGTTGCAATTTATAATTACAGCGTGGCTTGTTATACATACGTATAAACTGTCGAACGTTCAATTTTCGCATCGTAAGAACAAACGCTGTTTGCTCTGCGCTTGCCTCGAGGGAATCGGCAAATATTCTTTCCGTGATAGGATTATAGGCCTATCCTAATGCAGTGTGTATATCTAATTCCAGGGCAAGGCTGAGGGAAGGGGGGTAAAAGGATACGGGCAATAAATCTCACGACGTGATCAATTACATCGTATATTTATTACTCTCGGTATGGTTACAGCTTCTCAACAATAATTAAATAAAGTAGGAAACAAAGGAGACAATAACAAGGAAAAAAATCGTTGGTATATGTACGATGATTCCGCGGACCAGTCTTGTAACTTATAGATCGTATTTGGATGATTCTGTTTTATTGAGATTGAAATTCGCTGGGCACCACCTGCGTGGTTTTTTAAATTTTTTTTTTATCAAGTGCGGATCAAGTGCGGATCGATGCGGTCTGCGATAACTCTCTGTCAATACGAACGGAACACATGGATGTATGAAGCGTAACTTTGTACGACAGTGATTATACGGTCACGTATTCACAGAATGATATTCGGGCAAAAAATTGATACTCTCGTCAGATATAAAACTCGCGTGCTTTTTTGTTTTTGCAACTAGATGCCAATTGATGATGAGACACGTCGAATGAATTGTAACGAGATTATAGATACACCGTTCAGATTCGAATTGATAGACACGAGTTTAATTTGCATCCACGACTGCTTTATATGTATACGAACGTTAACGTATTATTCACCATCGAATATAGATTCGAAAAACTAATTATCACAACACTTCGTTTTGGAAAATCGATTATACCGTCGCATTCTTCCACAGCACCAATTTCTAAATTAATTTTCGTCCGAACGATTTGCGAACGGTCATTTTTTTCTCCCTCCTTTGATGTTCTTCTTCCCTCCGCGCCTCAGAACCTGCCGCCATTTTCCGTTTCCCAATTCCACGCTTGATCGCTCTATGGTTAACTTTTCGGGGTTTCGGTTAGTTTCCTGCCATTTCCGGCTGCAAGCTCGATTTCCGAAACACCTGCACGTGCGGCTGTACGGTTGAATCGCGTTTTGTGGACGACGATTTCCACTCGAACGTACGAACAATTTCGTCTTTTAAAAATCGCATGAAACAGAAGAATAAAAACATAAAAATCCGGATCGAATTTCGATTCGAAAGTCTTTGACGACTGTATCGTCATATCTGTTTTCATGTCCGCTTGTACTTGTACAAAGTCGTGTAATTCGTACGACACCACGGGCTGCAGGATCGAAAAGGAAAAATAAACAGGCGGCATCTTTCGCGTCTTAGTTATAAACAATGATAAATATGGAATTTGCGCGCGAGGTGAACCCACGTATAAATTGCCGCGGTATATCCTGAGCCGACGTATAATACCCAACTACCTTAAATATCTTTATGCCATACGGATTACGTAAGTCCGTCGGATAGCTAGACCTTGTCGATCGGATCTGACAATGGATTGCGGATCTCGCGGCGTTACTTACACAGAGAGTTGATGGATTATCGGTAAACAGCAGTGCCACGGTGTAAAATCTCAAATCTCAGCCACCCACGACGCCATCGTCTTCCGTCTGTCGGTCATCGGCTCGGAAGCCGTGATATTCGAAGCGAAGAGTCCGCTTTGTAAAGTTGCTCAAACGAAAGCTTCACAATTTGCGAGGAAAATGGCGAAGGAACTTTGTTCTCATTCAATCCCGGGAGCAAAACTTTCCTTTCGTAATTAACGAAAAAATGGGACCAATATCAATTCTCTTACTTCCATTCCCGAGAAAATTCAAACGGTCAAAATGGCGACAACCATTCGTGGTGTATCTTCTGAATTCGGATTAGATCGTAGAGCGAGGGGGACGAATTTATTCGATGGCTCGGTTTGACTGCAGGGAGAAACGATCCCATTGCCTGTACCTATTGTTATATACGTGTATAACGCGGGGCTCGGCGAGGGTGATATGGGAATAAATTATCATAGGCGTACGGTTCTTTAGTCTCCGCCTTCTCCGATGAAGGTGCTTGCATGGGGCATCGATAGACGGAATACCGCGCGTCGTCTATATCGCGTGTAATAGCTTCGGACAGACGTAGAGGACAATAACTAATCGTGCTTGGCTCGCCCCTCGAACCGGAAAGAGACACCGGCGGCAAAAAAGCGGAATGAAAAAAGTTCGAGAGGAAACATTCGACGAAATAAGAGGAGCGAGACAGCCGCACGGTGCGCGCTTTGGAAACCAATTGAACTTCAACATCTGGCTCTGAACTTCAACTACATTCTGTGGAATAGAATAGGAATGATGAACCAAAGAATTCGTGAGCATTGTAGGTACTTCGCAGTTCTTGGGTGATGCTAATCCCGTACGGAGCAGGACTTTTTTTTTTTTTAGCCTGTCGGAAAACCAAAGGAGAATAAACTCTGCCGAGGTACATAAACGCGGGTTTATTCCTCTTGAGCGTCTTAGACGACTACATCCTTTGCTAAAACTCTGTGTCACGGTCTTTGCGGCTTGTTGATATTGACTAGTCATGGATTATGTGTGCGATTGACTATTGGGCCGTACTTTGCCGGGGCTATCTGGTCTTCGCGAACGTGGATCGAACGTCTGTATCGAAATTTCAAATCCACCTTGTATCGTGTTCGTTACGGTCTTTGTGGCGAACTGAGGGACGCGATTTTTTTTCTCTCCGTTACCGTCTTTCCTCTTCTTCATTTTGCCACAGAGGCGGCAGTTCGGACAGTTAATTCTCTGTTACACGATGAAAAGGAAATTGAAATATGGTCGGTGATAAATTGCACGTAATATAATCTCACCACGCACAATAATTAGAGGCTTCTGTTTCGTGCGTATAGTATCGCGTAATTTTGGTTTATTTATTTTTTGTTCGCGAAAAAAATTTAGGAAAAAATGGTTCTTCGCCACAAGAAGAGACTTCGGTTGTAGTACGATCAGCCTTTCTTCACCTTCAAAGACTAAAAACCCAATAACTCGCTGAATGAATCCTTGTTATAAATAATAGCCGTAAATTTTGTGTCGGTGATCAATGATCAATACCGATTATTTCGGTCAAATACTTATGCAATTGAGTTCTTGCAGGCATCATGCGGATTCAAACTGAGCCGCGATTTACCGCAGAGTTTTTTCTTTTCACTGTTTCTTTTTTTCCTACGTTCTCAAAACCGTGGCGGATTCGACGAGTATAGTACAGATTTTCAAATGTCAACTTCCAGTTCCAATGCCTGACCGCACGTATTTCTTAGCCGCTTATCCATTCTCTGCATTCTGTCGTGCGGTACCGAGTTTTTTAATTGAATCGCATTCTACTCCGGCACGTTTCTGTGGATTCTAATAGCCTTTGTACTTTTCGTTTGTTGAATTGCGTAACGATTAAACGTAACAAAGTCAACATCCCGTTCACGTAATATGCGAAAATTAGAAGCAATTATTCTGTGATATTACGCTTATTGCGTGTGTAGAAAAGCAAGGAAGAGACGCGGCACAACGAAAATTATTAATATTAACGATGTTTTAATTACTATCTCTTCGCGTGCCTCGAGGCCCGGATGGGTTTTACTTTATTTTCAACTTTTGTCGTAACCCTGGGCTATTCGTACGCCCGTGCGTGTAATCCGACGAAAGCGTCGGCGTATCTCCAACCCAAATTGTCAGTCCTTGGAAGAAGAATACCACCGGCGAACACAACGATACAATAGTCGAAAACTCGAGGGGGCAGCGATGGTATATATTCGGCCAACGCGTTGAAGAATATGTTGTCGGAAATTATAAACGACGCGCACGTGACAACCACGTAGCCGCCTGCAGGCCACGCCCATGAAATGTATTAAGGAAATTGCTTTTCATACCGCTAGAAATTTCACCCTCTGTCTATATCGCGCCATGGATTTACGCGAAACTGGATCAAATTTAAAAATTTATCCGGGTGGTTGTCTTTCTCGCGTGTCTCGTCGTCCGTGTAATACTTCTGGACTGACGATGAGAAATCCGGAGGCGGAACCTGGAAATTAAAAAAGCCGCGTGCGCATTTTGAGCTGTAAAGTTGTCCGGGCAGGAAGGAACCACGGCTCCAGACTTTCCCGGCACAGCCTCATTGCAATTCAGATCACTCTTCCGTCCCACGAGAGAATCAATATTTGGAGCTATCCGTGTTCCGCCATGTTAGAATCCCTCGGGGTTACGCTCGCCCGCTCGGGGGCAGCTGCTTGGCAAAGACCGTTCGGGGGTTGGTGCTCGGGAGCGTGACTTGCGACAACCACCCCTGCTACAGGAGTACGCACCATTACTCATATCATGGCTCAGCACGCGGTGTAAATTCAAGCCCAACCTCTGTGCGAGTCGAAGAAAGATGGGGCACGCACAAATGTATTCGACGATATTCCGGATTCCGGCGTCGTTAACAATAAGAGTTGATAGGTATCCAGACTGCAGGCTGCGCGGCCTGGAGTTCGTGCAAGCAGCGTGTTTAACCCGGGTTTGAATTAGTCGGATGTATATTGTAACGCTTCCTTAATTCCGCCCACTCGTTATCTCGTTACATGTTCTCGCTTCCCCGAGATCGACGTTACACAGACGCTCGGCGTCTAATTCGGTTTAATAGAAGGTAGATTTGGACGGAGGATAAAACGCACGTCGCTGCGTAATTAGAGTGCAACGTATACCGCGAGGGAGGAACGATAAGTTTATTGTTGCTTTGAGAAACCAGCCAAGGCGAGGAGCACGGGATGGCGTGGCAACCCCGTGGACAGCTGAGTCGTATCAAAGACATTTCAATTCCCCGAGGATTAAAACATTTACATAAAACCCATATTATGAAAGAGACGTAGGTACGTGCCGTACGCTCTTCTATAGTCCTAATAAATGATGATGTGTCAATGCGGGCAATGAAAAATTAAACTTTCGACTTGTCAAGCTTTTTCAACTTCTAGTGTTATAATGCTTTTTTACCTTTTGTAAATTCCACTTTTTACCTGGACAGGATCGACGGTGTAACGTTGGAAAGGATTTTGCAACTCATCTAGTCCCTCAAGGTTTCTTTTAACAGGGTTTGGATATGATTCCACCTTTCCGAACCATCCCGCCAACTAGACGTATACCCTCCATCCCGTATAATACACGCTGGTTTCGTTCTACATAAAACCTAACGCTTTCGTATTGTTCAAGCACGAAAATTCTTTCCACATACACGATCGCGGAGATTGAAATTGTATCGGCAAAATTGGCGATAGCTTCGGTAGTCCGGCATAGAAATCCCGATACAGATACACCCGAATGCTACCAGCTTCGTATTTGATCAACCAAAAATAATATTGTACGAGTAAATTTAGAAATACAAAACACCGAAGAATGCAAAGCCCAACGTTAAACAATGAGAATCAAGAGCTCCCACTCCTTCCGACCATGTTGATTTAGGATAGATATGTATCAGGCAGAGGGGTTGAGGTCAGCCTGTCACCTCAAGTGCCATTAGCCCTTTCAGACGCCCTGCCTTCTCCACCCAGCTCCAACCTGTCATTATTGCATCAGGCAATTTTTTGTCCGAAGACTTTCCCAAGAAATCCTTACAGCCGACGGGGTAAAAAGTAACGAACCAGCCAGGAGCTAAACAGCTTCCCTCCCGTTGGTTTCCCGAGTTTAATTGACGGCTCGATGTTCCACTGACTCTGATTTTCGTACGGTTGGTATGCCGATGAATCGGTTGTGAACTCGGACGGTTGGACTTCACAACGGATCGCGCGGTCGGCATAACGCCAATTCTTGCCAAGGAATACCTTCGCGGAAACGTGAGAAGAATGGATGACATTTCATCGTCTCAACCTTCCTAAAATAATCCACTGTTTAAGGGGTTCTCCGTAAGAGGTTCCGAGAATACAGAGAAGCTGTAACAGATTCATTGTGCCTTGAACTCGGGAGTTTCTGAGTTCAAGTACTTGACCAAAGCATCCTATACAAACTATAGTATACAATGTTGGATGTGGGCAAAGAGAGAAGGAGAAGAATTCACGTGTACATAAGCGTTTTACAAACAGAGGTGAAAATTCACCTTGAAACTCCAACAGCCAACAGCGAATATCAAGGCTACAACCTTGTAGGTATAACTTTTCTTACGCCACAATCCGAGCTGATACTTTTATTGGTAATAGAATCGAAATAATCTAAATCACTTTTTGCGCCCCGCATTCGTTGAGTAAATCTTGCCTCCTCGTTCAACCGATCTCTAATTAACTGTTGTAACAATTATTCATCACTCGTTCCGCACGGTGGTGGAAAGAGAATTCAATGATTCGCAGTCGCTGGTGAAAAGTACGTATCCCGAGCGCTTCTTCATTCGACATGGAAAATCGTTGTCGGAATTGAAAACTCGAAGAAGCAAACTTAGCCAGCGCATTCCTTACACCATTTTACACCATTATTCACGCGCAATAAGTTATCTGGTTTATCGGTAATTTCGTGCAGAAGGTCTTGCGAAGCTGTAACATCCACGTATTATCCTTTCTCGCTTCGCGCCGCTGCCGAAGGAAGCTTGTAGCACATGAACGGTGTACGAAGTGTTGCTATATAGGCTTGCAGGATTTATGAAAATGGGTTGAATCTTGCGCGAGACAAGAGGTTAGGTGTAAAGTATCGCATCAAGCGACAGTGAAACGAAACCAATATCTCGGATCTCTTTCACCAGTCGTATTTCGTTTCATCGCTGTATTTTCAGCGATCGCGAATCCAACAACGCCGTTGGACCAGTTTAAACCACTGCATACGAAGAGACCCAATTCCGCTCGGGATGACCCAGCTATGTGTATCAAAGGTGAACATTCCGACGGCCTCTAAAAATGCAAGCGCAACATCCCAAGAGTGTAAGTCATACTATGAGGTGGCAACAATGGTCATTGACGGGGCACAACAATCCAGAATGACTTGTGCCAGTAAGCCACTACTATCCTCGGGTCTTTGACCCGGTTTACAGAAATTTCCTAGACAGACCTACGTGTGGCGGAGGCATTCTGTCCGCCCGATCGTCCAACCGCTGTTGACGATATCATCCGATTTCCTAATTGACTAATCAGGCACCTTTTGGGATTCACGCACGTATAAGTCTAATCGCTTCGATCATTCGTCAGAGGTGAGAAACGATGTTATACATTCTCACATATTCTGTCTGTACGCGTTTTCGTAAAGTCATCGGATAGAATTGTGATCAATTGGAAGTAATTTTCCGACTTTAGTTTATTCGTTGATCACCCACTTGTCAATTAATTTTTTGAGCGATAACGAGTTTTCGGACTTCTTCGTTCTAATTCAAATCTTACACTCTGACAGAAATGTCTCGTATAGTTTTACAGCTTACGTTATGGAGCAGTGTGTATTTACTATCGTGGTGACTGGACCATAACACACTCGACTTACAAATCTGCTGACTGTTTGTTTGGCAGGCAACGTGTGATATCATTATAGGTCTATTCACTTGTACATTACGTCCAGTCTCAACAATGACCGACACTTTTCTAACAGATATTACTCTCCTAATTATATTGGGTTGTTAACAATTCGGTGTATAAACTTACAGTCGACTATTCTTACTGCAATTGTCGGTCTCGTTCGGTTATCGCATTTCTGTTGTGAGATACATCGCGTTATTCACTCACAGCCAGGAAATTGATGTCAACTCAAATTAAGTTTAATAATCGACGAGGCGAAACTGAGAATCTTGAAATAACTCTGACCCTTTGTGTGAACATCGCATATTGAAATTATCGCGTCGAATATTAACGTTTTACCATGGCATCTGTGATCTAAATTCATATCAACGTCGCAGCCAAAAAATTCCCTCCACTAGATATTCAAAGCCCTATTATCCCTTTGAGAAATCTATCATTGATTTTGTGTTATAGAACGTTCCAACAATGTATAGGAAAAGCACAACTTCATGCCCCCACTATTATTTACCAGCGCAGGGTGTCCTCTCTGTTCTTTAGCAACGGTACAACAATACCTAACATGGCTTTGTTATGTTAGTTATTGCCTAGGCACAGGCATAGAGTGATTTGCACTTATCAGTTAATAAATCAGTTCCCCACGTGATAGTATTATGGAAAGTATAGAACTTCGATACCGCGTACTCGTGAATTATTTATATGAATATCAAAGTGGACCACCAATATGAATAATTTCGGTTTACTTTAGCAAAAGTGGAGGAAAAAAACAAATTGTTGACGTTAACAAGTTACTGACTTTGGTACACTTGATTTGTAAAAGAGTTTATTTCTCAGGTTTATGTGAAGCTAGTTTCAAATCTTCCCTCAAGCTACAACTTTTGATCAATTAAACCAAGTCGGCTATTCAATTTCAAGAATCATTATTGGGTTTGGATGTGAAATAATGTTTTCTACTTTGTCAGCCACCAAGAATATTGTTTCCAAAATCGTATGAAGTTATATGTCCATCGTACCAGAGATGAGTAAAATCCTGAAGAAATAATCGTCGAAAGTGATTTTGATAGAACAAGAAAAACGTACAGTCTACCTTGAAACTATATGAATAGTCTCTAACTTTTTTCAGAAGTTGAGAACAACATTTTTTTTTTTTATTTAGCAAAAAAAGTCCAAAGGCGTAAAATCAGGGGATTAAAATATTTTGGCCTCTACAGGTATACAAAATGTGATTAATATAAGGGAGTTGGGGAGGTTTTTTAGGGGGTCCCCAAAAATAAAGCGGTCTAGGAGAGCTGAAGAAGTGGGATAAAAAACCAGTGGGAATATCTTAGAGACCAGACAAAGGCTGAGTGATCGGAGAACAATAGATGTCGAGGCACTCTCTGAGGCTTGACGCAGCCTCCGTGACGCTGCGCAGCTCACCATCTCTCAGCCTCACCGTATAATTATTATCCTATCAATGAAACTCCTTCTCCAATCGATGCGACTCGTATGTTATTAGCAAAATTTTTAAACTCTGCTATATTATTGCAGAAAAATAATTCACATTTTGTACTGCGATGCGTCTTACGTCAAGGATAATAGAAATCCAGCTCCCGGACGAGAAGATCTAGCGTTAAATTTATTCTACAGAAATGATTATGTAGATAAAAGTCTAGAGTTGAGGGTGCGTGATGTCGGTGGTAACAGATAGTAGTAGGCTCTTAAGTTCTCCGCATAATATTCAGCATCATTTATATCCTTGTCAAACAGACTGCGCCACTCAGCGTTGCCGGGTCTTCGTCTCCCTCAGCTTTCTACTCAAGGTGTGATTACTGTTTTTGAGGTCTAGAAAATTTTTTGTGCACTGTTGGAGTCGACTAGTATTTTATGAAAAAAAAATATTCACTAGGATGTTACACGCTACGCCATGGCGATACCTGTTCACGCTACGCTGGGCTTTAGAATTTTAGAACCGCTCATAGCTAAGGAATCACAAGGTAAGGCAGAAAATGAAGTGTAAAAAGCTGTGCATTTTCGTTCTGGTCTAACCGGTATCCGTGTATAACATTATGCCAGCGTACATTACGTACATTGGAATACAATCTTATTGGTGGTAATTACCTAGCCAATCTGATGGAAGCTCGCGGCGTGGTGGGCAAAGTATCTTGAATCAAGCGTGCGAGTGAGAGTGACGACACAAGAATAAAGGGTATCAATAGAGGAGGCATTTGACAGGATTTAGATACCATCTAACAGCAGTGGTTTACAACCTTTATCTACGCCTGGGTCTCTGCCCCTCCGCTGGCTCTCTAAAAATTGCTAGTCACCTGGCCACTGTCTTTTTATGGGATTATATGCTGCATCCAATTTCAGAACTATTATGGCCCTTCAGATCAATACCAATTCAGTGGCTTGGCATAGGTCAGTGATTCTTTTTATTCTCGCTTATTCGTTTGTTGGTTTATTTCTCCGTCTGTTAGAATTGTGTTTATAACGCTCAATTTAGTTTCAATTTTTCAACAGTAAACATATTCCAATTGAAAGTAGAACTGTACGCATTCAATACTGGAAACTCTACTTCTTCAAAGAGTTTATATTTTCTGACATGGCCAATACTTGGATATACATGCTTGAAATCACATTTTGATTGATAATTTGAACTCAAATATAGTACTTGAAGGAAGGAAGTAGTATCGAAGCCCTACGCTACCACCTAAAGTTGATTTTAATTCAGGACCACGTGACGCTTAACAAGTTTTTGACAAATATTCTCTGGAAATTGTTTCAACTAATCTGAATGAAGATGAAAAAAGAAGGATCTTATAGATCGGGGAGCCAGGGTATCGTCTACAAATGTCGAGGGTCTCTCGGAGGCCCAGGAAGTCCTCGACAAGGGTAGATTCAGCCCCTCGATGACTCGGAGGTTGGTAGGAAGCGATGCACCCCTGCCTGTCGCAGTGTGGCAACGTCGACCGATCAGGCCTTGGTACGCTCCCTGCTCAGCGGGGAGTCGGAGAATGGCATTATGGGTAGAGACCTTCCCCCTCTAGCTGGAAGTCCTCCGGCTCACATTGTCTGGCAGCCATATTGGAATAACAGCCAACCCTGACGTGATTGGTTGGTTCTTTAACAGCATAGCCACGGCCCTGGGACAATGCCTCCGCTGGCTCCAGTTAGGCAATGCTTTGCTTCGCGATAGTCTATCAGTCAACTCCATGCGATGGTCCAATCAAAATCATCTATGAATCGGGTCTAGTGACACATTTAATTATTTGACAGTTGCAGTTTGTCGTGCGACAGACATCAAGTTTCTTCGCTGAAATTATACGGTCACTAAATAACTCAACAGCGTAGAGAATATAAGAAATAGCAAGAAAATAACCATTTTCAATCAGTGCTAATAATCCAATACAGTGAAAATGTCTAGTGTCAGAATTGCTGAATTTGGTGTTATCAAGTTTTGAACATTTTTGATTCTACAGAAATGGCTATTTGAGTTGGTGGTTCTTGTTGGAATATCAAAACGTTGGTGGAACGTTCAAGGCGGATGTTAAAAAACTTTTGAGACCAGCTTGAATAAACAGTTTTTAGTTTTCAAGTGGGCAGGTGTATTTTGAAAATGGCTTTATTTTTCAATCTCTCATTGAAATATATTGACACCGTTGTGGACGTATATTGGCTCGAAGAATGTTTGTAGCGTTGTAGATGTTATTGGGAACAATATTAAAATCCATGTACCGATAAATTTTTCAAGTGACAAGAAAAGTTTGCATCTGAATAAAGTTGTGCTGTGATACGAACGGTGTTGAACCGTTTCTTGGATTATTCTATTTTCGGACTACTTCCACCCAGGTATGTAGGTGTAAAATTTTGCATAACCAAATCGCTAATTGTAGAGATATTTGAAAATTCATTACACAAATTTCGAGTCAGAAGAGACTAAATAAAATCGTCGATTGATTTCTTCGCTAGTAAAACGGGTTTCAAATTGTACAAAATTTAGTGGTTTAGTCTAACGTAGGCGGTGGACACTGTGGGAAGTTCTCACCGTTAATCTCGTCTAATAAAACAGTTGACAGCTGTAAAAATAATTAATATTAATGATCGCAATTGCACTATTCAAACTGCTCGTGCTGCCAGGTGCGGAAACTCGTGCCTGTTGACAAGAACTGAACTTTTCACACTCGGCGGGGAACGAACAAACGAGCGAGTCGCAAAAGTGCAGAAAAGTAAGATGTCAAGCTCCGTTCTGAGCTCGTGAATAATTTTGGGCCTTCGTCGCTAACTCCGGTACAATCGTCATCGATATATTTGTCAACCGGTGGGACAATGCTGTCAAGATCGTGATCGGTACGTGAGCCGTCGATTCAGAGGGGCCCAAAGTTCTCCTCCATAGGACCCAATGAAACTACCGTAAAGCGCGCGTGTGTATTTTTACACATGCACTTCCCCCCCTCTGTCTGTGTGAAAAATAGATACATAGGAGTGTCAAACGCGTGTGCAAAGAATAACGTGAGCCCCTGCTCGAACTGGAGGGTTCATTCGACCCGCGGAAGATTGGCCATTGGTTGGAAATTTTGCCAAGTAATGCCAGAAATATTATTAGAAAAACGCCATTAGTCGAACAATGGCGAGATATGAGAAATGATCTGTCAGAATCTCATGTCTAGGAAGTAGTTGCAGGCATAACTTCAAAGGTACCACCCTTACACATACCGTATACCCTAAAAATGAAAGAGATTTTTGCATCGGCGAATGAACCGTGAGCTTGCGCTTTTAGCCTCTGCAGGATATAAGTTGGTTTCCTTCTTCTTCTTCTTCTTCCACACAATCTACCTTCATCGGTATTTCTTAGTTTATCCCTTGCCGAAAATCCGAAAGATATTCGTATAATTAAATAAGGTTTTCCGACTATGCGTAGTCAGGAATGATCGACAATATTATCTCGACATCGCAAGTTGCTTCCCCGTTGAAAAAATAACACCCGAGAAGATCATGTCCATGGTAGATATAATGTTTTCTTGTGAAGATATTGAGAAGTTTTCGGATACTTTTAAAGAAAGAGAGAGAAAATTTGGTGATATCGAGTAACCAGAAAGAGAAGATAGAAACTCAGAGAGTAGCTGACGGTTTGTGGATGTGGATGTGATGTGGGCGCTTGGAAGCGCAGGTTGTAAGGGTTGCTGTTTATCTGAAACGTGATTAATGGATTTAGTATAGGACAGTGGACACTGAATTATGACGTTTCAGGTGAAACACAGCGGCGACATTCCATTTTCGGGATCGTTTCGAAACGAGCAGAAGCATTGCCGTGCGTTTTTGTAACTCGTAGTTACACGTTTTTTTTTTTTTCTTTTGTTATTTATTTATTTATTTTTTTTTCTCTTTGTGACAACGATTGAAAGAAAATCCGAACTTCTATTGCCCGCCGGGTATAGAAGAAACTTCACCTGAATGAATTATTTTCAATGATTGATTTTGACGGTGACGAAAGAAACTTTTTAATCAGCGGAAGAAGCGATTATTTTCACCCGTAAAAATCTTCGAACGTACTGTTAATTTTGCAGTGGAAAAAGTTTTGATACATACCTAATTCCATTCGATATAACAGGATTACTTTTTGTACCGCCTTGTACACAGTGTAGAACTTATTCGTGCCAGTTCCACTGTGACGGTAGGCTGCCTTTTCATACCAACCGATTATCATGACCAGTAGGTGCGATTTCTTTCCCGTATTAATCAAAGCCGCGTAAATGTCTGTCTGCAAGAGTTTCGGGGTGAAACACGAGTTAAAATGATCAGGTCGAATTGCAGAGCCTATCCTTGATATCCTTGAGCTGTCTTCACCAGCAACTTACGCCCCCCAGCAACGGGGGCAAATGGTAAAACTGCCGAATGGTTAACCGTGTTAAGACTCTGCGGTTTAAGGGATGGTTCAATTTAGAGTACAAAGTGACGAAGGCGGTTGATGCCGGTCTGAAGTTCCCTCAAATTACGACAGCCATTGTGGTGCGGTCAGGGGTTGAATTCGGGCCAGACAATGGCGTCGCGGGTTCGACTTGTTAATCTAATAGCCGTCCCAGGCCGCCAGCAGCACACCTTCCGTGCTTTAGACAGTAGACGCATTCCTCCAGGATCCTTTAAGAGGCCTGAAGACCGGACTAAAAGTCAACCGCAGGTGCCTCTGCCCGATGGCTCCTGCGGGTTCCTAAACCGGAGGCGTTATTATTATATGAGATTATTATCTCAAATAACATTTCCCCTCGGCCAGCTTTCCTGCCATTCTTTCAATTCTTTAACCTAGTCGTACCCGAAAACGAAGAGAGAGGCGAAAAAGGATAACATTCCACTCCTTTCGAAAGAATCACTCGTCTTATGCTCTGATACCATTGAAAACGGGCTGTTGCAGTCGTTCCTCCGCTTCTAATCGACAAGTGTTCGATAATGTTTTTCCCAATTCCGGTCAAACAAACCCCGATTACTTCGGCGCTTGATCGGTGAACGGATAAATCAAACTTCGTTTGAAGACATCGTTGTTCGCATGAAATTTTCGGAGTGTGGAAGGTGTGCGGCGAAATTATTTTCTACTATTCAAAAGAGCGAACGAAGTAGGGTGGAGGTGGCAGGGCTTCCTCCAGAGATGCGATTGGTCGAGGGCGTGGCTCGGACGAGGGTTGCTACGGGGAGGTTAAGGGACTCGAGCGAGGGACCGGCAGGTGGATGGATCTCTCCTCGCACCCTTTACACTCCTCTCTCAATTAGTTACGTTTTTCTTTCACTCGCTCACCTCGCTCTCTTTCTCTCTTTTTCGTTTTCCCATCCTACATTCGGTCCTTCTCTCCTCTTCGAGCCTCTCCAGTCTCTCCCTCCCCCTGCGTTGTTGCTTCTTTCTTTTTCTCTCCCTCACTCTCTGCCTCTCTTTCTCTTCTTCCCTCGTCCTTTTCCTACACGTTTTCTCTCTCTCTATCTCTCTCTCTTTCTATCCTTCCCTCAAAAAAATTTGACTCCTCCGACAGTCGGAGCCAGTATTAACGCGGACGGTTTTCAATGCGCTCGATTTTTCCCTGGGCGGGAAAATAAAATTCCGTACCGATCGTGATGATAAAATTTCAGTGAATACCGCATTAGTGCCGCTTTACATGAATACGCGAAAGAAGGGTTTCATCGAAACGTTTAATAACAATGACCTGCAGAAACGTCCCGGTACCGTATTACTTGAAGTGTTGTGGCAGTGTGTCGAAATGAAATATTTAGTTGGCAAAGAGATATCTTAAAATAGCTTATTGTGTAGGTGAAGAATGTGAAATGCTTTTGAAATAATAACGTACAGTTTGCCGGAACTGCAGACGCTTCGAATGCAGTATACTCTATTTCTTCTTACTCTCTCCGTCAACTTGATTGTATTCTGGTTTTGCGGGGCGAAAAAATAACTAAAAAAACTAAAAACATGGCCAGCGTGCAACAGAGTTTGTCCCGAAAGGACGCACTGATTTCACAGTTCGTTATCGAGTTGATTTCTCGTTGTAACCGCATGCAGGATCCGCCCAATAAATAAAACAGTGAAACGATGTACCGCGATTCAATGGCAACGCCGATATACAGTGTCGAATATCGTTCGTCGCATCTGATATCTCTTGGATTATTCGATGATCTCCATTTTATCTATACAACCTGTACCCAAGAGCTCCGAAAGGTGAATAACAATTCACAATACGACCTCAGATTGTTGTTTTATTTTCATTTTGTACTATTTTTCGATTTGTTCGCTTGTTCTCCTTCTCTGTTCGGTACACGTAGATAAACCTTGACCCGGGTCCCGAAGCGAAGGAATAATCCGCACGTATGCTTGCCTTATACCTACGATTAAAACGAAATTACCCGATCTCACCGTTAGCAAAAACAAATCCTTACGCCCGGTAGCCTGCAGCGGAAACGCGGTTAGTCACCCGATGCAAAAGAATTTTTAATTTTTTTTTTTCTACGATGAAAATAAGGACAAGATAAATGCATGAGGACAGGGAAAGTATCGTCGTGTCTTGCCTGCATTGCGGAATTCGTTTAAAAAAATTGAACATACTATTATTTATATAAACCAACGATCCTCGAGATGAGAGAAGAGTAAAGAGAACGTTCTCTTCATTTCAGGTGAGTACATCCTAAAGTCGAGCGGACCGTCGAACAGCGGCGAAAGAGACGGCGCAGCGGAAACTACCGAGGAACCTCTACTTGGCAACCCGTTGAACCTGGATGAACAGAATCTCCTCGACGACGATTCTCTCGCGCTAAACGACACCTTGGGCCTCGAGAATGATTTCACATCCGCACTGCTGGGTGGAAGTCTCCTAGGCTCGACTGGCGTCGAAGACCTTCTAAGCAACGACTCTCTTGGTCTGCCCGACGGTTTCAGCCTCGAAGAAGCCCTGCAGCTTGTCGGCCTCGATGAAGTTCAACCTCAGGTATGATTTTTACCGCCACCCTTGTTGTTTCGTTAGCTCCGATCCAGATAAGCGCCCTCCATGTTTCATCGCCTTGCGATAATCTATAGAATTTCTTATGCCCGCAGAAAAACAAGCCGGAAGTAAACGAGAAGAAAAAAAGTTCCGGCAGTAGCCAGGAGCAGAGCGCAGAGACTGGAGAAAGCGCCTCGCCGTCGCCCTCCGAAGCTGCCAGCGAAGACTCGGGAACAGCCGCCGACATGATTCATACCCCGCAGTTTCACCATCCCCATCATCCTCATCATCCGCACCATCCTCATCACCGCGGCTTCCAGGTGAGTCCCGTTATTCAACTTTACACGGGAAACTGGTTGTCGTAAAGTACATACGCGAAATGGGGAAGAAAGAGAGGTAAACAAGGACGAAGATGCAGCGGAGGATATGCGATGATATATGATATATATATCTCACACAAAATAAACACGACAAATCAACTTGAAAACGATTTTAGGATCCGAAATCAAAATTTGGTTCAAAGCAAGACAGTCTTCAATATTTTATTTCTCTTTTATGCTAAACGCGTGTTTCATGCTTGCATCAACTTTGAATGTGAAAAATTTACTCGTCTGTTACCATCTACCTGACGAAGATAAGAAACGAGCTGTAATTGGATGATGAAGAAATACTAGGTTGAAGTTGCAGCAAAGTAACATATCGAAACTTTGAAAGAAACATCATAAATATATATATATATATATATATATATGTTTTGCAACTTCGGAATAACTCTAAAGGCAGCGAATTTGCAAATTATGAACTTTCATAATGCCGCATTACGTTTTGCTGAATTTCCGGCAATCTTAAAGTTGGGAAATAAGGTGAATTTTCCTGAAATTAAATGCATCGTTACATTAACGTTACGAGCTCAAACCTTATGAAAAATGTGAGGATTGCTTGATGTTCGAGAGTGTTTACGATCTGTAAACGGGCAGTTATAATTTACAACTTAGTACCTAAGTACGAGATCTCCGGTTGCAGGAGGAACTCGTAGCGGTGAACAAGACCGCAGACTATACCACACAACCTGCAATTGTACCTCGTAACTCGGGAATCGCATGTGCAAAAAAAAAAAAAATACTAAAATCCTCCTAACCCGTTGAAAATGGGTTGCGAAAGAGAAGAGGTGGGGGGAAAAATTACGCCGACGGAACGAAACGATGCAGTTTTGAAGTAGCACGCGCTGAACAAATTGTGGTGATCTATTAACCTGCACGATAAATGCATCCAAAACTTGAAGACGTAGATCGGTATTGATCTAGATACGTAGATCGATAATTTGATCATTTTCAGCGAACTCTCTTCCACCAAGATATTCCAGTATCATTACAGCTCCGACCATTTGATACTTTCGTATTAATTGTAAACATTCATGCCTCGCGGCTTAGAGAAAGTACGTAATGCCTGCCTAGTTGTTGTTAATTGCCACGTGGTCAAAGGCATAAATGTCGAGATCTTCGATCGTCTGCATCGTAAAATTCATACTAATTATGAGGATAAGTATAATACCTACGGAGATCCGCTTGACCACGAGTACGTTGCAAACATAAGGAACTATGAGAGGCAAGTAAAACATACACTTTGAATATTGGATATACTCGTACATTACAAAATGAACCTAGGCGCATAATTTATCGTTATCATTTAAGAATATTAGCGACAATTTCTGCGTTGGAAACCTGCTGGTCTAACTTTAGACGTAGGTACCTGAAACTTACGCAACGATACAGATGTGGGAGTTTTTTATTTTTTTTTATTTTCTTATTTTCATTGTCAGCCGGAGATCGTTACTTTACAACGGCCACTTAACAATGCGGCTTATACATCGTGCGTGTGTACGGATTATGTCTGACTTACATACGCGTAGCAGGTACACACGTACCTGCCTACCTAGGATACCTGTGCAATTATCATTGTCAGACGTCGTGCGTATTATACCTCCAGATTTCGTGCAGCCACATGTTACCGAACAATTATTCGTCGTCGAAACCCTATTCTTATGCGCATTACCTACCGAATCCCTGACATTCGAGGACAGCTGAAAATTGTTCGGGCTTAATTCGTCCAAGAACTTTGAGGATCGCGTTTTATCCATCCTTTATACCAGTCGCACAATGATCACGACAAAGTTTTCTCGAGATTCTCTTCAGTCGCGGTATAATTAAATTTCAATCTCAAACTGCCGAGTGAGGATTTGAAGATTCTTCGCCTACCTTGAATTCCACGATTATTGTATCATAATTTACAGAATAACTCTAGCGTCAGTTTGTCTGGATGGGCGATTAAATAGCCGACTGGTCGGCTGTTGCAGAACAGAAAAAAAGACGCGGACGGTCTACTCCTTCTATTTCTATGTCAGACGCTTCGCGTGTGGCAAGTCGTACAGTCTGCATGCACGCATGCATATACCGAGGCGAATACCTATCAGAAAAGTGTTCGATGCCTAGGCTCTTGGTCATCCGTGAACACGAAGCATCGAGAAAACGAGCTTCCTGCTTACCCGCAGAGCGACCGAGCTGTCGGGCTAGCCAATAGGAGACGTCCCCTTCCTTGGTGCTTCGGTGAAGATACTCGGTGAGTACAGGTATCCCTCTCTTGAGGTAACGATCGCCTCTCTCTGCCGAGCACATGTCCGATCTCCTAGTCTTGGCGCACGCGAGTCTTGGACGAAATATCGCGCGGTCCTGCAGAGCCGGAGGATACGGAGGCATCCTACCGTGGTTTTTGGTCTCTGAGAGTCGAGTTAGACGAGGGCGGTTGGGAAGTTTAAAGAAGAAGAAGAAGGTGGCTGTGCTGCAGAGTGCGGGACAAATCCAGAAATCACTCGGGCGGAAAATGGAAAGTGGTTAATTTTACGGAACGTTTGAGATTTTGACGAAATCTTGTCGTGTTCCGCGATGAATCCAACGCTGTCACATCTGTACTGACGGGAAACAAATCATCGATGCGAATAGTAATTGCCGGGTGAGAAAGGAATAATAATTATTGAGTAACTACTCGTTTAAACGATACAACGACGCAACCTTTACGACAATTATGTTTCGCTCCGGGGCTCCGAATAAGTGAAGAAAAACAAACTACTGTTCTCATTGACTCTGGATCTCTGTAACTAATTTACGTTTTATTTTCGAATCGCGATAATTGCTCGCAAACTACGATTAATCCAGCGTAAGAGAAACCTCTGAAGCTCAAGGACGGAGGAATGAGAGCTAGATGAAAATCTTAACGTTCGAAAATCGAATGAATATTTTCATTTACAAAGGGGAGTTTGAAGTGATTGTTTAGTCGGCCGAGAAAACATTCGAGTGTCGGTAGAGTGTGATATGAAGGTGGATGGAGCGGTAAATTGGTGTCAGGTAACGGCTGGACAGATTAAGGAATGGACCACCGAGAATTCTGAAGTGTAAACAACAAGCAAGAGTAAAGAAATTTTTTTTAAATATTCACCTCTTCATTCCGTGTCCTGCGTTGTGGCTGCAGGTGAAACGCGCGCGTATAATTATATATGACCAAAGTGCAGCATCAATCGGCGACCACACCCGACTTGTACCAAAATTCTCCGAGCCCAGAATGTTGGAGGCTCATACTCGAGGAGGGACTTTTCCAGGTAAAAAGTTAAGAATCATTAATAGACGAGTTTCGGCCCAGACGCTGCGGCGTTTGATCCTTGATTTTTTATTTCGGCAAAACTCTGTTGTTGTTGTTGTTGTTGTTGTTGTTCATTCGCGGCTCACGCACAGTCGGAGAGTTTGAAAATTCGTGTGGATAATTACTCGGCGCGTATTATAATGAAACGACCTCGACGGACATACGCCTAAGACTCGTTATTACGTCGACCGGTGAGACGGTAATTTGAGTTCTGCTAGTCGGAGTGGTGCTAAATTGATATATTCGAGGTGAGTACCGCCTCCACAATTTTGTGAAAACGCGTCGTAGACGGACGAGGTACGAACGTTCCTTCGATATCCGCGAAGCACCGAGAACATCACGACGCAGTTACGCAACTATAAAATCGCGGCAATCAGGAACCTCTGTAAGCGATGTCGTACGTACTGAAACGTGTCATTTTTGGAACCTGCTTCTCACGCGACTGGCATATTAACACTGACCTCCCTGGCCTGCGTAATTACAACGTGTTTCTTTCCGTTTCTCGTCTCTTTTATTTATTACACTACATATATATCGTAAGAATAGTTGAGACGTTATACACGCGTCAAGTTCTCCGCGATAATGAATACGTGAAAAACAGTTCAAGTCGTACTTGAACAAATTCCTGCCTAAACTCAAACTTTGTTTTCAACGTCTCGCGGATTCCTCACCTTTGATAACAATCTTCCAGCGCTGTAAAAGTAATTTTGCCGTGGCAAACAATTCCAACGTTCGAAATCGCGGCTTACAATCTTATACATATTCACACTTGAGGTTTTCTTCTATCGATCAAAATATCATCGTCGTGGACTGCAAAGTCCGCCGTATCACAAGCGGCAGGCAGAAGTCATGTTCAAAGTCGAGAAGGTGATCGTCAACGATTAAATGCCGCCACTGCCGCCGCTGCACCGGTAAAAGCTGCTTACAAGTACAAAGCAGCCCGCAAGCGCAGAGTGCCTGTTTGAACGTGATGTATAATTAAATGGGAGTTACAGAAATTATTTCACCATCAAGCAGCCGAGAGTATCGTAAACATGCCGAATGAATAGCTACGAGCAAGAGAGAAAAAGGGTTTGATCGTCGCCTGCCGTACACAAATGCGAAATTACGCTATACTTTCCACTTTCCGTGAAGGATTAATAAGTTTGAAAAAATTCTTTCATTCCGTATGCTGCCAACGGTAAATCCGTTTTAATCGACGATTAAACGGCATTGAAACTCCTCGCTGGAAGCTTACCAAGCGAGGGAAAAATTCACATACGGTTGTTCTCGTTTTTGAACCTTTTCAAGGTCATCGCAACGTGCGAAATTAAATTCCGTTCAGTACGTTGCGAAACGACAACACTACCTGTAGGAAGCTGCCGTCAAGCAAACGTCGTTAAAACGCCTTCAACATATAATGTATCTCGATGATCTCAGCAGTAAGAAAAAGAAAAATAATCAGACGCTATCCTTGATAGTGTGTAATGAATCGTAAAAAGATAATCATTATACACCTCGTGCAATCAAAACCGGTATCTGCAGATGTATTTTCATCTCGAAAACTTCACCGATATTATATTTTCCTCCGAGCTACAGTGAAAAACTGCGACTTCCCGACGTAGGTCTGTACTCTACCAAACCTTATACCCACTTATTCCGTTCCGTTCCGACCATGCAACAACTGTGGAGGGTCTTTTCTCCGTCAAAACTCTTAGCTCGAGAGGAAGACAGGCACGAATATACGAACCCAGAATTCTGAGTAGGTACTTAAGCCCTGTGCGTGGAAAAAGGACAGTTTGGTCGCGTAAAATCGCTCGTCAGACAAATTTGGGGATGGAAGTAAAACAGGACTTAACGGGTTTTACTTTTCTTCGGAAATTGGCTGAATAATTTTGAACTGTAATCTGAGATTTCATTACCTTTTGCGTATTTCTTAACTCCCTCATTGTCACAATCGTCTTCACGTCTCGCGCCCGAGTGAAATATCACAATCTGCAGAAATTCATTTAGCTCGGAATAAATTGCCTCCTATTTAAATCTGCAATTTGTGCAACTTTTTCTTTTACGTAACACCCTACTGTAGGTACGAAACGATGCAGTAATACGGAGAAACAGATCCCAGGCTTCTATTAAACGCTTAACGATATTACACAAGTTAAATCTGATGCACCGATCACCTGTGTCCATTTCCGTTGTTGTCCAACGTGACTCGAGAAGTTTCCCGAGCAGCATTTGCTTCTCGCCGAATTAATTTCACTCGGATCACTAAAATTTTACCAGTGTCTGATTTTGTCGGTGATGTGGTAAATCGAACGGTAAGTTTTTTCGTCTTCTTTCTCTTTGCTCGGTTGTGATTAATTAAAAAATTGTCAATTCGATTTGCTACTCAAGTAACGAGGAAGCGGCTACTTTTGAGTTTCGTTATTAAATAATTATGTTTTCTGGTAATAAATATGCGTATCGCTGCATCCAGGTATACGTGTAAGGTACCACGGCCGCGCGAACAGGCATCTAGACAGCAAACTTTTTGCGGATTATTACTCGCTGGGAGCAATTACTCACAGGCTGGCAATAAGTAAAACCGAACGAATGACAAATAGCCATAACGACACCTAGGCATACACCACTGGAGTATTATCTTTTTATTATTATTCTCCTCCTCCTCGAGTCTCGCAAGCCATCGCGATCCGCACCATTAACGAGCTTGCTTTTTGCCAAAATGCTAGCCAACAACTTTAGTGCGGTGAGGAACAATTATCGAGGAGGAGCAAGTAAAGGCGCTCGTTGCGACAGATGATGGGTACACTTGTCGTTTTTCTCGATTTCAAGTAATTCACGCCTCTGTGTAAGTGTGACGCGTTCTTTGCGCGGTAAAACAATCGGCCGAGGCGCGAGGTTTCTTGGACGTGTACCTTTACGAGGTCTCGTGTACCTCACGGGACCAATTGTTGCTCCTGGGTTTCAACGATCGAAGGGTATAACAATACTGGCATTGGCTAATTGGAACTTGGTCAAGTTTTATGAAACTTTTCAGCGCCTCGATCGAGGGCGAATCCTCGAAACAGTATGGAACACGATCTTGAAAGTGAACGGGTCAAGGTTCTTTATCTAATAGATTATTATTACTAGAAAATGTAAAATAAACAAGTCGGTGCTTTGTTGCTGTTATACAGTGTTTGACAAACAATAAATTCTTGATTACGTTTCGCATGGATGTATACGTGTACGTGTATGTATAGGTATAACTTTGCAGCGCTGCACCAAGCGTATGGACGTGTTATTCGATTGAAGATCGACTCTCGTCGCGTAATTAACTTCACTTCCCACCGGTAACATAGTCGAACTAAACGAACGATGATTAATCGGAGAAATTAATCTACGCCGTGGTGTTACGGCGCGGCGAGGCAGTAATTAGCGTTGAGAAGCTGCGGTATTCCGCGCTCTATACTTGTACCTATACGTGCTCTGTACCTATTACTCGTGCCAACAAATAGTAAACCGCATACTCTCTTCTGCCCGCAGCTATTTGCTGTCGGTAGAAACTTAGACGGGCTCTTTTCTCTCCTCTTTTCTCGGCCAAAATTTAAGAGAAAAAAGAATTATACATGGGTTTTCCATTCGATCGAGGACGTGACTGGTTCAATTTGTTCCTTGGTCCAATTCTGCCCGAAGAGAGGAAAACGGATTTAATAAAATAACGTAGAACTCTCTGAGTTGACGTTGACGAAGTGGGCAAAATACAGTGGATTCGGTCTAAAGTAAACTAATAAAGTATACCTTGGGAATTTGCCACTGCACAGTTCGGATTTCTCAATTTCACAACTACGAGGAATTCCAACCAGTTGTTGGATTTATGCAGTGTGAAATGTATAATGTTCGCATGTCCGAATGATCAAGGATGCCTCTGAGACGAATTCTACGAGTGGTCATTAAGGCCAACGTGTTCACCACCAAACATCTGACGACGCGGCACGGCACCTTTGCGGGCATGCAACAGCAACCGGACAGTCTCGTGTCATTAGGTATAAAGTAGCGTACTGTCTTGTTCCGAGCGAAATAAGAAAACGTCCAGCAACTGTGCAGTTATTCTCCTGGGAATCACTATTTTCGAAATACCTCCTCTTCAATTCCATGCCATTTGCAGTCGTTTACAGTTTATTTCAAATTTTGCATCATGTGTGCTGTGCACGTTTTAACACAAGTCTAGGACTTTTTCCATCGCGCCTATAATCGCAGACTTACATCTGGCGCAAACTCGCCTTAAAAACGACTCGAGAAATCTGACTAGGTACTAATTTACAGGCCCATTTTAAGTTTCCTAGATATAAGAACATAGAATCGGGCGCAAATTTTTAGCCCTGGTTGTAACAGCAAAACTTCTATGTGCAGCTATTGACAACCCTGAAAATCTACCTCAGTAAGTAATCGGCCACGATATTGTAAGGATGCTTAAGAACTCGCGAAGAAGTGATAACTCGTGTTAACTAACGCCACGATGCTTCAATGTTGAACAAGGTCAGAAGATGGAGGACTTTTTTTAGAACAGAAGTATTAAATTAAAAACAAAGAAACGTAGAAGGAATGCGATGATGATTACCGACAATTTGGAAAATGGTTATGCCGAAAGACGACTTGATAGGAATACCTTCCATAATAAAACGGGGATCCGAAAAGTGCCGAGTATTATGAAACACGGACGACACGTAAACTGATCCCATAATCTTTGTACTGTTTTCAAACTTCGTTATGGCATAACTATTTTAAAACAGGCTTAAATGCTCTGGAAACACAGACGGCTGACTGCTGCGCGACTTTGTATCAGTATAAGACAGCAGAAAACAGCCCGTGAGATTCTGTTCCAACCGATGAGAGATCATACGATTTTCGGTAATTGAACGCGGTCTTCCGAGTCGTATTTCGGTAAAAAAAAGTGACACGGTTTATTCCGTTTTTACTCATCTCCGGTGGCAATTAATCGTAGGAACACGGAAAGCCCGTAATTGGGTGACGTGTTTTGTATCGGCAATACTGAAAAATTGCAAAAAGCAAAGACGAGATAAAAATTGTGTGCGAGAAAAAAACTGTGACCAACCGCAATGCTAATATCTGCCTATTGCTGCACAGTTGCGGTCGAACTAAACAAATAAATCCTTCAAAATTGCGTGGTTGAAGATTTGCAAATTGTGTACGTCGTGTCTATTCGTTGAAATCAAAAGCAACGTGAAACAACAAAAAAAAAATTAAAGGGGCCCCAGGATCATCGCCCGTGCAATTTCATTACCAGCGGTAAAGTCAACAAGAATTCTCTGCTACAGTAAATTTTCGTATTACATACCCATACAGCTGTTGTCATAACGAAACGACGAGACAAAGTACGTGTCCAACCGATTACAACGTTGTCAGTCGTTCATCTTGACCCAGGGTATGCAACCTGCTACCGGTCGTCCATCTTCTTTTTTGCGTCTCGTGGTAGATAGGAAGATTGCCGAGATGAACTCGGTACCTGTATGTATACAATATGTATACATACAGGCAGAGAAAGGGTACGCGGATAGAAATTATTATATGGCATGTATAGGAGCGACGGTATGACTTGGTACCCATCAAGGACGTTACCGATCGACGGCGGCAGCGGCGGCGGCGGTTGACGTCGGTTTTATAACCAACCGGGGAATACCCGCTTCATGGTCAAGGTATAAATAAACGTTAGAGATAAGCAAGAATAAAGAGAAAAAACAAACTGGTTTTTTTCACTCGACACTAAAAAGTAGCGTATGAATCCGGCGTCTAAAGTGTTTCTGGACATTTTCAATGTGCGCGACTCTTCGAGTTTGCCTCCTTTGGTTCCCCGATCGAATAACTCGACCGACATTTCCTGCATATCTTTCGAAGTATTCCCGAAACTCCTGCATGCGTCCGAGGAACAGCGGGGTTCCAAGATACTCAGAGCTCCGGCGTTTCTGGATGTGACACGCGTCATGTGACCCGCACGCTGTACGCGACATCAATTCTACTGTACGACAGGTGACAGATGAATGTCTGAACCGAGACAAAAAATGTTTTTCTAAAAAAGGTATAAAACAATAAAGAAAAAGACAACAAGAAATGAGCGGATATGATTGCTTTGATGCCTCCACGACAACGACATGTGTCTCTGCACTCGTCTCTTTCACATCCCTCTCGTAGCTTCTTTTCTCTCCTTTCTCTCTCTCTCTTTCGAAGCTTTCCTCCACGCAGCGCCGAAGACATCCTACATAGTTTGAAATAACTTGGCGCGATACTCCGCCGAGTTTTTGGAATCTCCATCTAGACCGGTGAAATTTTGGTTAAGCACAATATAAACTTCCTTGTAATCAATAAACTGTTGCGTGATCGAAGGAAAAACTGTTTTGCTTTCAGGGCCGTATGCCCTTTGTGCGCGCAATGAGCATGGAACAGCGATGGCAGGATTTGGCTTCACTACTTTCGCTTCCGGGTGCTCCGGACCACTTCGCTCATCCGGGACACCCAGGATATCCAGGCCACGGTATATCACATAGCCACTACGAGGCACAGCGTAATGTATTGCTGCACAATGCAACTCTCGCCCCACCAGTCGGAGATCTCAACTCAACCGGACCTTATCCTCATCATAATGTTGGTGAGTATCGTCGATGTTGAATTTTGCAGCGTATCGCTACACAAAATCAGCATTCCGTTTCCCTGAAAATATTTTATTTAAGAAGAAAGAGTTCCGTCCCTCGTAACAAGTGAAGTATTCAACAATATCCACGATCAATGTTGTAATCAAAGTATACGATACTAACTCGGTTTTGCTAACGATAAGAAAAAATCAAAGAATAAATTTACGTTGCTATTTCGTTTGAATTTTTTTTTCCCCCCTTTTGTCTGAACTAAACTGCTCACTGATGCAGGGGGTCCGTCGAATCTTGGATCAGCAGTGGCGACTTCGATGAATTTGACCAACAGCAGTGAACCAATGGGTGGAGCGGACAATTCTGGTTCTTACAAGGCTGAGCCGAACGATATGATGTACTACCATGCGCCCTCCTCGGATTCCATTAACCAAACCACCGATGGATTCCTTTCGTCGCTCCTCAACGATGAGGACTTGCACCTCATGGACATGGCCATGAACGATGGTAAGTACCCTTGTGTTTCGCTACATGATACAAACAGCATTAAAAATCCTTCAAGTGGTGAGAAAAACCAGTATCTACGATGTTTTTGAACGAGATGAAATTGGGAATTTTGGTTGCATGGATAAGATTCTTTCAGAAATAACTGTGTGAATAATAATTACTCGACGTGAATGAAATTCAAAGTGGCTGAATCGTAATGTGCAACTTGAATTTATCTTGTGTCAAAACTTGAAAGAAAGATTCATTCAACTCATCAATTGATTAACTACTTTTTGATACGTCGACAAATTTTTCACTTCATATAACTTATAATGCGATCTGGGAAAGGATATTTGAAATGAAAGTAATCATGAGACACGAATCATTAATTATAAAAGAAAATTTATTTTATTATCATAAAAAAAGGTATATAAAAATAATCCCACAAAAAAACAATATTTTTTGTCAACGCGAAGAGGTTATAATACACCACGGAAAGAAATTTATTCAAATTGTTCA
Organism: Neodiprion fabricii; assembly: GCF_021155785.1. Taxonomy (NCBI): domain Eukaryota; kingdom Metazoa; phylum Arthropoda; class Insecta; order Hymenoptera; family Diprionidae; genus Neodiprion; species Neodiprion fabricii. Next base: position 28,918,749 of record NC_060244.1, on the reverse strand, counting down.
TGTGTCGCCAGATTTTTACTGACTCTATTTAACTGAACACCAGATAACTCTCATTTTAAAATGAAATTTTGTAATGAGTCAATATGTTATAATAAAACTAAGAGAATATTAATCGTTTGTGGTGACACGAGACCCTTGAATAAATTTTTTTTTTTCAGATGTATACAGCCCAAATCAAAAAAATGTGTTTATCAATCTTTAGCCGGTCAAATCCAGACTCGCTTACTAACGTAACATCTTAAAATACTATCTTTGTACGTTTAATGGTAAATTTAGTGCCTAGCACCCATCCACTTGTCACGTAAAGCTAAGTGTTTATAGCTTTACATTTAGTCTTTGCTCAGATCGCTTATACCTAATTAGACTTATTGGCTAGATCTAAATGTGGAATATATGTTACATTCCTGGTATCACTTGGTATGTATCACTTGGTATGTATCACTACCATGCTTCTTCAGCTTCGGCGGGAGCTGAAGCGTAAGCGCTCTCTGGGTATGAGTCCCCCTCTCCACCATCATTTTCAAACTGTAAAACAACAAAATTTCGAATCAGATCAAAGTACTTCACAAACTTCTTTAAACTTGAATACCGCAGCAGTTTATAAAAATAATTAATACGTTTTTAAATATTTGACGTTCATTATCCCAAAACCCAGATTGCTGTATACATTCCTAAAATAATTTTTACTCACTCTGCGAACGTCTCTGCCACCAAACTTGCTGGATCTGCCTGGAGCATAGCTGCCCCCTCCACCACCAGATTCGAGCCACGCTGGAATTGATTGGTTAGCCTGCTTCAAAATCTTGACTAGATCAACTACGATCCCTGAATCTGTTTCCGAGTCAAAGAAACTCGTTGCACGGCCGCGATTGCCAACACGCCCAGTACGACCAATACGGTGAACGTACTCATCAATTTCCTTGGGCATGTCAAAGTTAATGACGTGGGCCACACCTTTGATATCAAGACCTCTGGCAGCAACGGCCGTTGCAACTAGAATCGGCATTTTTCCAGATTTAAAATCACGAAGTGCATCCTCTCTCTCCCGCTGCTCACGGTCACCATGAATAGAAGTCGTTGGATAATTGTTGTCTGATAGAAATGCAGCAATGAAATCTGCCGTACGTTTCATTTCAACAAATACTAGTGTACGTTGAATCTCGCCTTTATCTTTCTCGGCTTCCAAGGTTTCCCTCAATTTTTCTCGTTTCTTAAACTTGCTAACCTCGTAAAAGTTCTGCTCGACATCTTGGCAGGCTCCACCAATTATCCCGACAGCAAGGAACAAATAGTTATCCATGAATCGGCCAGCTAATTCTTGGATCGCGGCAGGGAATGTAGCAGAAAACATCAAAGTTTGTCGATCTTTTCCTTTTACCATAGATTCGTCATCCAGAATCTTTTCTATGTCTCCTATAAAACCCATGTCTAACATCCGGTCAGCTTCATCGAGAACAAAGAAGCGCACAGAATTGAACTTCACGCATCCTCGTTGGACGAAATCCATTAGTCGACCGGTTGTCGCAACCAATATGTGGCAGCCACGGAGCACTTGGCTTCTCTGGTGACTGGTTGCAGTCCCTCCATAAATATTGACACACCTCAGAATGGAATCTTTTGCAAACTTTCTCGCTTGATCGAAGATTTGCGTAGCAAGCTCACGTGTAGGCGCGACTATGACAGCTTGTGGTTCACAATGGAAGTTATCAACCACCAATTCTTTCGGCTCGTTCAATAGTGTGTTCACAATTGGTACCATAAATGCGGCAGTTTTTCCAGAACCAGTTTGAGCACAGGCCATTAAATCTCGATTTTGCATGACTATTGGTATCGCATACTTTTGAATAGGCGTAGGCTTTGTATATCCTGATTTTCTGATGTTCTCTAATAGAAGGCTTCTCAGGCCAGCTTCGTCGAAAGTGTTTATAGGTTGTGGTGCATTTTCACCACTAACGCTTACTTCAATCTTGTCGTACGCATCAAAATTTATCCCCATCTCTACGCCAGTACCAAAAATGTCTGCGTCTTCATTTGATGGTTCCGGCGGAATATAGACAACAGGTGCTGGTTTGTCTCCATTTTCTTCTCCGCCACTGCCCCCACCATTGTCGTCATCTCTCCTACCACCTCGACCTCCACCTCTCCCACCCCCTCTTCCTCTGCGAGATCCTCCATCCTCACCATTAGCATCCTCATCTGCATCGGCATATCTACTTCCACCGCGACCACCTCTGTAACCACCTCTTCCTCTGCGGGATCCTCCATCGTCACCATTATTGTCATCATCCCCATCTCCATATCTACTTCCACCATCACGGCCTCCTCTGTAAGCACCACCGCCTCTTCCACCCCCACGTCCTCTGCCTCCACCTCGACCACCACGTCTGTCCGAGTCCTCATGTTCCCCTCCATTGTCAAATCCATTGGTGCTTTCTCCTCCCCATTCACCGTTATTACTTCGTGGTTTGAAACCACGACCCTTGCCATAGCTGCGTCCCTCGTCAGTATACTAATTCAGAAAAATAAAAACTTGGGATTAGTTAAAATTTGGACAAAGTTGCACATATGGCTGCAGATAAGCATGAGAATAATATTGTAGGAATGGAATGAAAAGAAAAAAAAAAAATTGCAGACTATTTTACTCAGGGTTTAGATTTCTTTCAAGCTCATCACACTCAATGCAAATGAGAAGGAAAAACAGAACAGCAGGAGGTGTACACACCCGATATACACAAGATATGCCAGACTCCCTTCCCAATACACATTAGTAGATTGCTTAACAAGCACTTTCCAACTGCGAATTCAACTTTATAAGATATCAAAAGAATATATGTTGTATCATCATTCAACTTGTTTTAAATTAATTTCATTTGACTTTTAAGACCTTTTGAAAATCAAGCCCAATCATTAATACAGATTCAGAGAATATTCTCACCTCTCCAGTACTTACTGGCGTAGAGTCATTATCGTCCCAGTCGTCCATTATTGAGCCTAGCGAGGGAAGAAAAATTAATTACTTTTAAAATAAATTTTTGATGAAATTTCCAAGATTTACTATCAAGAGACGTTAGCCAAATTCAAGCATGTTAATTAATAATCACAGTCCTATCGAAATCGTGATTTGGTACACAGAAGATAATAGTGGTTTTTTCACAATCGGATTAACTTATTTTGGTGAATATTTCAAATGTGTACAAATGAAGTATAATTTTCTCTTTTACGTTAGCTTCATCATCTGTTTGACAAATTTTTCACTGACAATATATACCGATTATCGTTTGATGTGTCGTGATGATACTCAGAGATTGACAAAGTATTTTTAGTTTCACTTGACCCAAGATTTCTAACAATTCAACAAATTCGTATTCTATGACGCGTACGTTTCGCTAAAGTATCAAGTGGACCACGTGGGGGGACAGCGAAAAAACATTCGTTTTCAAGAACCCGTCGTACTAGTTTTAAAAGTCGCGAATTATAATGTGAGAGGTTGACACGCTCGATAGTTTCGTATGGGCTTGACTCGCAGTACAATCAGCTTGAATAATTTTATTCTATAATTACCTAGTAGACACGCGGAGGTTGAAAAAATAGCACAATCGCAAAGGGCAAAAAGTATCTTGCAAAATTTTACCACCTGAGGACGTAGAACTAAACCGAATTTGATGAAAATCAACCCGGTCAAGTCACGGTTATACGTGGTGATTTATAATAACCGATAGTAAATAAAAGGATCAATCGTAAGAAGTGTCGACTTTTCGAAAGACGGAAGGGTGAGGAATCGTGGAATTTTCGAGAAGGATGCCAACACGTGCTGGAAGAAATCATTCGATTCGGCACCACACCTGGTCTATTTTAGCAAACAATGATGGCGTACTTACTAGGTGTGTATTTCGCGTAGATAGAATGTTTTCCGATAAGATTACAGCTAACAGGGTCGTCAACTGGCAAATAATATCTGCTTCACAGATAGATGCCTCCTCTTCCGAAAGCGTAGACGTAGTGTTGTGCCGGTCCTACAGCAAACAAAACTCGCAACGTCTCACGGGAGAAAAAGACAAGCTCAACGGACAAAGCGTCGAGCCAATCTGACTCGGCAACTTCAGGCTTAACCGGTTCCCGCCGCCGTGTATCGAACCCACCGAACCTTCCCAAACACCGTATTGCGCATGCGTCAATCCAAACTGCGACTCATGCCGCAAGGGCGTCGCTAACGGAGGCGTTTCAGCACTGCGCAAATATTCTGTTCCATACTTCGGACCGTTAAATGAGAATAACGCCCAATCAACATCGAGAATTACTTCTGGATCTACCTAAAGGTACTTTCCGATTAAAAACAGTAATTCTCATCGTAACTACAACGGCTACTACGTTTTCGCACAAATTTTCTGAATCAAATCAATTCGAAGTAAACGTTGCAATATATCGCTATAGATATATCAATGACATCGGAGCTGGATCCTGCTGAAAGATCTGTGTTTTAGTAAATTGTTATCATTGCTGAAGCTTCCATCGTGCAGAGTTCATATCGGGATAACGAATTCACTATGGTTGTTGTGATAGGTGTGGCAGCGCTGAAGTGTACGATAAATAGAGAGAGAAGAAAGATCAGAGACGAATTTCTCTTCCTGTAGGACGTACGTCGTTCCAGAGAGACAGAGCTGGCTCCCCGATCTTTTTTCTCTCTCTCTATTCTACATGAACGAATCAGATGGAAGACTTGGAACGCAAATCGGTTATTTCTTATCAAACCTCAAACCAGATCGGCTGACCCAATTAGTATCGTGCTCAACTGAAATTGAGGGTACGAGGCAGTCAACTCGTAAACGTAACTTATTTACAGTTCGTGTACTGTGAGCTGAACGTTTGTAGGGTGGGATGTTTTTGAATTTCGTAAATTTGGTCAAATATTCATAACAGCTCAGATCTACGAATCAGTTGTCTTATATTTTATGCTTTATTTCTGTATAACATCACGCAAATTTTTGTAAAAACAAGAAAATTAAACCATTAAAGATAAAATCGAGCATAATATATCATTCAATTTTTATCGATATATTTACATTCACACACGATTTAACATCTGTAATATAAGCGTAAAACAGTGAGCCCCAAAACTATTCCATTGGCATTTGAATTCTGGATTAAACAACGTAATGCAAAGAATGATATAACGTTTTTCCACAATTTCACGTAGCGTTTGGAGGAAAAAATAGGCAGAGACGAGCGAACGATATCTGTTTACAATTATTTGAACAGCTTTACGCGAATTGGTCTATATTGTATGAATACGTATCACACGTAACATAGATTATGTACCCAGAATCATGTGTGGGTATCCTTAACTGAACTGGTAACGGGCCATTAATTTTGGAGAGGCAAGCGACGGCGGCGGCGGGGGAGGATCGGGGGGTGGGGGAGGGTCATATTAAGTAATTCATATTTTTATCTTTCATGAGAAGCACTGCACGGCAACAGTAGAAGTACTGTCGTACATACATAAAATGCTGACTCATTGCCAGTACTATTTTACAATGCGCTTCGCAGGCCGCAATGTCCTTGCAGTTCTATGTTTGTTGGGATGTTGCGCATATGCAAATAGTAACCACATCAAAGTCTCGGTAAGGCGAAGATTGTAGGTACAGTCGTTACTCGAAATCTGTACACGATAAGTATACGCCGCTTACGGTATTGCAAACAATGTGGGTGAATGCAGCGTCTTTGATTGAAAGAAAAAAAAATATGTCTCCTCATGTTCACTTTTCCTCTCGCGTATTTTTTATTCCCATATCGCCGAAGTTATTGGAGCTCTCGTTTCAAAGTGCCTACGCGATTATTCCAAGCGGCAATACATTGTCGCTATCTTTAACCACAGATATCCTCGTGACCTTTTCAGCTGAAGCTTACAGCACGTCAAGAGAACTGCGAGTACCAGCCTCACGTTGCATACAAACTTGCTGATTATCGTATTATGATTGTACTGCATGGGAAATCATTCGATATATATATACTTAAACAAGGAGAAACTATAATATGTTGTTGTTGTTGTTACTATATAACGAGCACCAAGCACAGCGTTAGCCATTTGCATATTCTCATAACTGTGACAATAGCTGGCAGTCTGATGTTTTTGCGAGAATGAAAAGTAAGATATCGGTCAACGCCGTTATCAGAAAATACATATATTTTTTTTATAGGGCAGGCAATGGCTCTGTATTTTTCAATTAGTTATTTTAACACTATTCTATACTTGCGATGATAGTTAATTTGTAACAGCATGAATTTATTAAAATATTGAGAATTTGTTTCAAAGTTCAATAAATGGGGTCTCAGCCGGTTTATTAAGCTTCTGATTCGGTCATCGACATGTATGTATTATTACAACGCGTTATATTATTAGTATAATAATATCGTTTGAACAGCTGTCAACCATAAGTAGTGTCGTGCAACATTGCGTATCTTTTATAAATCGAATATGAATGTAATTGCGGCACCGATCGGTCTCCGAATCCTTCACGCATAGGTAGATCTATAGTTAAAATATTATTCCACTGCGCGGACTGTATTCACAAACTCTCATCGCCTGGAACGTTAAAATTATTCAGTATTTCGCACACACTCGCTACTTGCGGTTGGCCAAATGACAGAGCGCGAGTTGTTACTGCAGTCCCATCGTTGACTGGTGAAGTGGTGAACGCGGGCGGTGACTTCATTAACAGGATCGCTATGTTCGATGTAAAAAGTTGAAATTTGGTGTCGAAGTAACATCTTCGCATCCCCAGTTTAATCAGCGTATCATCGATCTTAACAATTGAGTAAATGGCCATCAATCTAATAAAATCACAAAAAACGTATTTTACCGTTGCACTCTGTGCTTAAAATCATAAGCGTATTTTAACCCGGAAATTCTAATTACTTTATACTCACGTTTACAGGAGAATAACTTTTACAAACATGAGGCGAATGATGATAAAGTGCGCAATGAACCAACCAAAGTCGCGGCTTACTCGATAACGCTTCGTTATTTTTGGTGTTGCACACAAGGTTGATCGTGGGTGACACAGAATTCTATGCAAAATCGTTCAACCATCGATAAACTTAATTCCCACGTTTTAGCATTCACACTTTATTACCGCAATTGCGGTGTTTGTTAAAAACGTGTCGCAAAATCTCGTTCGTCTGGTCAACCAGTGTCCGTATGTATAATCTGGGTAGGATTATTGGCACCCACTTCTACAGTAAACTAAATTATCAAAAAATTCAACCAACTGCGTCGTAAAAAGTAACGGCAGAATTTCAAACCCGTATAAGCAGGCCTTTTTATTGCCGGAAATTGAAGAGAAGTGCGGTATGGTAATAATAACAACATGGAGGAACCAAAGAAGGAACGTTTTCTTTTCTCCTTATCTACCGTCCACTGCAGGGCATAGCGAAAATCATTCAGTGTTTGGGTTATGGGAAAACTACGGTTTATGTACTTACTTGGGATTTTTAAACAAAGCGTGTCCGTCCCATCAGCCACTTGAAAGTGAAACCGTGCTCTGCGTTTCTCGGTCTGCTTCCAGGCACCCACAAAAATATACGTTCCTTCGGTTTCTGGCATTGCAATGTGCGTGCGTACAGATTGGGATGCGAAGTGCCTCTTGAAGGGCAATTGGGAGGGTATACAAAAGTTGGCTCTGGCCATGCGGAATCTGTCCAAGGCTCCGCAGACCCTCCGAATATTTCCCTTTGTTAATTTACCATAAATCTAAACCTCCGTCGGCGTTTTTTTTTCGCCCTTCGCTTACTTTCAAGAAATAGAAACGACGCTCGTTATTGAATTGTAACGGAACACGATACCGCTCAACGATCGGCTCTGGCTAATTCTGTATCGTTCGCTTAATCGCGATAATCAGTGACCCTAATTTCTGCAATTGATATTGCGTAATCGTATCGAGATCTCCGGTTCCACCCGATCATTCACACGTAGGTATTATCGTGCAGAATTAACAATAAGTGTAATACGAATAGTTGCCTGCTTGCATGATCGATGACGTAGAATTACTCTGTGACAAAAATTTTAACGACTTATCAGCGAAACTCTTGGCCGATTAAACTTCGAAAGAGAGTCGATTGAAAACGTTGAATTACGTACACCAACATTGATCGCCTTTTTCAGACATCTCTCAGAAATATACATACAAATTCCGCGCAGTTTCGCCATCTATATGTGCTATAAATTTATTTATACTTATATCGTACAGTTTTTCCGGATTATAATCTTCAACAAAATCTCGTCGAAAATAAATGTTTTTTTAATTTCCTTCAAAGACATTATTATACCAATAGCTTTTACGGCGTTTACCGTAGTCTTACAATCAGTTGGATCAACTTACCCCGTGATTCGTTACTCGGAACTTATAATCCACATCCGCCAAATATTGTAGGTACATAAATGCGTACACTCCACGCATACTCAAATAAAAATTTACGTATAATATCCTCTACGTATTAACGGCGCTGTAAAACCGCCGTTGATGTTTCGAAAGATCTATTATTTTTCTCGTGATAAATTATGGGCACTGATTATTTCCTCGTAAACTTCATATTCTCTCTCTCTCTCTCTCTCTCTCTCATTTCATTAACTCGATGCGATAAGTTGCAAAAACTCGTCAACTGCAGTCTTATCGCTATGCACTTGGCGAATGCATCATGCATTGATCTTTTTTCACGACAGTTATACGTTTACAGTTTGCAGTCCCTGACTTTTCGACTAGCGGTGAAACAAGTTGCAAGTTTCCTCCCCTTAACCCCGTCACTTATATCTATTACCTGATAACAAGATTAGATGTTATCACAATCTGGATTCATTAATTAGTGACAGAATAGTACTTCGCACATTTATATAAATATAAACAGTCGACAGTTTCGTTCAATATATTCGGCATTATCATTATATTTTTCCTTCTCTTTTATTTCCTCAAGATTTTGCCATAATTTCAGCTTAACCTTTTCTGGAGCAATGAAGATAAGCACCCGCAATAAAATCTCGCGATAACTTTTTTCATCATCACGACTTCTGGGAATACCTCAGACGTATGTATGTGTACATAATACACGGTACATTGACGCGGTTGCAAAAACTGGACCCTTGGCAGTTTTCGCCCCGTCATACACAAGCCGGAAAAAAATAATTAAAACAAGGAATACTCGTGCATTAACAGATATTCAAATGCTTGTCGGTGAATATATAATAAAATCGAGTGTTTACAAGAAAGATTATTAAGTGACTCGCGTATCGTGCGTCGGGCAGAAATTCCTGACTGAATTTCGTTTAAATACAATACATTGTATATTAAATGTATGTAACTGCTTCTGTAATTCCAGAGGTCAAAGCACATGCAGCGTGAATTCTAGAATTATGCATACGTTGGTACATATATATGTACATATGACTTCCATTTTTCTTTATCGCCGCATAAATTAGATGCTATTTCTCCAGCGTATAAAACGTACATAAAAAAAAAGGTGGATACAAAATAACGTATTTGTTAGAATCAACCGAGTCAGTTTATAGCGCTGTCGCTTGCAAGATAAGCTGAAAATGAGAACAGAATGATTGAACTTTGAAGAGCTATGATACCGAGTGATTATTCACCCACGCATTATATATACGTGTACAGTTCACATTACGTACATACGTAATGTACAATTCTAGATCAATCGTCTTCTGATTGTAAATTTACCTAATTATTTTGTGCCTAGAAAAAAATTCGCCATCTTTGACGATTTTCCTAGCGTAATAAATGCCGTCGTTAATTGCTCAAGATATCGAGAACGATTAGGTGTTTATAGTACATAAATTACGCAGGCGCGTCTATACGTTTCCATCGACACAGAGTACGTTCGTATCAAACGTTTATAATCATATTAACCGGGGATGTGATCCGACTAATAAAAACATCGCGTCGTTCGTCGTCGTAACGAGTTAATCACGGATTGTAACAACGGTGGATTGTAAAAACTGCAGATCATTTGTATAATAGGCTTATATAACGATGGTGAAAGAATGCATTATCATGTCAAAACTCAAGTGTGAAAAACATTTGTATTGTTTAACCGTACTACGAAGAAACTAAGATATATGCCATCAAGACGAGAAAAGGAAATCCTAATATTATAAAATTTCTAAACGACATGCCAATAAATAACATCACGCGTAGAGACAGTGGCAAAGTATGATATTTACGGGCATATCCACGGTGAATTTAACCCGGTCAGACTTTTACTATCCCATAATAATATACACGTATGTGTATTATAATATATGAAAGTATGGGGCTGGATATGTCTACCGCCTTCAATGGAACCAACGGTAAGATATAACGTATGTATGTACGTATATGTATATGTATGCAGGCAACAGGTTAATCGTTGATCGCTGCTGTTTGTAGCCACACGCAATCAGTTGTACCTGATGAGCGCGTGGAAAAATATTTATACCGACTGTACTTTATCATTCATAAAATGTACAGTTGATACAGTTGTTTCGATTCAATCGTCGTTTGTCAATGCCAATTGACGATGGTGGGTGGGATAGATAAAGGAATGAATGGAAACCGAATGGGGTACGAGACAATTCCACCTGCGACGATTAGCGTTTTGCTGACGTATACAATGTACGTCGGCACGTAAAATTAATAAGCTTACTCCACGCTGATTCAATTTTTTAAGTCAAACATCTTTCTTGAGGGGGCAACAATTATGACCGATTTATTAGGGGTGGAGGGTTTGAAACGACGCAGCAACGATGCTGCTGAATTCTCGTAACGCTGCCCTATGCTTGTCTATCCCTAGTTTTATTTTCGCAACGCTACCATATTTTTCATTTCAGATCATACCCGCATCCTTGCTATTACCAATTATTATTTCTTCTTGAATGCAAAAGAAAAATAAACACTAATAATTTATCTCTATAACTACAACTAATTAGCAGCAGGTTTCACTTCTCTCGGGCAATTTCTTTACTTCTCACTCAAGACCGGATATCATCGAGACAACTAATAAACGACATACATACGCGTATTAGTACACGTATCGACGGATATACACTTGGATCGGTATTTTCATTCGAATCACGCGAGTCTTCATGGTTGGGTATATTCAGGGCGTCGGTGGGACGTAAGTACGATTAATACACGTAAGTGTCTAGCTTCGTATTTACATCGTAAGACCCATAGAGACACAAGCTACTCGGGTTACACACGTTGCGTCACGCGTCGTACGACACAAGAATTTGTCTACGAACGGGGTTTTTTTTCCCTTCTTTCTTTCTCTCTCTCCTTCTCTTCCTCCTACTCCACGTCTAATAACTAACAAACGTCAGCAGATTTTCAGTGACGATCACGAAATTTCGCCGGCGGTGGTTGAGGGGGAAAAAAAAAAAATAAAAAATAAAAAAATAAAAAAAGAATAGTAAGTATAAACGACGAAAATAGCGCGTGAGAACAGGACACCGCAGCAACGTGGACGGGAATCGGTGAAGTGGGGGGAGGGAAATTAACTACGTGCAATTATTGTAACTCGATTCTCGTCTCGATCGTACGATTCTCATTCAGCGAATAGGCTAATTGTTATCGCCGAAGCGTTATTTCATTTTACCTGCTTATGCATATTATTACACAGTTGAACGCAGTTTTCGGCAAGCCTACGAAGACGTGCAAATATCATACGTACTTGCATATTATCATATATTATAATATATTATTTGAGACGGATAAACGCGGCCGAAGAGTCATTTAAGCTACGCTGCTGGCTGCCCGGCGATGAGACTGACTCAGAAATCTGGTTTCTTTCGTTGAGTTGAGTCGAGTTGAGCGTACGAGTCGCGTGGTTTTTTTCGGCGTCACGTGACGTGATCCGTTCACAAAGAGCTTGCGTGTCACACGTTGCTGGGAGTATACATACGCAATACGTCATAGTTACCGCCTGCATATACAAGTTGCACGTACATCACGTTGTAGAAAAAAGCCCGCCAACTTCCTCGAATCGCCTCGCCTCACTTCGGGTTTCACCGTCAGCTTCAGCTTCAGCTTCAATGTATATGTACCTTATTACACATATCGTTTTGCAAAGCGTATCGTCGTAACCTTAGAATAGGAGATGAAACAAGAGAGCAGAAAGACACGATGTGAAATTATTCCAAAGGAACCGAAGGAGCCGATTATTTTTCACGCATCCAGCAACAGCGACTTCTTTCAGCGAGATTTTATTTCGTTTTTTCTCCCTCGTCAAGGTTACTTTTTCACATTCCTAATACAGTGGTGTATAATGAGCACCCTGATTCGAGTCACGTGAGTCACGTAGGTGATAAATAATCCGACAGTTTTGATCTTTTGTCGTTTCAACGTGACTCTCTGACTCTCGTTGTATGTATCATATATGCCATCGATATCGACAAATAAACATCTTGACGTATGTTACACGGATACCTCAACGTGGCGATCCGTAATATGCCGTATATCAATGTGTAAACGTCGTTCACGTGCTCGCGTAGCACCTACACGCGCGCACGTAGAACCACGTTTTATTTTTCACATGGTGAAAATTGCGCAGCAGTGTGCCTGCCGTATGCGAATATTATGGAAAAGCGGCAAAGATTATCGTCCGTAAACGTGTAATCTGCGATTGTTCGTCAGCCGTCGAAACGTGCCTCGGCATTGAACGGAACTCATTATTTTAGCGGTAATCTTCGTCAAGGGAAAACGACGCAAGCGCGCTATGCGTGTCTTTATACGTACACGTGTACAGTACGTTGCTCGAGAAAAGAATTAATTGCAACGAATTTCTGATTAGCCGATGATTCCGGTTCCCGGTAATCCGTCACTGCAGCGTTGTGCAGCCAAAGACGCGGAGTAAGCGAAAACCACCTTGAATATCGAGTTCCGACCGCGTGTTATCTGCCGCAGTGAAACACCGAACCTCCGACCAAGTTCTTCTCTTTCAGTTCCCTTTATACCTACCGTCAGACCGTCATCTCAGTTTCTTGCCTTATCTATCTTCGTACAATTCCGCTCTGTTATACACCTATACTATGTTTCTTTTTATATTCGACCGTACCCCCTTTCGTTCTATGCAAAACGTATCAATTTTTGCAACGAGATTTCTTCCCACCGCTAGGTGAACTGCATAATACTACATTAATTTGATTCAATTTTCAGACCAGACATTATCGTTATTTTTCTCCGGTCCTCCCAACCTTACCCGACCACTCCGTCTTGACGTCTTCGTAAAGATTTATATTCAAATATTTGTTTATCGCCATCGTATACGCAAATGAGGTTACCCGTTGTTTGCGATCACTTATGACCATATTGTAAATGCACGCACAACATCTGACTATATGTACGTAAGTAAGCAAGACAAGTGCCGTGTACGATACTTGTCGAGAAGCTACGAATCCTGCGCAGCTTGTACCATCCTTGTCCGTGAGTCGAAATCGAAAGTATACCTACTTCTGTCATTTTAGATTTTCCTGCTTAAAAATCCATCATTTATCGGGGAATCGTGAGAATTTTTTACACCGAACAGAAATTCGAAAGGCAACTATTTTTTTTATATCGGTTGAAACCTAACAATTCTGAATATGGACTGCACCGTTTGTTGTATGGATTTTTAACCGATTGAGAATCGATTATTGTCGCATATTCACGCGGATTGAAAACTGTTTTAATTGGACGACGTACGTGTAAGGCAGAAATTCTTTAATAGGCACAGATTAATCCTTAGGCGTATCACAGATCACTCTGCGCTGCAAAGTCCTCTCTCGATGTATGACTCAGCTGATATTATATACGAGATATATTCATGTACCTACGTGATTCGCCGCACGTGTATGCACAATGTTGACGTATAATCAGAAATCGCTCGGGCGAAAATGTAACGGTGACGCAAAACATTTTGCACGCGATTCTCTAGTCAAATAATCAAATGATATTTATCAAAATTATAATTAATTCACTTATTACTGTCGGGTGAAATATTACTTCTTATCTCAAATCTAGACAGTACCGCAGGTTTCTGTAACGGCATTGAATTTAAATTTCTCTATTTTCATGCAAATTTTTTTTCAATTCCATAATACGACATCAATACGTGCGTGAAACGATTTTACTCACTGTTAAATATTACAAGTATCGCGGTATTGTGCGACTAAAAATTCACATTGAAGCAACTGAAAAATATCATCGTAATAATAATTAAATACGTACAAATCCCGGGACATGTACTATTTTTTCAATAATCACATCATGGAGTATAAAAAGATTCTTTTTTTGCAAAATAACGTGTAGTTATGTGTGCGGATTTATCATATGTTGCTGTGAATGAAACCGGGGGAAAAAGAAGCAACGCGAATATCTACTCATTGTCGGCTTGATACCGAAGTGATCCGGATGTGAAGAAGATAACAGCCCTTGAAAATGATTAAGTCGAATAACAAAAGTATACATGTAGGTGACGCTATCAGAGACTTACTATATACATTACACGTATCGTAGACCTCGGCACTTTGAGAGACCGCAAGGCTGCATAAGGTTGGAATCGAATTAAATACCGTCCTTTATACTTTTGCCGCTGACGAAATTTTAATATCGATTGATCTCGGTCAGATTTCCTTTCCTCAATGTCGTCTCATGTTTTCATAAAACTCGACGATTTATTTTAATTTATCATTTTCCTGTGTAAAATAAATAATATTCTTAATTAAATCATACTTCTGCCTCGTCCGGATGAATTTCTGTAGACTGAGCGTACTATGTGAAAAATATTCATAAAAATATGTATTGTGATCCAAGGTAGACGACTTAACGATTGCGTGGAAGAAAAAAAGAAGAAAAATTCAAGTGAAATGAAATTATTCTGCATGCCGATGATGATTGCTAAAAAGCGTAAAAGACCCTTATCAGTGTCACGTTGCTACATGTGACGATAAGATAAAACCATACGTCTCGAGTGTAAACAGTTTAATACCCAGTGACGGGCTGCTACTGCTCCTCCTATTCTCAGCCTGAATAATATTATATATACACATTTATGTGTATAGAGATGCGTACGTGGTACGTGATGCACGACGCATGTTTCGTAGTAAATATTAAAAGAAATTGATGTAGACATGTGTATTGTATATTTTGTACACGGTAAATTAATCATTCCGTATCATAGGAATGGTCGCATAAAGGGATAACAATCACGTCGGTATCATGATCAGAATCAGCATGGAAAATTTTACATTATATGCGCGACCAGCTAATGTCTAGGAACATGTATTGTGAAAAAAGCATAGAAATTTCCCAATTATTGTATAAATTTTGTAAGAAAACCTGTAGCTAATTGCAACGGAAATAACTCTTCTTTTTTTTACCAACCTCCGTACAGTACGGTTGACAAGCGAATTATATGGACATATTTCGATAAAACGGAGGATTTGATGATCGATATTCGTGTTAAATTTCCAGGTACATTGCTTCGAAGAAGAATTAATGCCTGTTCTGAAATACCGAAAATTGGATATCCGTAGATATGTATAACTTGTTTTCGACCGGTCCGTATTATATTACAATTTCCTCGTCGTGACTAATATCAGTGAACGAATAAACCTGAAATACTGAAATAAAAAATAAAAACTAGAGAGATAGCCTTCTGTGCTCTTGAGCGCTAATTTTCGTTCAGCCGTTCGTGTTCTTCCTACCCAGATACGAGTGCTCTGGTGTATTTTTATACAGACAAGGCACGATAGTCAACCGGTACGTTTTTCTGTTAATAATAATACCAATGTATGTGTACACTTTGAAACAAACCTAGTCGTAAAGAGGTGCGAGTGTAGAAACAGAGAAGAAGAAAAGTATAAAATATCACTGTACGATGTTTCTTGTATGCATGAGAAATGTTTGAAACGAATGAAATCGAGATTGAGTAGCGCGAAATAAGGCATGCGAAATAAAACACGCCGGATGGAACAACATTTTATCAATCGGGAATTCTGACGATTGCAGCCTGAAGAAAGAAGGGACGTGGAAAAAAATAAAATAGTCCAAGACCAAAGTGAACCGCATCGAATGACGTTTCCGAGACACCGTCATGTCAGTTCTCCCCGAACGCGGCCGGCGTCTTGATCTTCGGTTACGTAAGGATTTATATATCTCTCGCCTGCTGATTCTCTGATCAAATAGATCGAGCTACGTGTTCCCCTATCGGAAACATTCGCAACTCGCACGTCGCGTATATACACGTATACACATAGGTGCGATCGTGTTCGAATTATGGGGCGATATTGCCGCGAAATTATACTTGGCGACGCGTGTTGGAAGAAAAAAAAAAAAAAAAGAAAAGATCGTAAAGTCGCGCGCGCGTCGAAAGCATGCATACGGTAGGTAATTTTATAACACCGCACCCGCAGATATTCCGACCGGTTGATGTATCGTTGAAAAAAGAATCTCCGTAAAAGTTTCGCGCTGCGGTCCGCCGCAAGAAAGAACGATTAAATTACTCGGTTAAAGTCTGGCTCGTGGGTGCGGCGGCGAAGTGACGCGGAGCCGTATATTAATCGTCTTATCGGTAAAGCACGACGTATGTACGTATGTACGTGTATTATACGGCAAGTGCATTTTTTTTCCCCACTTGGCATATACGCGGGGACAAGAGAGGCGTCGCTGTGTTATACTATACGCGAACGTTATCGGCGCGCGACCGCGGCAGAATCACTCCGGGGAGAGAAGAAAATCGTGTGTGCGTCTAACTGGCCGAGGACTCGCGGAGTGCCTCGAATTCGTTTCATTAGAGCTCGCGACGTTACGGGGGCAAGTCACGAATAACTCGAGACCGACCGCTCTTCGCGATTACGCGATTACGCGATTAACGCACTCGCTCGCGCCGCGGACGGGTCTCACATGCGTATTCTTGGATTCTTCTTAAAATAATATTATTCGCAATTATTGCCAAGTGCACGGGTACGCTACGGGAGGCGGCGAGTAGGACGAGGTAGTCCAGGATCATTTTCACAGCTTTTGTACCAGTGCTCACGTGTATAACGATTGTGGAAAAATTCGCCTTGCCTGCGATTTCGTGTGTTGACATCGGAGAGATTATTGCGAGAAATTATGATATGAGGAACGACGATAATAATTTAACGAAACAGACTCTGGGAACAAACAACATCGTCGCTTCCGAAACCTCGACGGCGACTCAACAACACTGCGCCAGTCGAGAGGTGGAGTTACGTTGATATGCGAAGTCACGTCACACGAGGAGACGACCGATTCGCTGTTTATATTGGAGACACCGAGAATAATCGTTGCTGGATATTTTATAAAGGAACGTCATAAATACAACAGCGGTTATATCGACTGTTGGGAAATATGTATCGGTACACACACTACAGCATTTACTACACGGCAAAGATACTCGAGATTTAGTACCTGGACGGCGGAGGAAACTTGAAACTTGGAAGAGGAAAAAAATTTTTAAAAACACCCAAACCGTTGCTCTATTTCGAACGCTGCAGGGAGAACATTTCTGTTGCGGCTGTTGTTCGCCACTCCAGTTTCTTGCCTATCTACTCTGCCTCATTTTTACCTACCACGTATCTCTCTCTCTCTCTCTCTCTCTCTCTCTCTCTCTCTCTCTCTCTCTCTCTCTCTCTCTCTCTCTCTCTCTATCTCTCACTCCCTAACTTTTCGAATCTCAGTCATACCGAGTCGGTTGTATATTAATCTGCATTGTTGCAGGTGCTAGTGTGTGTAATATATCGAGTCACCCATATTGGGCGATTAATATCATCGATCATTATTGATCGTGGACACTAAAAATTATCATACGCGTATAAATTACTTGACACGGGTGTGTCTTTTAAGAACTTGTGACAGTTATTTAGAGGATTACGACGTTAAAATTCGTCAATATAAATAATATCGGAAGGCTGTCGCTTCTCAGGAAGCGTGAATGGCGACCATGGGAGTCATTGTTTACTCACCGAGTAGGTATATTAGGTACTTTAAAACTAACGTACTACGTTCTAAAATCGTTATCCCATCCATCCCCCGGGCTATTAATTTACAGCGCCCGTCGTTCCTTCAAACATTTTTTCCGCCATCGGCATACTTTTATATATATATATATATATATATATATATATATATATATATATATACATTTATTATACGTCATAGATGCATCACCGATTTTTTCAAGCCTACTTACAGTATACAATATCACTGCATAGTTTATCCGGGTAGAAAATCTCCTCCTTTCGTTAAATCGTAGTGAAAAAAAATTCACCCGGAGGATGTACGTTCGTTGCCTCCGCGCACATGCTCTAGGTATATAATGCATGCTAATTAGGTCGAAAGTAAACGAAGAAACGCTCGGCGACACAAGCAGCGTCGTAGTACGTACACGCGTAGACACAATCCATGTATTCAGACGTGTATCGTTTTGTAAATTTTTGAAAGTCACGCACGATGACTTGCAATGCCCTCGAGGAGTTATTTTTGTAAAGCCGGAAACGGTGTAACGCGTTTACGTGGCATCAGCCAGAGCGGGTAAGACAGAGTCTCCGAATCATCAAAATCACACGGTCGTAGTCATTGTAAAATCATTTCACGCGCATATCTGCAATACGTGTCCCTTGAAAGTATATCTGTGACCGTAAGTTTTCGAGTCAATGGTCGGTCGGCACGTGAAGAAATATTCAACGATGATAAAACTACGTGAGACACTGTGACAGACTTGTCGCTGTTGACGATGAGGGGGGGGGGATAAAGAATTTGATTGAAAGTATGTAGTGCTATAAAACTTTATTACTCGTCGGAAGAAGAATAATTTTAGCCCCTGCGTCACGTTATACTTATATACCTTATATACCTTATACGCATACCTATGTTCCATCACTCGTGCTGTATGCATATACAAAATAGCGTATGCCTATAATGTATGTATGCGAGCATGTTTATACCTATACTTCCACACGAGAGCAAAGAACGTCGCTATAATAAATATATTTCGCCTTAGGCATATACGTCTATATGTATGTACATATATACATATATGAGCTGTCGAGGCGTCGGCTCATTCACTCAGGCCTCGAAAGTTGTTTTCTGTCATATGTTTAGTGCATGTTTCTTTCAGCGGCGTGTTTTCATTTATTCATTATTTAATTGTTTACATATTCAAAATTGAAATTTTCAATAACGCTGCGATTGTTGTCAGCGTCTTTCATTCCCCGAAAAAAACAACAACAAAAAAAACTAACAAAACAAATACGTACAACCTGTATGGAATTTTTTATTTCACCAGCGATCGGACGGAAGGCGATGCGATATGTATCATTCCAGTGGAATTTCGTTATCTCTTAAAACATCCACGCACTTTCAATTCTCGATACACGTGTCGCATGTGTGTATGTATACATATAGGTATGCACATACGAACATGACTATATACAGAGATTGCTCACTATTGCTAAACAATGAAAGATGTGTTGTAATCTGGCGGCCGCTATTTTTTTTTCTCTGCTATTACAAAATTTACGGTTGACTCAATGACTGATCTGTTCGACTGGAATGCAACGCGTGTAGAAATGAAGTTTTTTTTTTTTATTTAATTAACGTCTCGTCATTCTCATACGATGTAGGATTCATTCACTTGGTTTGCGGTAACCGTTTCGGTAACCGGTATTTATGTTTACCAAAGTACTTTGTAATGTTATAAAAATACTGTTAGCGGCGGTTGCATTAGCTTTCAATATTATCGCGTATTAAATATTTTTCATATCACTATCGCGGCGATCTTTCGAACGCGTAATTTGTCCACGCTGAGTAAATATAGCAAGTTTCTGAAATTCAACCTGAATCAGCAAAATTTTATCGAAAGTTCGCGAAATTTTTTTTTTTTTATCTCCGTTATATCAAATAAGTGAGTAATCGCGCTAATTAATTTTGACAACAATATACATATATATATATGTAAATATGTGTGCCTAAATATATCGCCTACAATAAAATCAGGAGGAATTTCATCGCCCAAATTTTCATCCATTTGGTGGTCCGTATCTGTAATCTTGTTTAAAATCTCATAGCGATATAAATATTTTCAACTGTATGCATTTAGATTGTACCATCTTTGCCACATAAAGATTGACATAGATACGTATAATTAGTATTACATTGAGCAAATGCCTTTTGTTCCATTACAGCTACTCCATTTAAATCGCTCGAACTAGTTTTATACAATCATTTCAGTAAAGGTGCCTGAAAGATTTATCTCTGCCATTGATGAAGAATTTTAAATTCTGTTAAAATATTGGAGAACGTTGCAGGATAAATATCTTTCTTTGGGTTCAACAATGCTTAACCGTCTCCTCCCACTTTTCGCTGTACATCTCTGCACTGCGGAACTAGTGATTTAATTTTGCTTTCGTATTTTTTCCAGGCATGTACACAATGCGAATGTTGGACCACAACAGCAACAACGCCTCGGGACCAACTGGAGCCGCCGCATTGCCTGGAGTGCAGTCAGCTGGAGGTGCAGCGACAGGTACTCCTGGTGTGACAACCCTTGGTGGAGTCACCGACGAAAGGATGGATGCCTCTAGCGACAGCGCAGTCAGCAGCATGGGAAGCGAACGCGTTCCCTCGCTTTCTGACGGAGAGTGGATGGAGACTGGTTCAAACTCTAGCCACACTCAAGCAGACTCTCATTACTCGATGGATTATGCCAGGTGGATAATACTCTTCTTTCCAATTCTGACACTTCTTCTTTTTACCAGTCTGTCAATCGGACGAATATTTTATCCAGACGTTTGACGTAATATACATTGCAGCAAATACCGCATGCCGTATGACTACAGCTATTCCGCGGCTGGAAGAAACGGCACGTCTCCGAGATGTCAATCTGAACGTGCAATGCCACCTGTAGCTCAGAAAAAACACCAGATGTTTGCCAAGAGATACTTCCAGGAACAAGGCACTGGTATGTATTTTTAATTACCAAATCATTGCTTGAGAATTGGCATAAGCTTTATTGTAACGTGCTCAAAGACGTTTCAGCATGACCTTGGAGTTTATTCCACTCTTAATTTAATGTAATTTTATCATTCACATAACAGGCTCATCCTTAGGAGCCACTGCTCACCCAACAACCCCAATTAAATATGAATACAACGATAGCCAAAGCGTGGGTGCTGGAGCACCTGGAAACGCTTACTCTGGCCCCATCGAGGGCGCAGCAGGTCCTCAATCCGAAATGAAGTACAGTTGCAGCCTCGACTCTTCTCGTCACCATTCTGGTAAGTCTCAACAGTCAAGTAGCAGTTATACTTTTTTTTCAACACCAAGTATAACAACATTACTTGAAAGAGAACTGGAATAAAAAATTTTGTGAATGATCAACTTTCAACAGAATAAAAAACTCTAATCAATCGCTAATTGTTTTGCAGGCAGGTCAGCTATCGAACATGTCCAGCACAACCATACGTACCACATGCCAGCTGAAAGTTCTGGTTCAATGCATCGCTGCTTGTCACGCGATAAGAAAGGTAGAGTAACAGTTTAGAAATCTACTGATAATATTTTTACTCGCAAGCTGAGTTAAGCATGAATTTTCAAGTATCAATTGTTGAAAAAAAAATACTTTTAGCTCGCAAGTCTGAAGGAGAAGAACACTTGACCCGTGATGAGAAACGTGCAAGGGCATTGAACGTACCGATCCCTGTTAACGACATTATCAATCTACCAATGGATGAATTCAACGAACGTCTTAGCAAATATGATCTTAGTGAGGCACAGTTATCTTTGATACGCGATATCAGAAGACGTGGAAAGAACAAAGTCGCTGCACAGAATTGCCGCAAACGAAAACTTGACCAAATTGTCAGTCTGGCAGACCAAGTCAAAGAGATGCGTGACCGGAAAATGCGATTGATTCGAGAACGTGATTTTATGCTCTTAGAAAGGCAGCGTGTCAAGGACAAGTTCAGCCAACTGTATCGTCACGTTTTTCAGGTGAATTGAACGTTTTATTACTGATTATCGACCTACGCGGGGAAAATCTGAATCCGATTTGCAATGCAACTTTGCTTTGTACTAAAATAAAGTGAATTCATTCGGACAGTATGTGAATTCCTGTTTATGGTCCCAAAACTAACGATAGTTTTTTTTTTTTATCTTCCAGTCCCTTAGGGACCCAGATGGCAATCAGTATCATCCTTACGAGTACAGCCTTCAACAGTCAGCGGATGGAAACGTTCTTTTGGTGCCCAGAAATCAAACAAATAACCATCATCCTCACAATTCGGCTATAGAACCGAAAAGCAAACCAGATCCAGAACACAAAGAGTGAATTTTCTAGAGACTATAAGCGAATTTAAAGATACAAGATGTTCTTACCAAGTGATTGAACACAATGAAAACAGAAACTTGACTGTGTAATTGTTAAAATCTGTGGCCACTGAAAATATTGATACATGTAGGTATATACATACCTATCGATATATACGTGTTTTATCAAATTCAGCAGATGATAAAGATTGTGAAATGAAGTACGCCGCCTCACACTGTTTATCATGTTGCGAATACCCTTACAAACAACGAATTAAATTGGTAGAATGATTTTAATCAATATCTTCTGTAAATACTGCCGCAAGAATGGTATCCAGATAAAACTGTCGAGTCGAAAGAATCAGACGTACAAATTAGCCTGCGATTTCTTCTTTATGTCTTAGTTTATGAAAACAAGCGCTCATATTATAGAATTTTTTCCCTTTCAAATTCATCTTTTCGACTAGTTCGGAAAGGTGTTGTAAAGTATTTGATATCGACAGATCATTAATTCAAAAATTCACAAAAAGTAAAATATAATTGCAAAAAACTTGAAGTAACCTGGATAAGTCAAATTTATTGATCAATGACCCGGGAAATTATTTTATCAAGGTTCTATTGATTCCCAAATGGTCTTGTTTGTATGCTTGATAAAGAGATGTGATTTTCTTTTCTCCAATGAAAGAACGACACTAACGAGATTGTCTTTAGAAGTTTAGATTATGAGAATACTTTAATTGTATATTAAATACAAGAAAGCTTATAGTTTTATGCGAATAAAATGATCTACGAATAGTATACATATTCGAAACTACAGTATGTTCTTCGGATAGATGGAAAAATGTAATTGACTTCAGTAAACTCACCGCGAGTTTAAAAGTAACGAAAATAAATTAAAATTATGCCCATTACTTTATGAAACGTAATGTGTGTAATTTTGTTCAAGTACAAGACTTGAAATATTCGTATAATAATTATTTAAAGTTGCATCGAATGCATATTAATGCATTTATATGCAGTTATTATAAATATAAGAAATTATGGTTGTTTGATAAAAGGCAAATGCTTGAGGTGTTGCCTGGATAATGAAAGATGTAAAACAAATAACAATAATATTAATAATAATATTAATAACAATAATATAATAATACTTGTTTTTCTCTAAATATAAACATCAACACAGGCAATTATTTTGCTTTAATTGGCACGCGAGACTGACGTCCGTTCACAAAGTACTAATATAATATAATGTATGATAAGAAGAAAAAAAATCGATTATGTGAATATATTAGCTCAGATATATTGCTACAATACATAAGTATGTACCGATTATATTGATAAACGTAATAAAAAGCATATTTTTATAATATAACACATAAAAAACATTCAGGTATTTCACATTTGCCTTTTTATGTATATATTGATGTAGTTAGTATAATTTTATATATATATGAAATAAAATAAATATATGTTAAATGAAAAATAATAATAATAATAATAATAATAATAAAACATTGCGGATTTATCAATAATTATTAATTATTAACTGTTTGCTAAGGTTTACATAATAATGATATACGTACGACTGGGTGTAGGATGGCTGCGTACCATATGTGGTAGGAAGAGGTTTGAATTGTAAACTTAATTGGCAACAGATGGGGTATAATTTAGATATTATATCTCGTAGTACAAAACGGTTTGCTCGAATTTGGTTTGAACTGATCTTTTCATACCTCTACCCACCGCCGAGTTTCTATATTGTGTAATAAAGCTGGAATAATAAACCTCTGGGGAAATAAAATTATATCGCGATGGTTTGTATGTGCGTGATATTTTAGAACCCCTCCACTTTAGTCTAATCGATCGTTCGATGAGCTGAAAGTTATTTTGTACTCACCTTTAGATGATACAGCTGGATAAATAACTGAATAGACGAACAAAAATTCGTTAAAAGAAAAAACAACATAGAATAAGATCAAAAAGATTAATTAAACGCCTGTTCATCATATGAAAGATGCCACGACGTAAACGTGTGAGCTGTTCTAAGCGCGCTGTAGATATAGATATAGGATGAATAAGTTATGTAAATTAAAATGTCACAGCTAAATTAATTATGATAATTAATTAAACAATAACCCTTTAATACCATTTAATTATAAAACTGCAAAACTATAAATTAAGATGCTATATTTGCAGTTGTCAGCGTTACGTACATAGGTATACATTAGTATATTACTCTCTCTCTCTTTGTAGATCCAGTGTTTTGTACTCAAACTTTGCAAATTTTGCTTATTGCGAAGTCTATAACTTGAGTAGTAAAATGGATGCATCATTATTATTATTATTATTATTAGTACTAACATCTGTAAACTCAACGTTTAGCTTTGTTGATAACCTTTTAATACTGATTTATTGAAAACCTTATTACTTTTAAACCTTTTCTGGAGTTTTATCCGTTCCTAACACATAAAGCATTTCCATATTCCACAATACTTATTCTCGATGAAGACCTCATTGGTTTTATGATCACGTCACAATTTTTTATGCTCTGTAAGATAGTTTGATATACGCGAATAAACATTGTTATTGAATAGCTTGTAAGAGAATTATTTTCATCAGAAGTTGATCCAAAAAAAGTTTTTGATCTCCTCTTAGTCATTCAATATAGTTACTAATCTGTAATCCACGATTATATACGTATTAGATACTATCGGTGTGATATTAAGCTATAGGCCGTGGAACTTCCAGTTCCAGTGCCGAATGCGACTCTGGAAGGAGTGAATCTTGGCTGCTTTGGCTCACTAAGTCCCATCAAAATTCATCATACTATCACTGCGACTTATTGAGTAAATATCAACCCGATAATCAATACGACAATTTATCATTGTTGACGAGGTAAGTACTATTCAAGAATTCAGTTTTTAAGTTGCGCAAACCGAAAGAGAAGGCGTCACATCTGTGGCTACAATCTATTAGCGGTAGCATTGCGTGGTATTTGTTTATATGTATGTGTATGTATGTATATATATATGTAATATATCCAAGCAGTGCATGTGAGTTTTGGATTAATTTTGGGTAAGTGACGGTACAATTTCGAACGACGATCTTAAAATATTAACCGTGTGAGCCAATTCGACGACGTCAATTCTATCTATGTCGACGGCATTTATCTGATTTAACGAAATTTTTATGATCAAATGATAAAAGATCGAGCCTTTCTGTTGACGGTTAGTTACAGGAAGCCGAATTTTTTCTCGGTGAAATGTCAGTTTGTTGCTCATGAAGTGAACAGAGAGCTGAATAGTCGTGAGCATCGCAAAGACTGATAAGCCAATGAATTTCGTCCTTTCTATTTTCATTTATCGCATAACTGAACTCTACTAATATTGAAATTTACGCAATCCCACTTGCGCAAAGAAAACTCGGTCCTTCTGTCCAGATCCGACAAGTTATTTCATAATTTGTATTTGAAACGAGCAGCAAAGTGTATGATGAAGCACGTGATTGGATATTTAGCACTTACGTTGACTGAATAATATAAAGACGGATACTCTGCGTCAATTTTTGTGATCAGTTTGCGGCGGGCAAGTGGGCCCGGATGGGCCTGGGGACGTAGGAGGGTTCTGCTCTATCGATTCTACCTAACGGGCTCGCACCGACATTCATAGTGGCCAAAGTAATGTCGGTATGGAAGCTTGAGATTGAGTCGGTACAAAGTGAGTACGTAAGACTACTTGTCGACTGCGACTTAGAAATGTCGATCGGATCGATCATTCCCGTGGGAAGAAGCGTAACCGCGTCCACCGCCAATCACCGCAACAACCACCAAGCACCACCGACCGCCGTCAACCACCTCCTCACACCTCCGACCACCTTCGTCCTCCTCGTCAACCACGGTCCGGACCGCCACCTCCTCCCCAACCCTCATCGTCCTCGACCGCCGCGACCACCGCCGATCACTTCCGACCACAACCAAACACCTCCTGCCACCCCCTGCCACCTCCTACCAGCGCCAACCACCTCCTACCATTTCCGAACACCTCTAACCACCTCCGACCGCCACCGACCGCCTTCGTCCTCCTCGACCCCCTACACCGCTATGTATTCCATAATATTAATATTCATAATTACTCCAACAACTTTTCGTTTGCTCGTTCAATCTTGAATTTTCGTAGACGTAGAATCGAAACGCTGGTTTAGCTAGTCGCAAGTGAAGTATCTACATTGGATAGAGAAGAATTTCTTTTTCGAAAAATGTTCGTGTGGAGAAACATTCAGAGTGAATGTAATACATCACGGATGCGCTAATTTTGAACGATGCTTCGTATATGAGACGGTATTTAACGCTGCGTAGTGGTTTAAAGACCTAGAAAGGTGACAGGGAGAGAAAGAACGACGCTTCTCAACACTTCGAGTGTATTTTAACACACATTTGAAAGATACGAGCGAAATTTTTCATCATCCAACTGTCGCAGAACGGCAGCGTTATTAGCCGACCCGTTCACTGAAGAATATATCTTCAGTCAACGGCTGACCATCGAAGGGCCTGGCCGCTTGAGTCTGGAATCGGCAGGAGAGATAAAGTGCGTATTTCTTGTATGAAATGTGAAAGCTAAAATCATTATACATCATATCATATCATCATACCTCATACATCATACATCGTACATCGTACATCATACATCATCATACATAGTATCAAAGTTCGAAACCATAGTTTGGATGTCGGACGTTCAGAAAGTGACGTCACCAATTCAAAATCAGCTAGCCGAATTCCTCAGTCTGGAAACAACCGCGCAGTAGAGCGGACGGATGAGAGTCGCGCTCCGCAAATTTCGAGTACCGGGTTCTCAACCTCCCGGATCCCGCGCTTCGAGTCCGCTACGCGGTGAAACTCGACTTCCAGGATAAGCGCTCCGTGGTTCCTGGTTCATGTTTACAATAAATTATTTCAATTCGTTTTTCGCGCAACCCCAAATTCGGTAGCTGTCGGTCCGCTAATAAAATTTCTCGACTTCCAGGATAAGCGCTCCGTGGTTCCTGGTTCGTGTTTACAATAAATTATTTCAATTCGTTTTTCGCGCAACCCCAAATTCGGTAGCTGTCGGTCCGCTAATAAAATTTCTCGACTTGCAGGATAAGCGCTCCGTGGTTCCTGGTTCGTGTTTACAATAAATTATTTCAATTCGTTTTTCGCGCAAGCCCATATTCCGTAGCTGTCAGTCCGCTGATAAAATTTCTTGACTTCCAGGATAAGCGCTCGGTGGTTCCTGGTTCATGTTTACAATAAATTATTTCAATTCGTTTTTCGCGCAACCCCAAATTCGGTAGCTGTCAGTCCGCTAATAAAATTTCTCGACTTGCAGGATAAGCGCTCCGTGGTTCCTGGTTCGTGTTTACAATAAATTATTTCAATTCGTTTTTCGCGCAACCCCAAATTCGGTAGCTGTCAGTCCGCTAATAAAATTTCTCGACTTCCATGATAAGCGCTCCGTGGTTCCTGGTTCGTGTTTACAATAAATTATTTCAATTCGTTTTTCGCGCAAGCCCATATTCCGTAGCTGTCAGTCCGCTGATAAAATTTCTCGACTTCCAGGATAAGCGCTCCGTGGTTCCTGGTTCGTGTTTACAATAAATTATTTCAATTCGTTTTTCGCGCAAGCCCATATTCCGTATCTGTCAGTCCGCTAATAAAATTTCTATGACTTTACAATCTTCTCATAATCTTTTTGGTGAAATATGTCGATAAAAAAGGTATATAAAACCTTACACATTATTTTTGATTTGTTCTCACGCTGAAAATATTTATTAGTATTCGAGGTATAACTCGAGGTGGTTGGCGGTTTTCGGTGGAGGTAGTTAGGGATGGTTGCGGGTAATCTCGGTGATTCAGAAGGAGGGGGACGAGGATTTGTGCTCGGTGAGTGAAACACTTTTATAATATTTCATGGCAATTGTAATTATATTTTATCTGAAATATTTCAAACTTGTCATGTTTACATTAAATTATTTCAATTCATTTTTCGCGCAAGCACAAATTCAGTAGATACGAATAAGCTTATACAATTTATTATATTATTAATTAATTAATTTATTAATATTCTTATAACATTTGATGGCAATTGTAATTATATTTCATCTGAAATATTACAAACTTGTCACCTTTACAATAAATTATTTCAATTCATTTTTCGTGCAAGCACATATTCAGTAGCTATGAGTAATCTTATACAATTTATTACATTATTAATTAATTATTTAATCAATGACTCAATTATATTAATCCTTACACAATATTTTCGATGTGTTCTTATACTGAAAATATTTATTACTATTCAAGGTATAACCTGAAGTGGTTGAAGGTGGTCGGAGGTGGACGAGGAGGACCAGGATTTGTACTGGGTGAGTAAAACACTTTTATAATATTTTATGGCAATTGTAATTATATTTCATCTGAAATATTACAAACTTGTCACATTTACAATAAATTATTTCAATTCATTTTTCGTGCAAGCACATATTCAGTAGCTATGAATAATCTTATACAATTTATTATATTATTAATTAATTAATTAATATTCTTATAATATTTAATGGCAATTGTAATTATATTTCATCTGAAATATTACAAACTTGTCACCTTTACAATAAATTATTTCAATTCATTTTTCGTGCAAGCACATATTCAGTAGCTATGAGTAATCTTATACAATTTATTACATTATTAATTAATTGATTAATTACATTAATCCTTACACAATATTTTTGATGTGTTCCTATACTAAAAATATTCATTACTATTCCAGGTATTACCCGAGGTGGTCGGAGGTGGACGAGGAGGAGGACCAGGTGGACGAGGAGGAGGACCAGGTGGACGAGGAGGAGGACGGGGTAGACGAGGAGGAGGCGGGGTGGGTCGTGGGAGAGGACCTCTCCTCTCCTCAGAGGAGCGGAGGGGGAGGGGCAGGGAAGGGGGAGAGGTGGGCGGGGAGGGGGAAGGGACGGGAAGGGAAGGGGCGGGGAGGGGCGGGTGGCGGGGCGGGGGAGGGAGGGAGGTCGGGCGGGAAGGAGGGTGGGTGGGAGGGAGGAAGGGGTGGCGGGAGGGAGGGAGGGAGGGTGGGAGGGAGTGGAGGACGGATGACGATGACGATGCGAGCCCGTTAGAGTTACTAGAGCAGAACACACACGACCGCCCTCTCTCCCTCCCTCCCTCCCGCCGCCCCTTCCTCCCTCCCGCCGCCCCTTCCTCCCTCCCACCCGACCTCCCTCCCTCCCTCCCTCCCCCCCCGCCACCCCTTCCTCCCTCCCACCCACCCTCCTTCCCGCCCGACCTCCCTCCCTCCCCCGCCCCGCCACCCGCCCCTCCCCGCCCCTTCCCTTCCCGTCCCTTCCCCCTCCCCGCCCACCTCTCCCCCTTCCCTGCCCCTCCCCCTCCGCTCCTCTGAGGAGAGGAGAGGTCCTCTCCCACGACCCACCCCGCCTCCTCCTCGTCTACCCCGTCCTCCTCCTCGTCCACCTGGTCCTCCTCCTCGTCCACCTGGTCCTCCTCCTCGTCCACCTCCGACCACCTCGGGTAATACCTGGAATAGTAATGAATATTTTTAGTATAGGAACACATCAAAAATATTGTGTAAGGATTAATGTAATTAATCAATTAATTAATAATGTAATAAATTGTATAAGATTACTCATAGCTACTGAATATGTGCTTGCACGAAAAATGAATTGAAATAATTTATTGTAAAGGTGACAAGTTTGTAATATTTCAGATGAAATATAATTACAATTGCCATTAAATATTATAAGAATATTAATTAATTAATTAATAATATAATAAATTGTATAAGATTATTCATAGCTACTGAATATGTGCTTGCACGAAAAATGAATTGAAATAATTTATTGTAAATGTGACAAGTTTGTAATATTTCAGATGAAATATAATTACAATTGCCATCAAATATTATAAAAGTGTTTTACTCACCCAGTACAAATCCTGGTCCTCCTCGTCCACCTCCGACCACCTTCAACCACTTCAGGTTATACCTTGAATAGTAATAAATATTTTCAGTATAAGAACACATCGAAAATATTGTGTAAGGATTAATATAATTGAGTCATTGATTAAATAATTAATTAATAATGTAATAAATTGTATAAGATTACTCATAGCTACTGAATATGTGCTTGCACGAAAAATGAATTGAAATAATTTATTGTAAAGGTGACAAGTTTGTAATATTTCAGATGAAATATAATTACAATTGCCATCAAATGTTATAAGAATATTAATAAATTAATTAATTAATAATATAATAAATTGTATAAGCTTATTCGTATCTACTGAATTTGTGCTTGCGCGAAAAATGAATTGAAATAATTTAATGTAAACATGACAAGTTTGAAATATTTCAGATAAAATATAATTACAATTGCCATGAAATATTATAAAAGTGTTTCACTCACCGAGCACAAATCCTCGTCCCCCTCCTTCTGAATCACCGAGATTACCCGCAACCATCCCTAACTACCTCCACCGAAAACCGCCAACCACCTCGAGTTATACCTCGAATACTAATAAATATTTTCAGCGTGAGAACAAATCAAAAATAATGTGTAAGGTTTTATATACCTTTTTTATCGACATATTTCACCAAAAAGATTATGAGAAGATTGTAAAGTCATAGAAATTTTATTAGCGGACTGACAGATACGGAATATGGGCTTGCGCGAAAAACGAATTGAAATAATTTATTGTAAACACGAACCAGGAACCACGGAGCGCTTATCATGGAAGTCGAGAAATTTTATTAGCGGACTGACAGCTACCGAATTTGGGGTTGCGCGAAAAACGAATTGAAATAATTTATTGTAAACACGAACCAGGAACCACGGAGCGCTTATCCTGCAAGTCGAGAAATTTTATTAGCGGACTGACAGCTACCGAATTTGGGGTTGCGCGAAAAACGAATTGAAATAATTTATTGTAAACATGAACCAGGAACCACCGAGCGCTTATCCTGGAAGTCAAGAAATTTTATCAGCGGACTGACAGATACGGAATATGGGCTTGCGCGAAAAACGAATTGAAATAATTTATTGTAAACACGAACCAGGAACCACGGAGCGCTTATCCTGCAAGTCGAGAAATTTTATTAGCGGACTGACAGCTACCGAATTTGGGGTTGCGCGAAAAACGAATTGAAATAATTTATTGTAAACACGAACCAGGAACCACGGAGCGCTTATCCTGGAAGTCGAGAAATTTTATTAGCGGACCGACAGCTACCGAATTTGGGGTTGCGCGAAAAACGAATTGAAATAATTTATTGTAAACACGAACCAGGAACCACGGAGCGCTTATCCTGGAAGTCGAGAAATTTTATTAGCGGACTGACAGCTACCGAATTTGGGGTTGCGCGAAAAACGAATTGAAATAATTTATTGTAAACACGAACCAGGAACCACGGAGCGCTTATCCTGGAAGTCGAGAAATTTTATTAGCGGACCGACAGCTACCGAATTTGGGGTTGCGCGAAAAACGAATTGAAATAATTTATTGTAAACATGAACCAGGAACCACGGAGCGCTTATCCTGGAAGTCGAGTTTCACCGCGTAGCGGACTCGAAGCGCGGGATCCGGGAGGTTGAGAACCCGGTACTCGAAATTTGCGGAGCGCGACGCTCATCCGTCCGCTCTACTGCGCGGTTGTTTCCAGACTGAGGAATTCGGCTAGCTGATTTTGAATTGGTGACGTCACTTTCTGAACGTCCGACATCCAAACTATGGTTTCGAACTTTGATACTATGTATGATGATGTATGATGTACGATGTACGATGTATGATGTATGAGGTATGATGATATGATATGATGTATAATGATTTTAGCTTTCACATTTCATACAAGAAATACGCACTTTATCTCTCCTGCCGATTCCAGACTCAAGCGGCCAGGCCCTTCGATGGTCAGCCGTTGACTGAAGATATATTCTTCAGTGAACGGGTCGGCTAATAACGCTGCTGTTCTGCGACAGTTGGATGATGAAAAATTTCGCTCGTATCTTTCAAATGTGTGTTAAAATACACTCGAAGTGTTAAGAAGCGTCGTTCTTTCTCTCCCTGTCACCTTTCTAGGTCTTTAAACCACTACGCAGCGTTAAATACCGTCTCATATACGAAGCATCCATTTCATCTCGTTCAAATTAGCGCATCCGTGATGTATTACAGTTACTCTGAATTTTTTTCCATCCGAATACTTTTTGAAAAACAATTCTGCTCCTCCACCCAACGCAGATACTTCACTTGCGACCAGCTAAAACAACGTTTCGATTCTATGCCTATGAAAATTCAAGATCGAGAGAGCAAATGAAAAGTTGTTGGAATAATTATGAATACTGTTATGGAATACATCGAGCGCGCGTCGAATAGAATCCCGTTTCGAAATGAATAATTCTTCTATTTTTATATCATAGCCAATTATTGTAAACAATCTAGTTTGTCTCCTGGAAAATTATAAAATTTTATAGTATGCATCACGTATCAATCGTAAATGGGTCATATTTATCAATATCGTACATGGACCGCACATACATACCTATATCCTTTTATTTATTATATACTTTTTGGTCTCTGCATCATTATTACATCTGATCTATTATTATTTATGATCTATTTATACATTTTTCTCTCGGGTACCTATACTTTAATTAAATCACTGTTTTGCTACGAATATTGGAAGAAATTTGTTCTCAGTATCAATTTCTTGCATCACCGACAAGCCGGTAAGTACACACAGGTTAAGTACTGGCTTGGGCTTACCCATAGACTTATAAAAGTCTTTGGACTTACCATTGCGAAAACTGTGTTACTCGGAAGGCGAATGCAGCCAGCATCAAGACTAAATCGGTAACTCTCTGATGTTCTGCAATAATTTTTCAACCCTACCGTTGGAATATCTCAGGGGGCACAAGCGCACAACGATTTTTGGTTGTCACACCAAAGCCCGTTAGGGCAACTGTCTTTATATTCTTCAGTCAACTGCACTCATCACACGTGTGCTAACAATAAGTACTACAACAAAGTCTGATGTTCAAGTTTGAACACTACGCGAATACGCCTTATTTTATTCAACTTGTATACTACGCATTCATCGGTATTTCGTTAGCTTATAGAAGTTCCGTAAGACGGCGCCAGTCGATACTTTCGCTGGTTGAAAATCGTCTTGCGGCGTACAGGGCGGGAATCTCTTGCATCTCCGATTGTGGGCTGCATAAATTTTATCGATGTTGAACCCAGTCGAATAATTCAGAATGAGCTAATTGTAAGTAAGATTATAGATAAAAATTTTCCGAATTAGGACAATTTATTATATCAGGTAAGGTAGAATGAAGGACATAAATTAAACATTCTGTAGCAAAATGTTCTATTTACAAAATACATACGTTGCCACATATTGACAATAATCGACATTAGTGTCGAAATTTAGTCCATCATCGGCACTGTCGTGTTTTTTACTTTCACCGACAAGTTACATTTTCTGAAAAATATCCAAGTTCAACCCGACGAAGTTATATTTCGCATTTGTCTAATTGCAGCGACAACCCTTGCGTTGCAACCAGAACTACCGCTCTGATAATCTTCGGGGCTGAGTCTTAACAAGATAGACATCTGTTGTAACTGTTCAGTCAACGAAAGGCCCAATTCTTCCAAAATATTTCCTAGGTAATCTAAATCAAAGAAGGAGAAAAGTAAATAACTTTTTCTCTTTCATTTTGCATCTGCACTTTGATAATTATTATATTCACCTATGTCTGTGGCTAATTGTTTACATGCACCGGCGTTAAGCTCGCAGATTCCCAGCGTTTGATCCTGGAACATGCTGCAGGTTCCTTTGGCCACTATACCCAAAAGAATGTCTGTGAATCCTGACTCACTCGATCCTTGAGCGTATTGGGGATCGGCAGCTCTGAGGGCTTGCGTCAAACTTGGATTGTCTCTGAGCAAAAAAGGCTCCAAGTGTTGAGGTAAGGTCATAAGATATTGTCCAACCTGTGTTATGTATTCTTGGGGTGCAAAACTGTAGTCTGGTAAATCTGAACTTAAATTTGCCATTCTGTTTGCTTCCGATGACCATGCGGGTGCTTTTTGAACCAACAATAACTGCGTAAAAATTGGCGCGAAAATTACTTCGTAAGTCGTATTGTGTAAATCCGAGCAAAGCTTGTGAATCAATTGCGTTATCGTATCCAAAATAGTTTTTTCCTCTGCAAAAAATTTATGAAAAGATTCAACTTTTCACTCAAATTGTTGAACAGAAATAGGTAGAAAATTTAATATACCCAAAGAAAATCAATACCATATGCCTATCAAGGCCTACCTTTTTGAAACGATGTTATTAGATTATCGAATTCTTTTCGACCAGCAGCATCTAGTAACAATTCTTTGTACCGAGTAAAAACACTGGTATTCGTGTTCTGCAACTTGTTATTTGCATCTAAAATATCTGCCACCAACACTTTCTCAAACTGTTCAATGTGCCCTAAAAGCTCACCTGTAAAACAAGCATGCAAAACGCATATTTAGATGACTGCTTTGTAAATTATATGAATATTTTAAAACAATTACCAATGCTTTGCAACAATGTCAAACACATTTGGAACAAATTCCAATCTTCTTGCTTGATCTTTCTTCTTTCCAGTTGCCGAATGCCAATTTTATAAGTGTCCAAATACTGACTGAAGTACGCCTATAAAAAGATCAATCCATCGATTTACTGTAGTAAAATTTTACTCATGTTCAATCTCAGTGGATAATTACTGATGCTCACATCAAGTGCATTTAATAGTCCGGGATAGCCACAGCCAGCGGTGAAAATCTTACACCTTCCATTGGCGCTGTGTGCATTGTCGATTGCCCGTGACATACTAAGTGATAGTGAATTGATCGTGTCGCTCAGATCATCGTGAATACAGTCTAACGCTTTAATTTCATGAGATAATTTTGCTGTTTCGTAAACGCTGTATTTGCCGACGTATGAAACGTAAGGCGCAAAGATTGCTTCAGCCAATAAAAACAAAGAGTTTTGATTCAAAACTTTTCCTTGAGACGAGGTCTCAATAGCACCGTTCAAATTAACAGCGAACTCTCTAGCGTTTTCTTTGAGAAGAATCAAAGTGGCCAGATGAATATCACTTGATTCTTGCTTCAAAGCCCCTTCTATACATTCTATGAAATTTGGTGACAGACTACGTAATAAGTCGGCATAGACATCGACAAGGGTGTCAATTGACGAATTTGGAAAAACCTGATTGCACCACTTCACCTGGAAACAAAATTTTTGAAAATATTTGGCAAGATTCAACTGGACATTTCCGTGAGTATTTGCAGATGGGACTATTCAGCTTTTTATACCTGAGTTAGCCAAGTGGATAATAATTTGTCGTAATAAATTCTTAACCAACAGACAACAGTTTCTTCTTGCTCCAACTGTTCCTCAATTGTTTTTCTCCATTCTTGGCCCAAAGATACTTTCAGACAGTTGTGATAATATTTTAAAAGCTGAGGTAATCTATCCATTTTATTAAAAATGTTGACATACATCTTTGATTGCTCTGTAAACGGGTTAGGGTTCAAGATGTTTTCAGCTATTGTCAAGAAGTACAGAACTTGTAACAAGAAACTCATACCTAAACTTGACGCCGTAAACGCTTGAACTAATCTGGGGCTAGCCATAGCTTCGAGTCGATTTTTCAATCCCTCAAGCTGTAACTTTTTATCCTCATAGTCCAGTACGTTAGCTAGCATTGTTAGTGACTTTTGCATACTGAATAGTTTGTTGGCAATCTTTTCGACATCTCCCAATTCAAACACCTGTGAACGAAACGAGGAAAATCAAACCCCGAGCGCCGAGGAATTACTCTTTCAGCATCATAAGCAGAATATACCTCCTCCACGTCAGTTGCTAATACCGTCCAATTGTCGGCCTCGTGTAAGCCTTGCTTTGCTGTTTGTAAATCTGTTTTAATTCTATCTATCCTTTCCAATGTCACCATGGACAATCCGGTGTCGTTTTCTACCTGTAGAGAAATTGAGCTGGCGTTGAAGTACGAATGAACTCGAGGGTGAGTACCGATGGAAACGTGGGACATACTTTGGCAATCTCCTGTTTGACAGCGACCATTTTTTCCCTAAGCAGTAACGCTTCTTGCTGCAACACTTGCGTGTCTCGCAAGACGCGTGGCAATCCCGACAATACAGACTGACTAGTTTCCTCCAAGGCTCCATTGACCTGCTGGACGTACAACTGCAGCTTCATGACGAGCGACGAAACGAAAGCCTGATCATAGAACGAAGATTTAAATTGACACCAGCCAACAAGGATGACAAGAGGTTGATTTCAATTTCATCATATGAAAACACAGAACATCGGAGTCAGTTTAAACAAGAATAATGAAATGCTCACATCTTTGTATTCCTGAGCCTCGGCGGACTTGAATGTCTTATTGATCCAGTCTTTAACGTCGAAGTTGTCATCGGAAAAGGCGGAAACGTCCTGGAAACAGTATGTTTTGAGGTTATGAACGCGGCTCTTGTAACCTACGTCACCGTGTTTGTATTCATGCAAGTGCGGTAAATCGCGTTGGTGGCGGAGCAGCGAAGGGTCCAGCTTCGGCCGAATGACGGAAAATTAATGCAACATCGAAAGGAGCAGGTGTACCATTGTGGCGAGATGAAGGGGAGACGAGGCGGCGGCTTTCCGTCAACGATGGCAAACGACGGTTTCAATCTGGTCAAAACTGAGTCAGTCGGGGCGAATGTTGGTACGTGTTTGATTACGGACGATGACAAAACGATGACAACGTTATCGCTTCCGGCAGCAGCAGCAGCAGCAGCAGGTCTTTCGTGGGCGCCACGCCTCCGGGTCGCCGCCGGAGATGCGCATCGTGTTTTGCGCAACAGTTGGAAGTTGGAATTTTGCCCCGAATTTCCCCCCTACCTCTCTCCGCCCCCCAACCCGTAGACCACCAAAAAAGAAAAACGGCCAGTAGTTGGTTCACGTTTGTTATATATTTTTGCTACATACTATCATATAATTGATCCCGTTGACAAGTATATATTTTTAATACGCGTTACATAAAATAATATATTGTATATTAGAAGCAGGAGGTAGAGTATGATATTTTTCTATGCAACGGTGAATATATTACTGAAAACCGTCTACATTCTCTTCACAACCGCACGTTCCAACAATTGGCCAACGACGAGTTAAACTGTTAATTAGTAGCAGTTAATTTGAGGTTAGTTAGCAGCGATTGTTTAATCAGATTCGAGAGGAATCTTCTAGTTCAATCCTCCGGCATACGCGTACATGCACAAGGGCGTACCGTGACTACGTGCACGTACGTAGCCAACCACGTAGTAGCGTGTTTTAAAATTGAGGAAAATATCA
Source organism: Neodiprion fabricii (assembly GCF_021155785.1). Classification (NCBI taxonomy): domain Eukaryota; kingdom Metazoa; phylum Arthropoda; class Insecta; order Hymenoptera; family Diprionidae; genus Neodiprion; species Neodiprion fabricii. The sequence goes on along the minus strand of NC_060244.1, from coordinate 28,880,951 downwards.
TGTCTACGTCGACGACTACGACGACGACGACGAAGCAGCAGCAGCAGCAGCAAGAGCAGCAGCAGGAGGCAAATAATATGGCGTCTGCGCCACGGATACGACGACGCCGATGCAAATTTATAGGAACTTGGTTGTCCCACAAGCAATTCGCTACCTGGCTAACGCCAGTTCGCGGTGATGATCACAAAGCGTACTGCGCGCTCTGCGACAAGGTGTTTTCCGTTGCCCACGGAGGCCTGCACGACGTGCGAGCCCATTGGAAGGGCAAACGTCACATCGGCCTTCAAGCAACAATCGGGAACACCGACGACGTCCCTAGCCAATCCGATCAGGTCCCTTCCCAAGGAGCAGGACATCATCACCACCACCACCACCACCATCACCATCAGCAGCTGCTGCTGCAACCATCTCAATCCCAGCCACAGCTACTTCCCGGTACTTCCTATCAGGTCCACCAACTGCTCCTCGAAAGGAACTCTCTCGGAGATCTCGAGTTCAGCGAGCAGGTAAATGCTCCTTTTCTGTTTTTTTTTTGTTTGTTTTTTTTTTGTTTTTCTTTCTTCCATTTATTGTCTCTTTTTTCTCGCCCTCTCACTTTTTCTCTTCTCTTTTTTCCGTGGTTTGCTTTCTCTCTCTCTCTCTCGCTCTATGTTGTTTCGTTTTCTTTCCTTCTGTTTTTTCTCTCCTCTCTTTTTATTATCTCCGATGTATATACCTCCTTTTATTACGAGTATATTGATTTTTACAAATTCTTCGACGAACGCCAGTACGAACGACGAACCAACGTCGACGCGAACGCGGGGGGGTCGAGGCTGTTGGCCGCTGCCTGCTTGCGTCCCTGCGACGACGACGGGAGGGTTTCGAAGCGAACGGACGGCGGTGGTGGAGTCGCTGTTTCCCTCTCCTAGTTCACCGCTTCTTCCTCCTCCACCCCCACCTCCTTCTCCTTTTCCGCCGCGCTCCCCTCATCTCGTCCACCGTCTCCACCTACTCCGCCGCCGCCGCCGCCGCCGCCGCCACCGCCGCCGCCGACGTCTCCCTTTCCCCGCCAACCACGGCGTCGCTCGCACTCGCTCTCTCTCTTTCTCTAAATTCATCCCGTCTCTCTTCATCCACCGTTCTTAACGTCAAACCACTTAGGGCCGCGGACCTCGGCAGTCAGTCGATCTTTCGTACCATTCCGGCATTTTCCACCTGATCGAGTGCAAGCGCAACGCCATTTTGGCGAAATATTAGTGCGCGAAATCAGAAACGTTGTTAGTTTTGTGGTTGACACTAGGTTATTACCGACACACCGATCGTTTCCGAGTGTTCCGACGGTACTGTCGTCGTACTTGTACATCGGCGAGAAGCAGGACTGTTCGTACCGGTGTTTCTTTTGACATCGTCGGAAGAGAGTGAGACCACAAGTGCCTCGAGAAGCAGCAAGCAAGCGTGTGTGTGAGAGAAGCAACGGCCTGCCTGCCTGCCTGCCTGCCTGCCTGCCTGCTTGCTTGTCGAAGTGGCGTGCTGCACGAGCACCGCTGGCTTGAGTGAGTAATTCGCTGCTTCATCGGCTCGGCCAAACGTGCGCGTTTATTATGCGGGCGTGAGTTTACTAATCCCATCGCCGATGCTTTACGCAAACCGGTTGACACCTCGTTACCGTCGTTACTACGTTCGCGTTACTCTCTATGCAGCCATGCTTTTCTCGTTTCCCTCTCTCTCTCTCTCTCTTTCTCTCACTCACTCGCTCGCTCGCTCACTCACTCTCGCTCGCTCCCTCGCTCGTTCTGACACTCTCTTTTCAACGTATAACCGACGACGCTCTTATTCTTTACTCTCGCATCGAAGAATCGCGTGTCGGAGCCGCGTTGCCCGCTCGAACAAAACTGTACTTTGGCAATTCTAAATGATGCCCGTTAGGTCCAGGACGTTAGAACGTGTTAGACAAGGCATTCGTATCGAAAGGCAGTTTCATCGAAGTTCTGGTTAAAGATTTTTAAACAGGGCTGCACGAGGGTAAAGTAAAAAACAACGCAGCCTAGCTTGGATTTTCCTTTTCTCATTTAACTTTTTTTTTCTTCTTTGCTTTTTGCTTCTTCTCTCTTTTACAACCGTTAGGAAAAGTATGACGAAATGTGTTACACACCATAAATATATATATATATATATATATATATGTATGCATAGTAAATGTATATATATATGTACATATACCCATAGGTACGTTTTTACGTGTAAATATATGCGTGTGAAACTTTGTATAAGTGTGAAGTAGATCGAATTTCAAAATACCAACGACACCGTCACAGCTTTCTCTCTCGAACAAAAACTTAAAATTCCTAAGGAGTTGAGTCGGCATTCAGTCAGTCACAGGCAGCACCGTTATTAATGTTAATGGAAGTATAAAACCTTGGGTATTTTAGAACGCTAGCTCGGGTTTATATCTTGTTATTTCATTTTATTGCAATTGTCGGTTAAGGGACAAAAAAATATCTATACCTACACTTGCGCGCACCAGCGATACGCCTGTATCTGTTTACACATCTATTCGATACGTACGTAAATACATGTATCTATACGTATTAAAAAACCACGGGACGAGGAAGGGGACGGAGCGGGAGGGAAAGGGAGCGAAAAAGAGAGACGGGAAGATAGACAGAGACGGACGTGGAGAGGCAAGTGACAAGCGGGCCACTGCTTGCTCACCCCTCCTGTCGCGTGCTGACGTCATCCACTACTGTTTTAAACAAATCATATAAATTGATTTTGTAATTAAACGACAACCGTTCTTTCTTTGACTATGCGGAGAGCCCGCACGGCGATATTCTATCGGGCAACAGCAATGTATTGCAAAGAAGGCTCCTCCTAGCATCAGCCTGAAATATATACATCAACCCGTAGTATGCGTGTTCGTGCATATTGTATCACGCATTTGCCGTTACCATTGTACACCCGTGTTTTATACGTTTACGGATCTGATTTTATTCCAATTAAAACAACGCCGGTCGCAATAGGAACGGTCGTTCCAGGTAAAACGCTTCGTCTCATCTATGCGATTTCATTTTATTTCTCTCGTTCAATTCGACGTGACGATGGTTTTACGTTATAAAACTTGCGCTTAATCGTTTACAACGAATTTTCTCCTCTCCGCGAAATACTTTAGAAACGAAGGTGTTTTTTCCGAGTTGCACACCACCGCTTGAATTTTCATCACGGACAGTCTGATATATCCGTACTCGAAGTGTAACGAGTACACAATATTTTTATTGCATAAAAATAATACCAAAAAAAAGCTGTCCCACTTCCACGCGTTCGCCATAGACTACACGTGCGTGCGCGTGTGTGTATGTGTGTGTTTCACATTTCAAAACAGAAGAGATAATTTTCTTTTCCTCGGCTTGTAACAAATTGACAATCCGATTTCTTATACTTGGCGTTGAAATCGTGCCCGATCTTTGGTTCTGTTTTTCTGATTTGCGCTCCATCGTGACTTTTATACTTATACCGGTGAAATTTATTGACCCACCAGGTGTAACATTTATTTGTAACCTCGTTCTCGTCTTGTACCTTTCAACTGGTATTTGCACTGAAAGCACGTATCTGTGTACGTAAACAATAATATATAAACACGTCCATGTATAACAATTTCAGTTATACTCATCTTCGAAATAGAAATACAATTCTACGTCTCCCGTAGTCCACGTAAATGCAGAGCAGGCTCGTAAATAGAAGCTTACGCGTACGTAAAATATGAAATTATGTGTATACGTGTAGGAAAAAAAAAAAAAAAGAACGTAACGGAAAAAAAACTGGTAGAAACGACGCCGCGCACGACTTGCGTGTGAGTTAGTTTTCCACTCCGTCGATTATTTTTCTTCGTTTTTGCTTCCTCTTCCAGCGCTATCAGTTCAGAGATAAGTTCGGTCCGAGCTATAATTTCATTCAAATTTTCGTACTTACGCGTCACACTCGCGTCGTCTCGCCCGCGCCGACAAGCCGCGCGCATTGGGATCGGAAGAGTCGGAAGGCCGAACGAACGAACGGATACGAAGGAAGCGCGGAGAAAATAAAACACCCGAATGATAATATAGATAATGTAAGTGCATATCGTTACAACGAATTACGAATACGGCGTGTAAGGTGTCGATAAGAGGGTTTATTTCAGTTCGATTTAATACATATTGATAAACGACACAGGAGAGCTTCGTTGCCTCGTATCGTCTATATTATTTTGTATACAATTATACACATACAATATAATACGCAAGTTGAATTTCAGTTTTCTACGACGATGTGTTTCGTTATAAAACACACACACACACACACACACACACATACACATATTATCTTGGGAAGTATACGACGGACGCCTCCTCGCCACGATGCCGTTATCTCGTTTAGAAAATGGAAAAAAAGAAACGTGTACAATTTTTTCTTTTTCGTTTCATATATATTTTTTTCTATTCATCTTCTTTTTATCCTTCTTACTCTCAAACTTATAAGTCGGTCTTAACTTTGATAAAATGTCAAAACGAGAAATATATTATACGAAATATCCTCCTATACAGGGGATTCGAGCCGGGGCCGAGCAATCCTTGGGGAATCACAGGGGGCGAAAAACGGGGGTGGGTGGGGGATGGCGGACGAGTCCGCCAACGGCGGGTCCGGGGGCGCTCAGAGAAACGGGGGTCGGGGGTTGGTTCCCTTGACGAAGTATCTTGTAGAGGGGATGATTGTCAAAACAGGGATCGCCCCCCTCTGCCCCACGGTACTGAAAAATGTTCGTATTTATGGTGCCATTTCCGCGCTACACCTCCCCCCGCCCCCCTCCGGCCACCTCAATCCGCCGTTGTTCCCCACCAACGCTCAGCTTCGCTCCGGTCTTACGTCCACCTCCCCTCTCGAAGCTACTCGCGGGCCGCCTTCGCCCTCCCCTCCGCCCCATGTTATACCTCCCCCACCTTTCGTAGCCCCATTCCGAGGTCTTCCCCCACCCGGGTAGCGTCACTTTAATGTTACATTAATAAAAAGCAACAATCAATATCTTCGCTGTAAAAAATGTAAATCTATAACAGAATTCCCGAGGAAAGCGAGGCAGCAGCACAAGCACAAACACGAGTGTAAGCCTGAGCGTCGACTGGCGAGGTCTGCAGTACCGTGACAAGAAATTCTCGTACCCTTGTACGATACCTTCTCGGGTGAATAAAATACGACTGCATGTGTACGTGTATAATATAATTATATATGTGTGTACGTTTGCGTATGCATGTACGTAGTCACGATAGAGATTTATTTTCTCGCAGAGGTCCGGACGTCGACTCGTCCCTAGTTTCTTCCTTCGGTCGCACTGCCGCAACACGCGCCAACTTGCCGCGGCGGAACGCAACGTGCGAGAGATGCGGCCTGTACGCACTATCGTCGAACCGTTCGTTCGACTGTCCGTGCGTGAAGTGGGGAAACGTTGCGTTGCGTCGCGTCGAGTTGCGTCGAGTTGCGTCGAGTCGCGCCTATTCTAACTTCTCTATCCTAGGCATGTAGAGAAGCAGCCCGCCGCGGCCGCGTGGTTCGGTTTGTTGTGCGTAGTGCGAGCGGGTGCCTGAATGAAGGTGCGCGTGGTGGCTGCGGAAGGAGCGCGGGTCACGGGGGGGAAAGACCGACCGTCGACGGTTGAGGAAGGAAGGGTGGTATACCGAGTCTTCCGTACGTGCGTGCGTACCGTACGTACGTTGTACCTATACGTGCCTCTGCGTGTTTACCGCGTGCTTTCGTTTTTTCGTTCGTCGTTCGCTCGCTCGCCTACGCCGACACGTGCACCCACCACCACCCCCGTCATAGGTAGGTGCAACATACCTGCGTACAAGTATGTACACCGAGTGTCGACGTCGTATCCGTCATTTTTATTTACTCCGTATTACCACTTGTCATTCGTCCGTATTTTCGTTTTCGTTTTTACAAATCACCACGTCATTGTATCATACTCTTATGATAATCCTGCCTGTTTTCTTTATCGCGCGTCCGTTTTCTGCCATCCGCGGCGTCTGTTATCCTCCTAATTGTAAGTGAGAGAAAGAAAGAAAGAAAGGAAGACAAAAAAAAAAAAAAAAATAAAAAATACTTCCAATCAGTCGCTACGCCAATGCGAGCGTCCCTGATGTGTATGTGCGCGCGCAGCTAATATACCGAATCCCGTGCGCATTCATTTTTCTCTGAATACTCATTTTATTACGGGTACATAGCTCCGTGCGTGAGTATTGTGTTGTGTTTTACACACGGAAGAGGTATAACGCGCACGACGTAACTGTGTTATAATATAAACCGACAGGTATACCGCACTCGATATTACATCTTGTTCTCTCTATCTCGATAATTCTTTTACTTCATTTTTTCTTTTTTTTCCACCTTACTTCCTCCCCTCACTCACACACACGTGTGTATACGTATACCTACGAGCTGTTCATCTTCTTTCCGCTGCCGCGCTTTGTTTTCAGTCATACGTAATATGTGTATCCGCATACGTATACTACACATTATACGTATTTAGATTTCGAACGACGCGGTACTCTATAGGTCTGATTCCGTCCGCATGCTGTGTGCGTACGTGGTTTTTAATACGATTTTTCCGGTTTTAATCTTGTTCAATTTGTCCGCCAGTTTCAGCGTCGTTGTATACATACACACATATATGTATATACATACGTGCACTGAACGCACGGAATAAAAAGAGGCTCCTTCGCCGATCAATCACAAGTAAGAACGATATTCGTTTGCAACCTGTTAATGGGGCGTCCTGGTCGATTTCTTCGAAGCTTCGTATATTACGATTCTCTAATCGTGATTCCCGAAGTCCGTGCATCTCGAACGCAAAAAACACTCCTACAAATTTTCATTTTAACGCAGAAACGAAAAAATGGCATGAATTCTACGAATTTACTATTGCGATTTCGTAGAATCCGTGCCATTTCTTTGTCTCTCCGTCAAATGAAAATTCGTTGGTTTTTTTTTTTTTGCTGTTCTTGATTGCGTATAGAACGGGGCTGTTAAGTCCTTTGTCGCTTTCAAGATGCCCGGACTTCGATATTTGGAGTTATATATACGTCGATGTCGAAGTCGACCGACGCACCCTCTTAATATATAATGCGAATAGATCCGGAGACATATAATATTTCCTCCCTTCCACTCGTCGTTGACTATACGTTGTCAGATAATTAGAAGAAACAAAAGACGAATAAATAAAATACAAAATGAGAAAAAGAAAAGGTGGATGCAAAAAATAGAAATAAATGAAAACCGATAAATCGTCGCAGATAACATTGACGGGATACAGTAATTATACGTATACATGAAATGACAGAAAAATAATATTCTTACCGCTGTTGCTGCACCATACTGCACTATTTCATCGTACATATGCCATCTACGACGTGTTGTATAATATGTGCAGCACGCATAAAATTCGGTTCAAGTTGTTTATCTCGTAGAAGAAATTCCGTACGATCAAACCTTGCGGATCTTTGCTCTGCAACAACACTTTTATCGACAACTAATGTTTTTCAGATGAAAGAATTTTGTTTTTTTTTTTCCTTTTTTTTCTTTACCGTTCACCGCACATCCGCGAGTAAAATCGCGTGCCCGTATACGGAACCTCGTATATTGCTCGGATCATATAAACTTTTCAAATATATCTATTTTTATATGATATACGTACATTTTACGTATATATATAAACATCTATGCGAAATGAGATGTGAATTCCTATCACACGTGTAAAAATATCAACGTATAATACACACGCGTAAGTCATGTATATTATAGTAAGCGGAATCTAACCGTTGGGTCCGTTCGTCATCAATTAGGTCGTAGAAGACTAATTTACGACGGTAAACTCCCACCAAAAGTTAATTTTCTAGAATCTAGATTATACGTCTCTCGATTCTGTATATATCTTACTTTCTCTCTCTCTCCATCTCTCTCTCTCTCTCTCTGTCTATCTCTCTCTCTCTCTCCCACCCGATTTCTCATTGCGTTTCAAAGCCTGTACCCTTTCAATATACCCAGTTCGTTCGAAATGGAAAGAAAAAAGACGAGGAATGAAAAACAAAAAAGTAAAATAAAAAATAAATAACAATAGGATGAAAGAAAAAAATTGAGAAACAAAAAATTTAAAATGAAATACAATGGAAATTATTTCTAGTCAGTCGAATGATACCGTTAGGATCTAAACTAAGCAGCTCTACAAACAACTGACATTCGATTTTTACAGTATTTCTTGGAGCACTGCCTCCCACCCTCCCTCCCTTCGGGGTTCCCTCTTTCAAACGCAACACTCTTCCCTCCTCCTCCTCCTCCTCCACCTCCTCCTCCTCCTTCTTCCGCCCCCTCTTCCTACCATCGCTTCCACCCCCCCCCCCCCCCCCCGCCCTGTTCCTCAACGCCGCTCAATTGTTCCGCTGGCTGCCTCCGCGCTTGTTCTCCCCGTCGTCGTTGCACGCGTTCGTTGTACGCGATGCGATGGGTTTATACGTATGGTATGGTGCCCGGTCCCCGTGCGCCTTTCCTAGATCTCATCCGCGTGTATGTACATACGTACCGTATTTTTACTTCGATATGTCAGAAAATTTTAGTCATGTATTTTACATACGTATGCGAGGAAAGATGCGAAGAAGAGGTGGATGAGGAAAACGAGTAAAATTTGAAGGATATCGATTCGGTATTCAGTCGCAAAAATTTGTTTTTTATACATCTTTTCGTAATGACGATCGTCGATACCTATAGATAGGGGGAGGGGGGTGGTTTGTTACCGCGGGTAACTCGAACTCTTTATATACACCTACGTATGTTTGTATACATGTTACGCAGCAGACATGCGTATAAGGTGTGTGCCCTGCGTGCGTATCGTCGTGTATAATAATTGTTGTGAAAAAGGAGATTTTTCGCACGATCTTGTTATTATCAAGACTGTTCAGACCGCAAATTGTATCATATTTAAATTATTATACACGCGTATGTATGCGGTATATAGAAGCGCGCACACAGGCGTAAATACCTCATGTAAATATGCCCGCGTATACGTATATATTATTATTGTAAAACCTTTCGAGCTAACCGACACAAAAGACGGCGCGCGGAGTTTCGTGCGGCGATCGGAGAAGATTTTACAAAAACCAGGCCCGCTCGCCTCCCCCTTTTCCCTCGGCGATCCCCCTGCCCCCCCCCCCCCCCCGCCGTCCTCCAGCCGTTCCCTCGTTCCCCCTTCATCCTTCCTTCGACGTTCCCCGTCGCCCTCCGTTCGTTCGTTCGTTCGTTCGTTCGTTCGTTCCTGGACGACCTCGGCGATGATACGACAAAAAATCAGATGCACGGCCATTGGCTGTTCTCAATTCGAATTATTGGCTTCCCCCCCGTCGTCACCCCCCCTCGTATATAGCCTCCCCCTCCTCCCTCTTCCACCCGCCTCGCCCACCGTCGACGTCGCCGTAGCCGACGTTCGTCAGACCTAACCCCACCCTATACCACCGGCGCTCTTTCACCCCCCAAGGCCCCCGCCCGTTCTCTCCGGGCGCAGCAACGAAAGGGCCGAAAAAACTTGGAAAAAAAATCCAATTTCGTTGCTATGGCGACGGGCGTACGTTGACTTTGATAAAGATCCCCCCTCCCTGACGCCCTCGCCGCCCTCTGAGCCCCCCGTCACCCAGTCGCCGGGCTCCTCCGGGTGTTGGGGAAATTTTTTCGTTTTTTTTTTTTTTATATCTTTTTTTTTCGTAGCCCCTCCTTCCCGCGTCATTATTATTATTATTAATATTACGAATTTTTACTATTATTATTATTATTTTTTTTTAACACTTTTTCCCTGCCTTCACTTTTTATATTTCCATTTGCCGGGATGTTTTTTTCTTTTCTTTTTTTTTTTTCGCTCCACTTTTTTTTCGGAAAGAACTTTTTTAATAAAAAAGTTATGTCCGTATCCCAACGGCTTCGCATTAAAAGTTTTACAGCGGGCGATATTTCATAACTTTTATATTTCGAAAATGTAAAATGTTTTCTACTTCTCCGATGCGGACTATATATATATATATATATATCCACGCGTAAATACATTTATATATATTTATATATATTTGTATATATATATACACACAGACGGAAACGTATTCGGCGTGTGTACTTGCTGCATGTACGTTAAGTACCTACGGTTGGGACATGGCGTGCACTTGTACGCGTATATATACGTTCGGCTTGCGCTTGCCCCTGTGCGGCACAGTGTACTTCTCGAAGTCTCACGTGCTCAGCTTTGTAACGAATATTTCAAATGTTTTCACGTCAAACATATTTCTCTGGAAGTACAGTCCCGTCTGGTATTATATTAGTAAATGCATACGTATATACATACATACGTATGTATATACGCGCATGCGGGACAGTGGTTCTTTTTCTCTCTGTTTATGTATGTACTTACATGCGTGTACGTTGTATATACGTATTCCGTCGACTTATCGCTCTCCGTGAGACAAAGACACTTTTGAATTTTCACGACTGCAGACTGCTGCAGTTATCCACATGCATATGCCTATGTGTATGTACACATATGCTGCACATTTTGCAGAATATATATATATATATACACATATATGTATATACATTATATATATATGGGGATTGCGTGTGCGTAATGAAATAAAATTGATGAAAGTAGAAAGAGAATGAAATAAGGGGGGGAGGGGGGGGGGGTTTGAAAGTAATAATAATGATAATAATAAGAGCAAAGATGATAAAATAAATAAGAGAAATATTGCGGTTGGAAAAACCGCAGGCGCAAAGTCCGCATGCGCTCGCTCGATATTTCTGCAAAGAAAATTTAATTCTTTCCCTCGATACCTTTTCTTCTTTTTCGACTCTGCAGTTTCTTCTCCGTACGCTCCTCCTTATTTTTCTCCCTCTTCTCCTCGTCCTCCTTCTTCTTCATCTTCTTCTTCTTCCTCTTCGTCATCTCCTCCCCGGGTTTAAATTAACGTTGGGCTATACGATGCTCGAGTGTAAGTTGCACGACCACCGTTACGCGTATAATACATATATGTGGATACACATGAACGAGGGGGGCGGAAGAATATATTTTCCTGGGGAAAGGGTAGATTATAAAAAAATATTTTTCTAACGATCGGCCGTCAAGCATCACCAGCAGCAGCCCGGCAACGCGGCGAAGGAACGCGCGAGGAGTATCTTTCTTAACAATATAATTAATGGACTTTATATCTTGTATCAACCGGCGAAGGCACGATTAGTACACGTCTATGTGTGCATTTATTTACTCGTGTATAATATTATGTACAGCGTGTATAAGCTTGCGTACGTTCGTATACAAACGTTTAAGACTTGTAAACATTTCCAGAGAATCCAAGAGAGGTAGAAAAAACGCTGAAAGAGAGACGAAAATAATTCCGAAGAGAATTTTCCCGGTATTCGTAAACAGTAACGACAATTATAACAACGACTGACCGGCTCTCAATTATTATTATTTTTTTGTTTTGTCTCTGTTATTCTATTTTATCCCCTTGCGTGAAATTCCCCGTCATACGGGTGTGTGAAATTTTATCACTCTGTACTCCCTGATCTGTACAAGAGTCATTTATTAATAAAAAATCACCGTGTCGAACCACTTGCAACGAAAGTCGAGAGGTAATGATGGGAAAAGCTTCGCCTGCTTATCAATATACATCATAGAGACACGAGGATTTTTCATTATTCAATGCATCTTGCACTGGAATAAAAATAAAAGTAAAAACAAATTGAATGAAACAAAAAAGTACAGTAATGTGATACGTAACAACAAACGCACGTGTTCGTCATACGTGGAACTGACGCGTTCACTTATGTACGTACATCGTAAAGAGCAACGAATGAAAATAGAAACAAAAAAATCTAATTACATACCTACGGTTGCCAACTCTTAGATTCGTCAATTGTTGCTTTGATAGAATTCATGAATCTATGATTTCCATCGGCACGGTGACGCCCGAAGCATAAATGTTTAACAAATTGTGCCACCATTTAATTATAAAAAAAAAGAGCTCGTCAATACACAGTGTGTATATAGTGGAAAATTTGGAATACACGTTAGAGCAGCGATTTTTTTTTATTATACGCACATCATTACGATGTTAACTGTCACAGACTTACCGAGAACCGTATACACGCAATTGTATTGTATGTATAACTTCTACGTGTAGTACTGAAAGGGTCGCGATATGTATACTAGACTGCCTAAAAAAAAATACTATTTTTTTTTCGATCTCCATCGAATAAAAAAATAGTTTTTTTTTTTTTGAGGCAGCCTAATATATACATATACATATAAATATATATATATATGTATATATATTGCATATACTTGACACCATGAACGTTTCATTTAAATTGTTTATAGGTATGCTAAACGAAGGTGAGGTCTAGTGGAGTGTTTTTTTGTTCCTCATTGTTGTTTGCTCCAAAGCTTCCGTAGACGTAATGGTAAAATGGCGGGAAAGAGCAACAAGAAAATTACCAGCGAAATAACAGGCTCTTATCTTTTATCCTCTAAATAATTCGATACGAAAATCCAAACATGGTATATTATTGTATTGTTTATATATTCGTGCCTATGATACAACAATGCGATGCAACATGTACATAGTATATGTATAATTCATCTATTTGCCACTTGGCTTTTTTCCCCGGAATGACAGGATGGTCGCAGGTCTTTTTTTAGTTTCTGGATCACGAGGAAGGCTAATGAAAATTAAATCTAACTTGTATCCACGTAGCGAGAAAACCTCGGTCTTTCCCCGACTTTTGTTTTATTTATCTTCCGATAATTGTTCCGCCAGTTGTATTCGACTAATTCGATTCTACGACTTCAACTATTAGGTGTAGGTACCTGTGTACATACATACGTACACAAAACGAGATGATATTGCAAATCTGCACGAATGACGCGGATGCGTCGTATTTCCGCGTGTTTCTTCTTCTCCGGCTCGCATTTTCACGCGCGGATGTCATGTACGGTAATACGTGCACAAATGTTTACGCGGTGGGTGATCGTATTGTAATTTTGCGATATTGCTCGTCCGCCATTTTTACGGAGATCTCGCATAGATCAAGTATGTACCACGTGACAAGCATAATCATTCGCGACTCCTTTATTAGAGTTTTTCCACACGGTTGAAATTTTTTTTCATGGATTAGTAAGGTTGGTGCATATCTTCGAATACGCCTTGTGCGGCAGATACGCGAGTCAGAATTTTTCATCCTCCCTAAATCCATATTGCAACGAATAACCGTACAGTGTGCAGAAATTCTACAATATGTACGATATTATATATCCCGGAAGAAAGTACAACGCCCAAGCGGCATGAGACTTGAAAATTTTCTCTTTCCAAATTTCACATTCGCTTCGGGATAGAAAAGAGCAGCGCGCGTCTGCAGGTGTTCGAAAATTTTCTACATAGGCCTGGAATTACGGAGTCACGTATATTATACACCTATCGGAATAACAACATGTACAATATCATAAGCATAGGATACAAGACTGCGGTGCGCAGCGTGAGAATAAGGCAATATTTTTATCATTTCGAACATTTGGCCGTATTATATAAGATATACGTCGCACGGCTTCGAGTACATACTAATATGTATACTATACACAACCCGTATCATATAATATGTATAGATTATACGAGGTATACAATATATATATTACATAATACGCGTAAGACGTTTTTCCACCCTTCGCGGCATCGATTTTCATCGAGAATGACGAATGCACGCGCATTGGATACCAGCTATTTTGTGCGTGCGTATGTACGTATGCATGTGTATTAGGGTGGACCGTGTACACGCGTATACGTATTATGAAAAAAAAAAAATGAAAAAAAAAGTGAAAAAGAAGAAAAAAAAAAATATCGAACCTCTCTCGCTTGATGCCACTTTAATGTCTTCAACGAACCCGGAACGAACCCGCCGCCCCATTTCGACATCCCCTCCAGCCTTCGGCCCCCACTCCTCGCAGTTAGCCCTCGCCGAGGTGGTTATATTCGGTGGTTTTTGAGAAGAGCTAGGAGGGGTGAAGAGGAACGCGACCCGCAGGTTGGTTGGTTTTTGTTTTTCCGCAAGTCGTCGAAAATCGGGCATGCGGGATACTATAAACGGGGTCTATTATTTCGACAGCCGGTGGTGCAATCTACCGGAATTCCTGTGAAGTTCGTCAGTACTCTCCGTAATCTACTACGACTACTACCAACTACTATCGCGCGCTATACTTGGCTGCTGGCCGGCGCTCGACGATCGCGAGTACACACCAAACTATCGTCAGTCGCATACTTGGATTTTGTGCCATATTGCTTGACGCGTGTTTTGCCATTTTCGACCGATCCCTATACCCATGTACGAAAGTAAGTAGATATTAGACCTACTCGAATTCACCAGCTTACTACCTTTTTCACCGTCACGCGTACGCGGCGCGTGAGGCGTAGCTTTAACGGATTCATTGAACGTTCCGCGCGTTCTCTGTTTACCTCGTCGAGAGGAGCATTCACGCACCGTATTATCACCGTCACGATGCCATAACCTAAAAAGCGTGCGATGCTGGGGCATAACGGGACGGTGTCCCATTTTGCCCCGTCATACAATCGCGTTATCTTCGATGACGTTGCTCCCCGGCTCGTTATCTTCACTGCTCGACCGTTCTGAATTGTTGTTAATTATATTTCACTGCCTCGATTTTGTTTTCTCGTTAATTTTTTTGAATAAAGGTAAAATAAAACATTTCTTCTAGAATGGTGAGAAATTATAAAAAGAAGGTGGAGCGACATCGGTGGTCCAAAGTCTCGATGCAGGCGGCGATTCAAGCGGTTCTTAACGGTTCGATGGGGTACAAAAGGGCTGCCACCCAATTTCACGTACCTCGAACAACCCTGGAACGCCACGCTAAGAAGACGCGAGATAGCCCAGAATCCGCGCTAAAGAAAACTACTCCCCCGGGATCCGGCAATCGTGTTTTCAACGAACAGCAGGAGGCCGAGCTTGTTCAACGTTTGAATAAAATGGCGGGTCAACTTTCCGGTCTCGAACTTAACGAGCTTCGCGATGTTGCTTTCCGATTGGCCCGGCGCAATAACCTCGCTCATCCGTTTGGCGAGGATGGAAAAGCGGGAATAGAATGGGTCAGAGGATTCATGGCTCGACTGCATCCTCATTTAGCCCTACGAAGACCCGACGAAGCTACATCGATGCCTCGCGCAATCGGCCTCAACAAGGTTTCTTTCAAAATAATCATTTTACATCCGTCTTTTCGACAACGCGTATTAAATTCCCACGCAATTTCCAGGATAAGATTTTCCTTTTTCGCTTTTTCTTCTTCCTTTTTTTCTTTTTTTTTTCATTCTTCTCTACCTTCGCTCCAATGCCGCGAAACGGGTCCATCCGCCGTTGCGCGTGCCTCGTTTCTTCGAGGACGTTTGAAAATAATCTCCAAAAATCCCGTGCGGACAGGTTCTCCGGTCTTATGACATCATTCGAGAGAGGTGCGGATTTATACCGTCTGCGTTGCTCATCTTTCGTATCGTGCTTCTCCGAGTCGCTGAAGTCGCAGGAACGAAAGTTCGTTACGTGCCCCGCGCATTGATTTTTACCAAGAAAACTGTGATGCGGCAAGAATTTGAGAATGGACTTTCCCGGTAACTGCTTCTGGCTAAATTTTCGTGACATGGAGGGGGACCACCGTCACGATTCCTTCCAATTTTTCGTTTCGTTTCACATTTTTACATGGTCATGCGCACAAGCGAATACGCCAATGAATTTGTAATATACGCGTTATTCAAACTGGAAATTTTACGATTTTTCTGAAACGCAGATTCTTGTCTCTCCTCCGACGGTGAGATCAATTAGTAATATTACAAAGATACCCACCGCGTCATCTATTTCCCGCAACACAATGTGTACTCACCCACTGTGCGCATTAACAATTTATGTTGTTGAATACTCGCCGTTTCCTGGTACACTTGTTTGATCGTCGTGAATATCGGTACCTTAGAGGTGTATGTATATATACAAACTGTACAAATACCCAAACCGCCATATTTGTGCTCGATATGTTTCGGTGTTGCGGATATCCACATTTCGATACTAGACAATCATTTAAACTCGTTGTTTCGCCAAAAATCTTCGTTGAAAAAACATA